>NW_026967500.1:2672083-3017500 GCF_028390025.1 Pseudophryne corroboree
ATTGTGCAAGGCGGCTACATGATTCTCAGTGAACATGTTTCTTAGGTTCTATGCGTTTGATACTTCCGCCTCCCTTCCGTTTTTGGACGCCAGGTTCTCATGCCAGCTAAGGTGTGTCCCCTCCCTTGAGGAACTGCTTTAGGACATCCCCAATGTTTCCCTGTAGAACACAGTGTACCTTGCTGCAGAAAAGGAGATTTATGGTAGACTTCCTATGGTTAAATCTCTTTCTGCGAGGTACACTGGGTTCCACGGGGCACCCACCACAACGCACTTATCTTCTTTGGGTTTGTGTGGCATTACCGTACACACATCATCCTTATTACTATTGAGAGAATAGAGGTAAAACACTGATGATTGAGGTGTAAAAGTGGATTATAACCTAGCAGATGATGATGATGATGATTGCAGTGTATCATGTGGTGTATTGCATGTAAAGTACCTTGTTCCACACCTACTCTGCTGTAGCAATATACCTTTATATAAGGGTGAGTAACACATGTACAGGCTTACCAGCGTATGAGCGCACACATAAAGGAATGCTACCTTAGCAATGCTTCCAGGAGTACCGTTAGGAGACATTTCTCTGATCCATCAGCTCATATGACTGATGTTATTGTTCATCTAGAATCTCCAATTCATACGATATGTTCCCCATCCATTGTTTTACATTGGTGCTGACATAGGATTTGGCGAGTGACTACATCTCCATTTATACTTCATGGTTAGTTACCAGTACAAGAGAGAGATATATCTAAGTCTTATTATAATATTACATTTGTTATTGTGAGTGTTCTCAGGAGGGTGGACACAATGATACTCTGAGACACAATATTATAAAGCCTTTATTAAAAGTTATGTTTTATTATACAGACACATTTACAATTAAGTGTCCCAGAAAGTCGTCTTCTCCTATTGTTTACAATATTAATATTGTTACAGAAAATGTCACATTTCCATAATGTATTTTATTTCCAGCAGATGGACACACAAGCAGGAATATCTCAGAAGGACATCTAATGTTATCCCCGGATTGTGACATAAAAGATAATGACAGTAGACAGGATTCTCCAGGAGATAACCCCATTACCCCAATTATACATCCAGCTCTATCAGCTGGTCCCCCTGATCCTTGGAAATGTTCTCCTGATCACTCTGATATTGGTGCATCTGTTACAGCTCTGAGAGTAAATACAGAGTTTCCGTGTTCTATAGATGCCAAATATGTTACACAGAACACAAAGATTATTACCCATCATCCAGCTAAGGCAGGTGAGAGGTCACTGATATGTTCTGAGTGTGGGAAATGTTTTACAGACAAATCAGGTCTTATTACACATCAGAGAAATCACACAGGTGTGAAGCCATTTTCATGTTCTGAGTGTGGGAAATGTTTTGCATATAAATCAGGTCTTATTACACATCAGAGAAATCACACAGGTGTGAAGCCATTTTCATGTTCTGAGTGTGGGAAATGTTTTGCATTCAAATCAGATCTTCTTAGACATCAGAGAAGTCACACAGGTGAGAAGCCATTTTCTTGCTCTGAGTGCGGGAAATGTTTTGCCCGGAAATCACAACTTGTTACACATCAGTGAAGTCACACAGGTGAGAATCCATTTTCATGTTCTGAGTGTGGGAAATGTTTTACATGCAACTCATATCTTGTTATACATAAGAGAAGTCACACAGGTGAGAGGCCATTTCCATGTTCTGAGTGTGAGAAAGGTTTTGCACGGAAATCACATCTTCTTACACATCAGAGAAGTCACACAGGTGAGAATCCATTTTCTTGCTCTGAGTGTGGTAAATGTTTTGTAAGTAATTCACATCTTGTTATACATCAGAGAGGTCACACAGGTGAGAAGCCATTTTCTTGCTCTGAGTGTGCGAAATGTTTTGCACGGAAACCAGATCTTACTACACATCAGCGAACTTACACAGGTGAGAAGCCATTTCCATGTTCTGAGTGTGGGAAATGTTTTGCACTCAAATCAGATCTTATTAAACATGAGAGAAGTCATACAGGTGAGAAGCCATTTTCTTGCTTTGAGTGTGGGAAATGTTTTACACAGAAATCACAACTTGTTAGACATCAGCGAAGTCACACAGGTGAGAAACCATTTCTATGTTCTGAGTGTGGGAAATGTTTTGCACACAAATCAGTTCTTATTAAACATGAGAGAAGCCACACAAGTGAGAACTCATTTCCATGTTCTGAGTGTGGGAAATGTTTTCCATACAAATCATCTCTTGTTATACATGAGAAGTCACACATGTGACTTCTCTCATGTTATGCTCTGAGTGGGGAAAATGTATTACACACAAATCACATCTTGTTACACATCAGCGAAGTCACACAGGTGAGAAGCCATTTCCATGTTCTGAGTGTGGGAAATGTTTTGCACACAAATCACATCTTGTTACACATGAGAGAAGTTACACACGTGAGAGGCCATTTCCATACTCTGAGAAATAAATCAGCTCTTGTTGCACACAATAGATATCACTCAGGTGAGAAACCATTTTAATCTTCTGGAGTATACTTATCACTGCCATGTGTTGTTCTTCAAGGTTCTTATCCTATCTCCTATGCTTTTTGCAATATACATGCTGCCGCAGGGTGAAACAGACTAAAAAGGAATTTTCAGGCGCTAATATTAATACATAAAAATGACTATATCTCTAGATTATTTTAGTAGCAGCAATTAGCCCAGTCGTGTCTGTGTGAACACTGATTTTCAACGTAGCAGCTCAAAGGTCCAATTCAGCGGATCTCTAGCTTCCCATGTATGCAAAAGAAATGAATGGGGCTATTGCGCTGATTTACATTACTGTTACCAAGTGATACATTCTAGCTGGATGGAGATGCAACACTTTAAGGTGAAAAATTAATATCTCCATTTTTGTTTTCCACATAAAAAATTATTGTAAACACAATGGTCACACGTAAATATAAAAAGCAAATAGAATGACATTTAGAAGCAGCCAATGGAAAAGTGCAGTATATCTGATGAATTGCATGTATCCTGTCTGGATGTGATCACCTCCCGGCTCTCTCTCTCCTGAGCCGGAGGTGTTTGAGTAGCGGCTCTGTTCCTCTGCTATAGGACGGGCCCGTCACTTATTTAGTTTGCGGCAGCCAGTGTAGTCTTACCATAGGCGGTGCTGCTGGAATGCAGAGGGGATGATTCCCTTTTGGTGGTCCACGTCTCATGCTGGAGGGGTCACTTGCCTCTAATAGTATAGGTGTGGATGCCTCTGGACGTCCTCAGACTGAGCTGGATGATAGGAATAAACCTCAACCGGTTTCGCACCTCAGGGTGCTTTCTCAAAGAGTCTTGCTTAAACATAATTCATTAGATATACGGTACTTTTACATTGGGTGCTTCTACATGTGATTCTATTTACTTGTTTTTATATACAGGTTGAGTATCCCATATCCAAATATTCCGAAATACGGACTTTTTTGAGTGAGAGCGAGATAGTGAAACCTTTGTTTTCTGTTGCTCAATGTACTCACACTTTGTTTAATACACAAATTTATTAAAAATATTGTATTAAATGACCTTCAGGCTGTGTGTGTAAGGAGTATATGAAACATAAATGATTTGTGTGAATGTACACACACTTTGTTTCATGCACAAAGTTATGAAAAATATTGTCTAAAATTACCTACAGGCTGTGTATAAGGTGTATATGAAACATAAATGCATTTTGTGCTTAGATTTAGGTCCCATCACCATAATATCTCATTATAATATGCAATTATTCCAAAATACGGAAAAATCCCATATCCAAAATACCTCTGGTCCCAAGCATTTTGGATAAGGGATACTCAACCTGTATATATATGTGTGTGACCATTGTGTTGAAAATAATTTTTTATGTGGAAAACAAAAAATGTAAAAATTAAGATATTGATTGTTCATCTTAAAGTGTTGCATCTTCATTCAGCCAGAATTTATTGATTGGTAACAGGAATTTAAATCGGCACAATAGCCGCATCAATTTCTTTTGATATAATCAGCTGTCATTTCCTCATCTACCACTGCTATGCAGATGACCTGTCTCTTGCTCTGGGTACTGAGAACCCAGTACCAATCCTAAATGGTTGCTGAGCTCCAGGTGTTGGTGATGCCAGTTGCTGTCAATAGTGGAGAAAGGGTGGCTGGCAGTATTGGTGGTGGCAGTAGTGGGGGGAGACAGGGCGGTCGGCAGTGTGGGGAGACAGGGCAGTAGTGAGGGGAGACAGCGCGGGTGGCAGTAGTGGGGGGAGACAGCGCGGGTGGCAGTAGTGGGGGGAGACAGCGCAGGTGGCAGTAGTGGGGGGAGACAGGGCAGTTGGCAGTAGTGGGGGGAGACAGGGTAGGTGGCAGTAGTGGGGGGAGACAGGGTGGGTGGGAGATAGGGCGGGTGGCAGTAGTGGGGGAGAGACAAGGTGGATGACAGTAGTAGGAGGAGACAGGGTAGGTGGCTGTAGTTGGGGGACACAGGGTGGAACGCCGCAGTGCAGTACCAGGGGCTGCTGGAGGTAGTAAAGAGGTGTATGGGTCCCACACAGAACCAGTTGATAATTAGAGTTAATTATTATGCTTCCTTATTTCTAATTAATCCCTCGGGGATGGAACCGCAATGTGTGTGTCCGCGCAGTCACTGTGCATTTTGCCACCCGTGGCAAACTGTGATGCGGGCCACTATGAATGACCCCCATAGGCTGTTGTGCAGGGGGTAAAGTAGTTTTTAAGTTTAAAATATAGACAACAATATGTGTATTAAAGATATGAAATAAAATCGTTAAAAAACAAAAGATTTCCGGTGTGATTTTGGCTGTGTCCGATTTTAACAGCTCATCTAAATAGTTGGATGATATTACGGGGGATGGAGGGGTCTCTCTGTGTAAATAGTTTTATCATTTGTTGGTTTTAAATAAATTATGTCTGTTCAAATGTTGTTTATTTTACTTATAGGTGAATTAGGTTTTTTTGTATTTAAAAAAATAACTTACCTGACCCTTTCCTGGAAAGGTCCATGTATGAAGGTATGGGAGATACCTGCTGAAGTCCCTCCTACTTACATTTGGGAAGTACGGTTGTTTTGGGGGAATTAGCAGCAAATATGAACTGATACATTGGCTCCATAACGTCTCGCTGACATTCTGATTTTTGCAAAAATATGTTACACAAAATGACATTTGCATTAACAACTATTAATTAGGCTAGAAAAACACAACACAATTTAAAAAAAAAATCTTTAGATACAAAAAATTAAAGAAATTCACCAATTCTTGTCTGGACTCATTGACTCTATCAGGAGAACAAGAGACTTTTTAGCAAGGACTATGCCAACAGTAACCAGTAGAGCAGGGCTGGCCAAACCAGTCCTCGAGATCTACCAACAGTACACATTTTCCAGACCACCTAGCTGGTGCACAGGTGTAGTCATTACTAATTAAGATGTGCTGCATTCATTCCTAACTGACAATTCTACAGATCTCCAGGAGGCCTGGAAAACATGAACTGTTGGTAGATCTCGAGGACCGGTTTGGCCAGCCCTGCAGTAGAGGAACCAGGCGTATCCCACAGAATATCAGTGCTGCCACCATACATGGGGGAGAGAAGATAAAGGGCAGATTTCTGAACAGTGCTTTTAGAAGGAACACAAGAAGTGCATAGATCACAATGATCAGAAGTCCGGGACAATGAGGTCAAGAAACCAACGCTGTGGTACTAATGACCTCAATACAGATCACTAGGAGCAAGAGACTAGGGTAAGGGCAGCAACAATTTTTTTTAAACACAACTGAAAATCCTGTTTGAAAAAAACGAACTATTAATTAAAAAATCGAGAACCGTCCAGTACAGAGGACTGTGTACTCAGCATGTCTAAGACTGTGTACATATGGCGCGCACAAATATAGTCAATGTTGGGCTGCCTGCACAGTCTATTATTCCTTGCGATGCTGATCCCGCGCATCGGCACCACAAGGACTATACACACGGTGCGATATGCACTATATTTTCTTATGATTTTGACTATATGGTGAAAATCGAAAGAAATATCGCACCGTGTGTACACAGCTAAAGTACGTACCACTGGACGACGCACTGGAATGAGCTGTTTTCTGCCGGGACACACACAGCCCACCCCGGGCTGTGTGGGTCCCGGCAGAAAACAGCTCATCTGTTGGGGGTTTCCCGTCGCATATTGCATGGGTTGGTGATGTTGGTAGGTGGGTGGGGGCACATTTGGGAGACAGCACCTGACAGGAGGCGTTATCTCACATGTGAAGGGATGGAAAGGTCTGCGCACTGAGTTAATGTGAACTGGGTGTGCTGCAGTTATAGGGGATGTCCACTCCCCTTTATAAATACTTGGGATAAGGTTGGTTTATCCTCCCTGCGCTATCGCCCCTCGGTGTCTGATGCCGGTAGTCTGGCTTGTTAAAGCCTTTGTTGTGTAATGATTGACATCTGCCAATGAAATGCAATATCCTGAACCGGTTCTGGAACCTTTACTTATATTATATGAGATGGAGTATGCATACATATACAGTGCATTAATGCAGAAATCAATATTGTATGAATCAAATATATAAAGTACCGTGGTGCAAAAATCACTCAGTTCATGAGAAAATTCCGTGCACTCAGCATCTAATGCGGAGATGAATGAGATATCCAATGATCACTATCGGTGCTAGAGACCAGAGACCCGTGTTTCTACAGTGGCTACAAGTCTGTGTAGTCTTCAGCGCTACCGTTGCGACCGTTTGTCTCAGACGGTGGGACTCGGACATTGTTCAGGATGAACACAGGGGCTCCGGGCTGACTCCGCTCTGTCTACCGTGCCTGCGTCCTCGGTTGGTCTTGTTCCAGACTTCCCCGGGAGCTTGCGTCCTGCACCTGGCTTGTTGTTGCCTGTCCCCAATATCCCTCATGGACTACGAGAAAAGGATTTACCGGTAGGTATTTAAAATCTTATTTTCTCTTGCATCCTAGAGGATGCTGGGGTCCATATTAGTACCATGGGGTATAGACAGGTCCACTAGGAGCCACTGGCACTTTAAGAGTTTAATAGTGTAGGCTGGCTCCTCCCTCTATGCCTCTCCTACCAGACTCAGTTTAGAAAATGTGCCCGGAGGAGCCGGTCACAGCTAGGGGAGCTCCATAGGAATTTTTCTAGTTTTTTTTCTTCTTAGTGTTAGGCACAGGGAGGCTGCTGGCAACAGCCTCCCTGCTTTGTGGGACTTAGGGGGGCAGTAGTGTCCAACCCTGAGAGGTTAATGGCCACTATCTCTATTGACAGGACACTGAGCTCCTAAGGGTGATGATCGTTAGCCGCCCGAGACAACCGCTCACTCCCGCAGCATGCCGCCACCCCCTAATGGAGCCAGAAGTTTCCAGTGGCGAGTGAGTCACCAGCTCCCTGGACAGGAGGGGAGCTGATGTGAATGGCGGCTACAGCGTAGGAGCGCAGTACTAACCACTCCGGAGAGCTCAGTGGTACACAGTGTGGCACTGAGGGGCGCCTTGATCCAGCGCAGATACCCTCATTGGTCATCAAGGCTATCAGGGACCTTGGTAACGCTGCTAGCAGAATCCTCAGGCCAGTATAATCCTTTGAAAGTGCGGGAAGAGGCATCATTTCCAGGGGACGGAGCTTCTCCTCAGAGTGGACCCAGCAGCGTTTAGCGCCATTTTTCTCCCTGCAGATGTAGCTCCAGAGACGCTGACAGTCCCTCCACACGACTCCAGCTATCCTGTGCAGTACCAAGGGGTTGCAGAAGGGGGGGAGGCTGTGTATTGCTGTGTAGTCTATGAAGGGTACACAGTCAGCGCCAGGTGGGATATACTGTCTAAATAAGCGCTGGCTCCAACCTCTGTGCTTCTCTGAACGATTTTGGGGGGGAACTGTGTCTGACATTTTTACTGTGTGAGTGTGGGTGTATGCTTGCTCACTGACCCATGTCCGGCATATCTTATGCTGCAGAGGATGCTTCTACAGAGGAGTCCATTCCATGTACCCAGGAATATAATGTATTGTCTCAGATTCCTGTTTCTGAGCCAGAATGGCTGACTTCTATTAAGGGAATGATCTCTCAGATCTCTACAAGGGAAGACCATACTGAGACTGAAACTAAAGGAGTCTATGGCAGTTTGGTCCGGTTCCATTTACATCCCTTCTAAATTCCCTAGCGTATACCCAAAGAAACGTGCGCTTGCCCAGATTATGCAAGATGACACAGATACCGACTCTGACACAGCAGACAGTGATGGGATGTGCTGAGGGGGGCGGCATCCCTTGCAAAGGGGGTGCAGCTGATGATTGAGGCCATTACAACTTCCCTGTGTCCAAAGTTAAATCCTGGGAAAACCCGGAGAAGAAATTCCAGATCCCCAAAAGGGTACTGGTTGCTTTTCCCTTCCCTGAAGAGGATAGGAAAAGTTTGGAGACCCCACCCAAAGTTGACGCCTCTGTTTCCAGACTGTCAAAAAAGGTGGTTTTACCTGTCCCGGGTTCTACTGCATTGAAAGAACCGGCTGATCATAAGATTGACACTACGCTCAAATCCATATACACTGCTTCAGGGGGCATTAAGGCCTACTATTGCCTGTGCATGGATCTCTAAAGCTATAGTAAAGTGTTCAGGCATGGTACTAGAGGGCTTAGATACAATGGATAGAAGTGAACTGTTTTTACGCAACATACAGGATTCTGCGGGGTTCATGGTGGAATCCATGAAGGATCTGGGTACGCTGAATGCAAGGTTATCTTCCATGTCTGTCTCAGCTCGCGGGGGGCTCTGGCTACGCCAATGGTCTGCCGACGCGGAATCCAGGAGAAGTGTGGAGAACCTACCCTACACAGGTCAGGCTCTATTTGTGGAAGTGTTGGATGCATGGATTTCCACGGCAACCGCGGGTAAGTCCCCTTTTCTTCGCTCAGCTCCGCCTTCTATGAAGAAACCATTTCTTCATAGCACCGAGGGTCTTCACCAAGGTGATAGCAGAGAAGATGGTTCTCCGCAGACAGGGAGTGAACATAATTTCATATCTGGATGATCTGTTGATAAAGGCATCGTCCAGGGAGAAGTTGTTACAGTCCATTACTCTCACGACTCATTTGCTCAGGGAACACGGTTGGATCCTGAACCTTCCAAAGTCACATTTGGAGCTGACAAGGAGATTGTCTTTCCTGGGGATGATCCTCGACACGGAAGTGCAAATGGTGTTTCTACCAGTGGAGAAAGCGTTGGTGATACAGTCAATGGTCTGGGATGTCATGAAGCCTGCCAGGGTATCAGTTTATTAGTGCATGCACCTTCTGGGGAAGATAGTTGCCTCTTACGAGGCTCTACAGTATGGAAGATTTCATGCTCGGTCATTCCAACTGGATTTCCTAGACAAGTGGTCGGGATCTCACCTACACATGCACCAGAGGATACGTCTTTCGCCGAAAGCAAGGATTTCACTCCTCTGGTGTCTGCAACTGCCTCACCTTCTGGAGGGCCGCAGGTTTGAGGTTCAGAACTGGATCCTTCTAACCATGGATACAAGTCTCAGGGGTTGGGGCGCAGTCACCCAAGGGGAAACCTTCCAAGGAAGGTGGTCAAGTCAGGAATCCCTTCTTCCAATAAACATCCTAGAACTAAGAGCCGTGTACAATGGTCTTTTACAAGCAGCACCACTTCTGCAAGATCAGGCCATTCAGGTACAGTCGGACAATGTAAATGACAGTGGCCTACATAAACCAACAGGGCGGAACGAAGAGCAGAGCTGCAATGTCAGAGGTGACAAGAATCTTCCTCTGGGCAGAAAGGCACGCAGTGGCGCTGTCAGCGATCTTCATTCTGGGAGTGGACAACAGAGAAGCAGACTTCCTCAGCAGGCACGATCTCCATCCAGGTGTAGGGGGCCTCCATCCGGAGGTGTTCACAGAGGTGACCAGTCGTTGTGGTGTGCTTTAAATAGATATGATGGCCTCGCGTCTCAACAAGAAACTTCGGAGGTACTGTTCCAGTTCGAGAGACCCACAGGCAGTGGCGGTGGATGCCCTGGTAACGCCGTGGGTGTTCAAGACAGCGTATGTGTTCCCTCCACTTCCACTCATTCCAAGAATTCTAAAGCTTGTAAGAAGAACAAGAGTTCAGGCGATCCTCATTGCTCCGGACTGGAAAAGGAGGGCTTGTTACGCGGATCTGCTGGATCTACTACTGAAAAAGTCCTCTTCGGGAGGATCTTCTGCAACAGAGGCCGTTCACTTATCAAGACTTACCACGGCTACGTTTGACGGCATGCAGGTTGAGCGGCAGATTTTAGCTCGGAAGGGTATTCCGAACGAGGTTATTCCTACCCTGATACAGGCTAGGAAAGGAGTAACGTCTAAACATTACCATCGAATTTGGAAAAGGTATGTGTCTTGGTGTGAATACAAGAAATTTCCTGCGGTGGAGTTTCAACTTGGATGGTTTCTCCTCTTCCTGCAAGCAGGTGTGGATATGGGCCTGCGGTTGGGATCCATAAAGGTCCAGATTTCGACTTTATCCATTTTCTTCCAGAAAAAAATTGGCTGCCCTTCCTGAGGTTCAGACCTTTTTGAAAGGGGTTCTGCATATCCAGCCTCCCTTTGTGGTACCAACGGCACCCTGGGATCTTGACGTGGTGTTGCATTTCCTGCAATCGGATTGGTTTGACCCTTTATAGGAGGCTGAGGTCAAGTTTCTCAAGTGGAAGGCTGTCACATTGTTGGCCTTGGCTTCTGCGCGTAGTGTGTCAGAATTGGGGGCTTTGTCCTGTAAAAGCCCCTACTTAATCTTCCATGAAGATAGAGTGGAGCTCAGGACACGTCAACAGTTCCTTCCTAACGTTGTGTCGGCTTTTCATATCAAACAACCTATTGTGGTGCCAGTGGCTACGGACTCCTCAATTGCTTCAAAGTCCTTGGATGTTGTGCAGGCTTTGAAGATCTATGTGAAGAGGACTGCTCGTCACAGAAAATCGGACTCTCTGTTTGTCCTTTATGATCCCAAGAAAATTAGGTGTCCTGCTTCTAAGAAGACGATTTCTCGCTGGATTAGGTTCACTATCTCGCATGCATATTCTACGGCAGGATTGCCGTTCCCAAAATCTGTTAAGGCCCACTCTGCTCATAACGTGGGTTCTTCCTGGGCGGCTGCCCGGGGTGTCATGGCTTTGCAGCTTTGCCGTGCTGCTACTTGGTCGGGGTCAAACACATTTGCTAAGTTCTACAAGATCAATACTTTGGCCTCTGAGGACCTCAAGTTTGGTCAATCAGTTCTGCTGGAGCCTTCGCGCTCTCCCTCCCATTCTGGGAGCTTTGGTACATTCCCATGGTACTAATGTGGACCCGAGCATCCTCTAGGACGTAAGAGAAAATAGGATTTTAATTACCTACCGGTAAATCCTTTTCTAGTAGTCCGAAGAGGATGCTGGGCGCCCACCCAGCGCTTCGTTATCCTGCAGTGGTTACTTGGTTCAGTACTGCTTTGTTACTAGTTAAGTACTGCATTTTTTTTACTGGGTTCAGTAATGTTTAAGCTGTTGCTGAGTTTTCAGGCTAGTTAGCTTGGATTTGCCTTGTTTGTGTGAGCTGGTGTGAATCTCGCCACTATCTGTGTAATATCCTCGAAGTTGTCCGTCTCCTTGGGCACAGTTTCTAGCCTGAGTCTGGTAGGAGGGAAATAAAGGGAGGAGCCACTATTAAATTGTTAAAGTGCCAGTGGCTCCTAGTGGACCCGTCTTTACCCTATGGTACTAATGTGGACCCCAGCAACCTCTACGGACTGCGAGAAAAGAATATACCGGTAGGTAATTAAAATCCTATTTTCTTGCTTGAACTTCCATAGTACCCTGGGCAGGAGTGACACTGGAGGGAACACGTATGGCAGCTGAAAGTTCCATGGAATTGCCAGTGCGTCCACAAGCGCTGCTTGAGGATCCCTTGATCTGAAGACCGAAACCTTGTGATTGTGTCAAGACGCCATCAGGTCCACATCTTGTAGGCCCCACTTGTCTACTAGGAGTTGAAAGACCTCTGGATGAAGACTCCACTCTCCAGCATGAACATCCTGACAACTGAGGAAATCCGCTTCCCTGTTGAGGACTCTGGGAATGAACACTGCTGATATTGCTGGATGATGGCGTTCCGCCCAGTGGAGGATTTTTGATACTTCCAGCATTGCCATGCGGCTTCGAGTACCAACTTAATGATTTCTGTATGCCACCATGGTGGCGTTGTCCAACTGTACCTGAACAGGCCTGTTCTGTACCAGAGGCAGGGCAAGTGTTAACGCACTACCCTTAATTCTAGAATGTTTATGGGGAGGAGAGATTCCTCCTTGGTCCACTGACTCTGGAGAGAGTGTTGCTCCAACACAGTGCCCCAACCTCTCAGACTGGCATCCATTTTCAGCAGGACCCAGTTGGAGATCCAGAAAAGGCGGGCCCAGCTCAGCTGTCGGTCCTGTAACCACCAGCTCAGTGACAGACTGACCTCCGGAGTCAAGGAGATCATGTGAGACCTGACCCGTGAGGCTGGCCATACCACTTGGAGAGGCTTAACCTCTGTAGAGGGCGTGAATGAAATTGAGCGTACTCCACCATGTCGAAAGCCGACACCATGAGGCCTAGTACTTATATCGCCGAGTGTATCGACACTCCTGGGTGAGAGAGGAAGTATCTGATTTTGTCCTGGAGTTTCAGGACTTTCTCTGGAGACAGAAACAATCTCTGTGTGTGTGCAGTAGATCTCCCAGGTGCACCATGCTCCAAGCAGGGACCAGAGAGGACTTTTTCCAGTTGATGAGCCAACCATGGGCTTGTAGGAATTGGACCGTCAGTTCCAGATGACTGAGGAGAACATTTTGGGAGTTCACCAGGATCAGTTAATTGTCCAGATACGGTAGGATCCTGACTCCCTGATGGCGGAGATGAGCCGTCATCATGGCCATTACCTTGGTGAAGATCCAAGAAGCTGTGATCAGTCCAAACGGCAGAGCCTGGAATTGGTAATGTAGGTTGCCAATAGCAAACTGCAGATATTGCTGATGTGATATGGCAATAGGTATGTGCAGATAAGCATCCTGTATGTCCAGGGATACCATATAGTCTTTGGGTTCCATGGCCAGTATAACAGAGCACAACATTTCCATCCGGTATTTGGATACTCTCACACATTTGTTCAAAGATTTGAGGTTGAGTATAGGCCGGAAGGACCCATTTGGCTTTGGAACGAGAAACAGGGTCGAATAGTAGCCCTTGCCTCTCTGTGGCAGAGGTAACAGTACTACCACTCCTGTATCCAGGAGGGATTGCACAACAAAGTGTAGAGCTTGCGCTTTCAGCGGATCCGAAGGGATAACCGTTGAGCAGAACTGGTGAGGGGAACGTCTCTGGAAAGAGATTGCTTACCCATGAGAGACAGCTTCCTGCACCCAGGAGTCCAAAGTGGTCTTTAACCAGACCTGGGCGAACTGCAGAAGTCGGCCTCCCACCCTGGGGTCCCCCAGGGGGAGCCCTTCCCCATCATGCAGCAGGCTTATCTTGCTTGTAAGCAGGCTGACGGGTGGCCCAGGATTGTTTAGGTTTGGGCTTAGTGCTCTTGGAAGCACAAGCCTGCCTCATGTACGTCTGACCCTTCGCTTTCCCTGTAAGTCAAAAGGAGCGAAAAATGGTTCTCTTAGCCTTCAGAGCAGAAGGATTAGTACTTGGGATACACGTAGTCTTAGCAGACACCAAGTCAGTGACAATCTTGTTTAGATCCTCCCCAAATAGGATGTCTCCCTTAAAAGGGAGAACCTCCAAAGTCTTTTTGGAATCCAGGTCCACCTTCCAGTACCTTAACCACAAAATTCAGTGAGCCAAAGACGTAGTAGACGCTGTGGCGGCCATTACACTTGCCTCAGAGGCCGCCTCCTGTATATAGTGGGAGGCTTTGGTGATATAAGTCAGGTATTGTCTGGCAGTGTCAGAAAAATCCTGAGGTAGCTCCTCCTCAATTGCCTGAACCCATGCTTCAATTCCTTTCGCGGCCCAGGAGACTGCCATAGTGGGTCTATGTACAGCACCAGTAAGAGTGTAAATAGATTTCAGGCAACACTCCACACGCTTATCCGTCTGTTCCTTTAGTGAGGTGATGGTGGTGACCGGCAGAGTAGATGATACCACAAGACGGGCAACATGAGAGTCCACCAGCGGTGGAGTTTCCCACTTTTTACTCAACTCTGCAGGGATAGGATAACGAGCTAGCATCTTCTTGGACAGGGAACATTTCTTACCTGGAGATGACCAGGGTTCCTGACGTATTTCAATTAAATGGTTAGAATGTGGTAAGACTGCTTTAGCAACCTTCTGATGTTTGAACTTATCAGGTTTCTTAGACACAGTAGTGGGCTCAATCTCATCATCTATTTGGGAAATCAGCTTGATAGCCTCCACTAGATCAGAAACATCAATCTGAGTTGTAGAATCCTCATCAGAAGCAACTGTATCGGTGTCTGATAGATCCGTACATTACCCATCTTCATCAGAATTATCTGAAATATTTGTGGATTGTGAGGAGGAAATTGCCCGCTTAGGTGGCCCCTGTAGGGCGTGGAGCAGGCTTTTGTCTAACCAGTGACAATGTCTATAATATTTGTCCTATTAAAAACGCGTTAAAGGTTAAAGAACACAGTACGCAATTGGCGCAAAAAGTACCGCAAGGGTACTCCCTTAACTATACCTTAAGGAATGTACTTATACTGTAAACATTTGTGCAGTGACAATGTGTAGATGTAATGCAGTGTAACCTTGTTAGCTTAAAAGCTGTATGTGCGACTATGACGCTCTGAGAAACCTTTATGCATTTATAATAACCAATCAAATACCGGTCTAAGGTTCTAACGCCTTTAGTGAGAGAATGAACGTTCAAAAAGAATAATACAATACAAGCTATACACTACCAAAATAACATAGAATATCTAACCAAGTTACTGCACATAAAATACAATAAAGACACAATTACTTTTAAAGGGGGAAGGAGAGAGAGAATGGCTTATAACATTAAATAAGAGACAATATGGTTGCAGATAAAACTACACATGTGAGAGAGAATCGCTGTGCAGTTAGTCAATGCTGAATACCGCATGGGATGGAAGCTAGACTCCATTTTGGGAAACCTCCCATGATTCCAAGGACTGCAACACATGGTTGAAAGGGGGAGGGGAAAACACCCAGCAGCAGCCATTTTACTCAAACCAACTAATCTTATTCCACATTCCAATCCAACTTCCTAGAACCATCTTATTTAATTTCACATTCCAATCCAACTTCCTAGAACCATCTTATTTAATTTCACATTCCAAACAAACTCAGTATCTCAATAACCAGAGCATATGGTATGCTGGCTATGCTATATGAATCATCACAAGACCAGATCACAATGTAACCACACATATCAGCCTGCCATTGCTACAAGCACATGACTACAGTAACAAAGGAAGTATGCTTTGACTTCAAACCTTCAGCAGGATGCATCATGTAAACCTACTATAATCTGTTATAAATCACCAACCATAAATGTATACCAGGAATACTATGCTACAGATTGTCTACTGTTCCAATTCATTACAGATTTCATAGAGTATTCAGCACAAACACCCAACAATCACACAACTGCGCAAGCCTCATTAACCTTAAGCCATTTGTATCTCCAAACCAACCACTCTATAACAATCACTTCACAACAACCTCAAACACATATTTAAACTATTCTATGCCAATCAGCTATGTGATATTGAGATTATGATACTTAGCCTTTGGTGCCTGGTGATGATCCAGCCATGCTTCTGAGAGCTTTGTTCTGAGTGTAGCTACATTACATCTGTTCTCTGAGTTCACAAGCAACTGCCCCCGACCCCCCCAGACAGGAACTATCCTCCTGTGTCTGTTCCTGGGGGAGGGGTCTCTCTCTCTCCTTCATGATTGAGTCACTATTCTCTTTGTATATGCTGATCAGGTTCAGCCCTGAAAACTGGCAAAAGGGTTGGCTTGATCATTCATTGTTCTAACAAAGTGATCTTAGCTTTTATACATATAATCATATCTATCCGCTGCAATGTCCCACAACTTCACAACAAGTATCAAATTAACCCACACATCAATCTGCTTGCTTCAATACCAAACACGACGGGCGCATCTGGTTCTGTTCAAATAATACACATTCATGACATCAATTCATCAGCCAATTCTAAATCTCCATGATGTCTGGTGCCCGACATTATTATAACCATGTACTGTATGAAACAAGCGCCGAATCCATCTCCGTGCCATGTCCGAGCAAATGCGTGTGTTACCATATATTGCTGTGCTCGCTGCGCATATTTGCAAGTATAGCGACTTAAATGTGTGTAGTTTGTATGTTCTCTCTATGTAATATTTTTGACTTTGACAGTCCACCCTTTGGCAGTCACCAATAACTGCCACTTCCTAAAACATTTCAAAAAGAGAAAAATATATGTCATATGTAAATACATTTCTATGATTGGGTAAGGGAGGAGAGAAGAAGGTGGGAAAAAGGTATGACCTAGTGAGATAGCAGAAGCATGTGTGTATGAATCCATGTTTGGGGGGTCATGTATCATCGTGCCGTACGTGTTTTAAATCAAGCTTCGAGGTATTGCGAAGTATACATTTGAATTCCTTCTTATCCCGCGGTACGGGTCTGTGGATGGGCTGTCAAACTTTACCGAGCTCTTTTCGGCTGTGGTTGTAACAAAATGGGGAGCACATTTTAGTTGATGATACATGAATGGGGGGGATATGTGATTGCTGATATCTGTGCCTGTATTCCCTATCGACTATGTGTGTCATTACCTGAGGGTTGTAGAGATGAAGATAAAGAACACTTATGGTAAATGCAGTGGTATTCTATGTCAGGTTAATGAACATTTGTCGGTTGAAGTCTTGTTCGGTGTCTGTTGAATGCAGTCTTCTTTGTGCTTTTGCCAAAATGGTGTGGGCAAAAAGCTTTGTCAATGTCCATAGACTTACAAAAGTGTTGGGCTAGCGTAAATGTAAAATTTCTAGGGAAACTGGGGGTCTATGGCATAGTTCATCAAATATCTGTGTATAAGGTTGTCAAAACTTCTTCTTTAATCCATCAGTTGTCTGTATACTGGATCATCAAATTCCTCGTCCAAGTGGGTCTTTTTACCTTGGAGAAAACGGAAAAACAGGTGAAAGAAACGGACCGTATAATCGCATTTTCATCACATCATTGTCTCTACCGTTGGGTCATAGATCAAATCCATTGGAATTACAATTTCCTCACTCCTTAGACTCATTACCTCAGGTAGTACTTTTCCAATATAACACAATCCTTCAGAGTTTGGGGCAAGCCACTTTATACGCCTTCCTCCCGCATATGAAATATGCATCATCGGGGAGGACATATGGGACGGAGTAGGACATTACCATATTACACATCTTCCATGTGGAATCTCCTAACCCTAATTCTCCCATCTGTTTAGTACACGTATCAGTTTGTATGATATGTGCACAGTATCCTGGTGATACCTCTCCAACTCTCGTAATCCTACTTCCTAGGGTATACCTATATCGGAAAGATTTTCCTCTACTGGCTATGTGGTGTATAAGTTCTGTATCTGTGGGCATTCTATCTGCTCTATATGAAAAGGTCATGGTTTGGTTACTCCATGACACTTCCCAATTTCCCGGCTTTCGGGGATTGGGAGTGTTAAAACATATTAGGGACTTATCCACATGATATTGGTGGAGCTTCAAGCTAGGAGGACTGGAGATATTAAACCTCCTGTCCACCGGTCTCCCACCCTTTAGCTCAAGTACCTCCCCTACCGTTAAAGGAAATGGTACTAGCCCTGATTTGCTATGACCTTGAGGTACTTGAGAGCATACCCAACAATCTGTCTTATTTAACACACTACCCACTAAGGAGTGATAGTCACTCAATGGATGCCGGTCCATGTGGATATTAAAACTGGATTGGCATTTCTTAATGCACCCATCCTCAACTATCACAGTGTCTACAGATACAGTTCTTTTCTCAGCTAACAATCCTTCACAATGTTTACAAATAACATGGCTGCTAGATCGTTTCCGGTACTCGCCTTTGCTTGGTGATTGTGTTGCTATTGGAAATTTACACCTCCGTCTCAGTCATCAGAACCTTTCTGGATCCTTTCTCGACCTCACTGGTACTCTCACCGAAACAGACTGCTCTGGTCAACATCAGGGTCAACATGAAAACACGGATCACAGTCTCTTGGGGCGAGTCCATCTTACAGGAGGAGAAAAGGAGAAATTTGTAATGGGGGTATAGGAAAACAGTTTGAGGGGGAGAGAAACTTGTTACAATAATTAGTTCTCTAGTCTTGTTGTTCTTAAGGTGCTGTCTCTCAGTCTTCCAAACGAACATTCCGGTGATGCAATATTCCTTCCAAACCAGCGAACTTTCTGTAAGGAGCAAAAAATCTTGCATTACCATTTGTCTAACTGATGTGTGACATACCATCTTTAAAACATGAAAACATGAGTGAGAAGAGAGAAAACAAAAAAAAAAAAAAAAAGAGAGAGAGAACAATTCATATATATATATATATATATATATATATAACATAACACATCAATAAACAACAACAGGAAAAAAAACATTTTTCAAACATTTTAAAACATTGTCAGATCATCAGGCTGTCATATCTACATGTCCAATGGTATCCTTGCATAGTCCCTCCCACCAGCACCTCCATACTCTGTATCTGGCCAGGATACATTGATGCGGATAGGTCATGCTGGGGTTTGGTAGACTTCTGCAAAGACCAAGCAGATATGCAATGTTTGAGTCCTATCAATAATCGTCAGAGATGGGGAGAGAAAAGAAACATTTCACAGATACCTTTACAACGTTTCACCCGGTCATTCCTGTGTCTTCAGGGAATGACCTCCCAATTTATTAACTGTTACCTCAGGCTTACCATCAGTCCTAATGATCACCTTTTATAGTTTGGTGTGTCATATTCATGCTCATATTCATGTCTAGGGTGTCTGACTTTATGTGGGCTGTTGCAGTTACTGGCATAATGCCCTTCTCTTTTGCAAAGATCACAAACCCTGGGCTTCCTCCAAGTGTCAGTGAAATGGGGTCTTGATTGATTTGATGCCTCCTCAAACGCTTGGATGCTCATCACCATCAACCGCTTTCCCTGTACCTCCCTGATTCCTTGGATACCATGATTATGTCGTTGTCTAGGGCGTTGATATACCTTCTGTGAATCTTTGATCATACACTTAGATCTTTCCTAGGATCTGGGAAATCAGACATGATTGGTCTCAATTCTGTCCGGGACCAGGGACGGCGCATTGCACTGTCCTTGACGGGAATGATTCCCTGATCGTCAGTCTTCCCATTGGGGACTGTGATCACCCTGACAGGACTAAATTCAATTACATCACCTTGTGTTGGTCTTACAATATAGGGTACATTTGTTTGCGCGTGATATAAAACATTGTACGTACCTGTGGACACGACCTCACCTGACCCTCCGTTAGGGGGTTTGATTATTGCCTTTACCGATTTGGTCGCGTCCACCTGGATGTCTTGTAGGCTGGCTGCTGGAAGAGGCGCCGATATCGTGCTGGGCTCACTTTCTTGCTGGTATTCCTGAGGGAAGTTTAACATGGGGTGCGACTTGCACAGGTTAACATTTGTGATTTTTACACTTTCATTTTTATAAACATTATTACATTTGTTACTTTCATTCTTAATACAGTTACTAAGTGCATTTTTATCGTACAACATTGTGCCATTTCTCTGCAACCATAATCCTCTCCATTGCCATGTCTCTCTTCCCAAGATGAGGGTCAGATATGTAAGTTAAATTTGTTTGCATTTCACTTTCCTGTTGCCATAATTTTAAACAATCATAATGTTTGATCCGTCTCTTTACTGATTTAATGAGACCTATCCTTCGCCTTAAATTGTGCAGTACCTCTGAGTCAAAACTACCTATCCCAGGAAATGGTGCTTTATCCCCCACAGTCATTCGTGTCCATTCATCACAAAAGGTCTCAGTGTGGGGACCATACTTCCCCCACATTACTAACCGAGCAGACCCTCGGGGTCTGCAAGCCTCAGCAGCCTGAACTCTGACTGCTAAACGTCCCTGTGTTGTGCACTTGGCTGCCATTGTGGACCTTTTTAACACAGAAAAACTTCCTAAAATGCACCAAACACAGAAGTCTATGGTGGAAGTTACCCAAGCTCTTCCACCAGCTTCTTCTGCTCCGAGTACAACGAATCCGCCCCTTTTAGCAGACACGTGTAACCGTTACAGGCCCTATCTCTAGAGATTTTCCTGAGAGACCAGTGAAAATTCCCTTCTTTACACAAATCACGCTTGCATGTGCTCCCTACAACACGTATGAGGGCAAGATTTACGCATGGATATACTACCTCATATCACGTTGCGTTATTGGTCACACATACAACCGTGCGGTCCAATCGTACCACTTATAGACACTTGTTGCCCATAAATGGTAGGATCATTGGAGTCTCCCTACTGTGCTCCAAAACAGCCAGAGCGTAATACCACGAAAACTTTATCACACTCCGTCGCACGTTTTCACTTAGACCGTGCTCATCACGTATTCACCTTGACCGTGATTCACCAAGACTTACTTCACCAAGATTTACTTCACCAAGATTTACTTCACCAAGATTTCACCAAGAGGAGTTCAATACACTCATACCGTTTTCAACCCACTATCATTCTATAGTTTTCTGATCAGAAAAATCATTTCCCGTAATCTGATAGCTCTCCCCAGAGGCACTACAGTAAAGTAAGGTATTTAAACTAAATTTTGGAAACTGAACAAATGTGTGCTATTGTCTTGTGGCTTCTGTATCGCCTTACTATAAATGTAAGCAATATTTCACTATATAAACGCTTACCAAACCCCACACAGTATCTTCTATGCTGTGTGCTTGTTTTTACAATTACTCTTTTAAGTATTACTCCTTAATGTATCATTTTTACTCTTTAACTACCAATAGCAACAAATCTTTCTCAGCACGTTATCAATTATGAAATGGCAACCAGGAAGGTGAGATGTGAAAATTACACAAATGAACATGCAATTCTAAATTTAATCTAATAACATACATTAATGTAAGCACACGCATATAGATATTACATATAAGTACCAATCACTATTACTTATGATTGACTATGATATAGATTAAATAAATGCATTAAAAAAACTAATTAAATGATGATTTCTGTTTGACAATGGATGGCTGATTATTTCCTGAGTCAACTGAAAATCAGCCGCTTAGGGGAGAAAAAAAAATTGACCTTCCCAAAATGGCCGCTGCTCCTCCCCCTTTCACCTCCATGAGGGTCACACAAAATGGTGGACAGACCATGCTGCTTCTGGTCACACAGAAAGTCATCATTCAAACTCCTAAAGTTATCATGCTATGCAGAGCGATTAAAAATAATTTTAAACCTATTTAAACAGACAAACCATCCAATCTGCGTGTGTAGTTGGCACCAAATAGAAATAAAAAAAACAAACAAACAGATTTTCAAAGACAATAACGTACTGTTCCTACCTTCCAGTTCCGGATTACTTCAGCACCCTTTACTAAGCGAAACAGACGCTTATCCAGACAGCACTACGAGGAATATAACCTCCCGCCCTTTGCTGATGGATAATGTCTGCTAGAATTACCTAGTATAGATATGTGAAGGACCGACGAGCCGCCAATTGACAATGTCTATAATATTTGTCCTATTAAAAACACGTTAAAGGTTAAAGAACACAGTACGCAATTGGCGCAAAAAGTACCGCAAGGGTACTCCCTTAACTATACCTTAAGGAATGTACTTATACTGTAAACATTTGTGCAGTGACAATGTGTAGATGTAATGCAGTGTAACCTTGTTAGCTTAAAAGCTGTATGTGCGACTATGACGCTCTGAGAAACCTTTATGCATTTATAATAACCAATCAAATACCGGTCTAAGTTTCTAACACCTTTAGTGAGAGAATGAACGTTCAAAAAGAATAATACAATACAAGCTATACACTACCAAAATAACATAGAATATCTAACCAAGTTACTGCACATAAAATACAATAAAGACACAATTACTTTTAAAAGGGGAAGGATAGAGAGAATGGCTTATAACATTAAATAAGAGACAATATGGTTGCAGATAAAACTACACATGTGAGAGACAATCGCTGTGCAGTTAGTCAATGCTGAATACCGCATGGGATGGAAGCTAGACTCCATTTTGGGAAACCTCCCATGATTCCAAGGACTGCAACACATGGTTGAATGGGGGAGGGGAAAACACCCAGCAGCAGCCATTTTACTCAAACCAACTAATCTTATTCCACATTCCAATCCAACTTCCTAGAACCATCTTATTTAATTTCACATTCCAATCCAACTTCCTAGAACCATCTTATTTAATTTCACATTCCAAACAAACTCAGTATCTCAATAACCAGAGCATATGGTATGCTGGCTATGCTATATGAATCATCACAAGACCAGATCACAATGTAACCACACATATCAGCCTGCCATTGCTACAAGCACATGACTACAGTAACAAAGGAAGTATGCTTTGACTTCAAGCCTTCAGCAGGATGCATCATGTAAACCTACTATAATCTGTTATAAATCACCAACCATAAATGTATACCAGGAATACTATGCTACAGATTGTCTACTGTTCCAATTCATTACAGATTTCATAGAGTATTCAGCACAAACACCCAACAATCACACAACTGCGCAAGCCTCATTAACCTTAAGCCATTTGTATCTCCAAACCAACCACTCTATAACAATCACTTCACAACAACCTCAAACACATATTTAAACTATTCTATGCCAATCAGCTATGTGATATTGAGATTATGATACTTAGCCTTTGGTGCCTGGTGATGATCCAGCCATGCTTCTGAGAGCTTTGTTCTGAGTGTAGCTACATTACATCTGTTCTCTGAGTTCACAAGCAACTGCCCCCGACCCCCCCAGACAGGAACTATCCTCCTGTGTCTGTTCCTGGGGGAGGGGTCTCTCTCTCTCCTTCATGATTGAGTCACTATTCTCTTTGTATATGCTGATCAGGTTCAGCCCTGAAAACTGGCAAAAGGGTTGGCTTGATCATTCATTGTTCTAACAAAGTGATCTTAGCTTTTATACATATAATCATATCTATCCGCTGCAATGTCCCACAACTTCACAACAAGTATCAAATTAACCCACACATCAATCTGCTTGCTTCAATACCAAACACGACGGGCGCATCTGGTTCTGTTCAAATAATACACATTCATGACATCAATTCATCAGCCAATTCTAAATCTCCATGATGTCTGGTGCCCGACATTATTATAACCATGTACTGTATGAAACAAGCGCTGAATCCATCTCCGTGCCATGTCCGAGCAAATGCGTGTGTTACCATATATTGCTGTGCTCGCTGCGCATATTTGCAAGTATAGCGACTTAAATGTGTGTAGTTTGTATGTTCTCTCTATGTAATATTTTTGACTTTGACACCAGAGATTGATTTAATTGTTGCAATTGGGTAGACAGGGTATCTGAACTACAGGGACAATATGTGGCTGCAATGACATAGGAGGTCACACAGGGGGCGCAAGACGTGCCATTAGTGTATTCAGCATACTTGAGAATGCTGCCCACGGTGGTTCCTGATTGGCCACAACAGTTGCGGGTTGACTGGAGGGCGTATGGCACCAAGTGCCTGAACCATCAATTTAACATTCCCCCTCAGGTAAATACATGGCTCTAGCGCTGCATGATGCAGGAGTGTCCGTGGATTTCCCATCCTCTGTGGCAGACATTATTATAAATGTAGCCCTAGGACGTAATATAGCCAGACAAATATAATATCAGCAAATAACCACCTGAGTTATGCGTTAGTAAATACGAGCACAACAGAGGATTTAAGTATATAAGGTGACTGAAAACACAGAATAAATACCAGAAATCATATTTGCTGTGGAGCACTATATAACGAATGGACCCTGACGCACCTAGCCCCCCAGGGTACAGAGGTGGGATACACGAAATGGAGACCACACAGCAGCTACAGGCACACTCAGAGGCAGATTTATTAAGCCTGGTGAAGTGCAATTGCTCTTCTGACGCTTGGAGAGTGAAGGAACCCACTGCCAGAGATTACACCTATATATGACATATATACTAGGCTAGACATGATCTTTTTGAGTACCGAACTAGCCCAATGCATACTGGATACCTCCATACACCCCAGCACTTGGTCTGACCATGGCCCAATTACGGTGGATGTTACTGAGCGTCTAGTTTCCGCTCGCCAGCCCTCGTGGCGCTTATATGATAAGGTCCTCCTTAATCCCATGCTTAAAGCCCAACTAGTAGAGTAATTAGTTCACTACTTCAGATCTAATAAAAATCCTAGTATTAATAATCATAATCAGCGCCAGACCAATCACTTGGAAATGACTACAACTTGCACTTTTTTATATTTATGTACTTTGATATTGGATATTAACTTGAGGCAATACAACTTCAGTTGATACTGGCATGGGTGGTCCTCAGCAACCCCGTTGTTGTTGTGTCCCTTGACTGTGCTGCACTAGATTGTGGTGAATAACACTCCGAGATGGATCCTCAATATGAATATCAATAATTGAAAAAATAAGAATTTACTTACCGATAATTCTATTTCTCGTAGTCCGTAGTGGATGCTGGGAACTCCGTAAGGACCATGGGGAATAGCGGCTCCGCAGGAGACTGGGCACAAAAAGTAAAAGCTTTAGACTAGCTGATGTGCACTGGCTCCTCCCCCTATGACCCTCCTCCAAGCCTCAGTTAAGATACTGTGCCCGGACGAGCGTACATAATAAGGAAGGATCTTGAATCCCGGGTAAGACTCATACCAGCCACACCAATCACACCGTACAACTCGTGATCTGAACCCAGTTAACAGTATGATAACCGTAGGAGCCTCTGAAAAGATGGCTCACAACAATAAACAACCCAATTTTTTTGTAACAATAACTATATACAAGTATTGCAGACAATCCGCACTTGGGATGGGCGCCCAGCATCCACTACGGACTACGAGAAATAGAATTATCGGTAAGTAAATTCTTATTTTCTCTGACGTCCTAGTGGATGCTGGGAACTCCGTAAGGACCATGGGGATTATACCAAAGCTCCCAAACGGGCGGGAGAGTGCGGATGACTCTGCAGCACCGAATGAGAGAACTCCAGGTCCTCCTCAGCCAGGGTATCAAATTTGTAGAATTTAGCAAACGTGTTTGCCCCTGACCAAGTAGCTGCACGGCAAAGTTGTAAAGCCGAGACCCCTCGGGCAGCCGCCCAAGATGAGCCCCCTTCCTTGTGGAATGGGCTTTTACAGATTTTGGCTGTGGCAGGCCTGCCACAGAATGTGCAAGTTGAATTGTACTACAAATCCAACGAGCAATCGTCTGCTTAGAAGCAGGAGAACCCAGCTTGTTGGGTGCATACAGTATACACAGCGAGTCAGATTTTCTGACTCCAGCCATCCTGGAAACATATATTTTCAGGGCCCTGACTACGTCCAGCAACTTGGAGTCCTCCAAGTCCCTAGTAGCCACAGGTACCACAATAGGTTGATTCATGTGAAAAGCTGAAACCACCTTAGGGAGAAATTGAGGACGAGTCCTCAATTCCGCCCTATCCGAATGAAATATCAGGTAAGGGCTTTTATAGGATAAAGCCGCCAATTCTGATACGCGCCTGGCTGAAGCCAGGGCCAACAGCATTACCACTTTCCATGTGAGATATTTCAAATCCACTGTGGCAAGTGGTTCAAACCAATGTGATTTTAGGAACCCTAAAACTATATTGAGATCCCAAGGTGCCACTGGAGGCACAAAAGGAGGCTGTATATGCAGTACCCCTTTGACAAACGTCTGAACTTCAGGCACTGAAGCCAGTTCTTTCTGGAAGAAGATCGACAGGGCCGAAATTTGAACCTTAATGGATCCTAATTTTAGGCCCATAGACAATCCTGCTTGCAGGAAATGTAGGAAACGACCCAGTTGAAATTCCTCCGTAGGGGCCTTCTTGGCTTCGCACCACGCAACATATTTTCGCCAAATGCGATGATAATGTTTTGCAGTTACATCCTTCCTGGCCTTGATCAGGGTAGGGATGACTTCATCTGGAATGCCTTTTTCCTTCAGGATCCGGCGTTCAACCGCCATGCCGTCAAACGCAGCCGCGGTAAGTCTTGGAACAGACAAGGTCCCTGCTGGAGCAGGTCCTTCCTTAGAGGTAGAGACCACGGGTCCTCCGTGAGCATCTCTTGCAGCTCCGGGTACCAAGTTCTTCTTGGTCAATCCGGAGCCACGAGTATCGTTCTTACTCCTCTCCTTCTTATGATTCTCAGTACTTTTGGTATGAGAGGAAGAGGAGGGAACACATATACCGACTGGAACACTCCACCGCTATTGCCTGAGGGTCCCTTGACCTGGCGCAATATCTGTCCAGTTTCTTGTTGCTGAGGAAGTCTGCTTCCCAGTTGTCCACTCCCGGAATGAACACTGCTGACAGTGCTATCACATGATTTTCCGCCCAGCGGAGAATCCTTGCAGCTTCTGCCATTGCCCTCCTGCTTCTTGTGCCGCCCTGTCTGTTTACGTGGGCGACAGCCGTGATGTTGTCCGACTGGATCAATACCGGTTGACCCTGAAGCAGAGGCCTTGCTTGACTTAGGGCATTGTAAATGGCCCTTAGCTCTAGGATATTTATGTGAAGAGACGTTTCCATGCTTGACCACAAGCCCTGGAAATTTCTTCCCTGTGTGACTGCTCCCCAGCCTCTCAGGCTGGCATCCGTGGTTACCAGCATCCAATCCTGAATGCCGAATCTGCGGCCCTCTAGAAGATGAGCCTTCTGTAACCACCACAGGAGAGATACCCTTGTCCTTGGAGATAGGGTTATCCGCTGATGCATCTGAAGATGCGATCCGGACCATTTGTCCAGCAGATCCCACTGAAAAGTTCTTGCATGGAATCTTCCGAATGGAATCGCTTCGTAAGAAGCCACCATTTTTCCCAGGACTCTCGTGCACTGATGCACTGACACTTGTCCTGGTTTTTAGGAGGTTCCTGACTAGCTCGGATAACTCCCTGGCCTTCTCCTCCGGGAGAAACACCTTTTTCTGGACTGTGTCCAGAATCATCCCTAGGAACAGTAGACGTGTTGTCGGAATCAGCTGTGATTTTGGAATATTTAGAATCCACCCGTGCCGACGTAGCACTACCTGAGATAGTGCTACTCTGACCTCTAACTGTTCCCTGGACCTTGCCCTTATCAGGAGATCGTCCAAGTAAGGGATAATAATACGCCTTTTCTTCGAAGAAGAGTCATCATTTCGGCCATTACCTTGGTAAAGACCCATGGTGCCGTGGACAATCCAAACGGCAGCGTCTGAAACTGATAATGACAGTTTTGTATCACAAACCTGAGGTACCCTTGGTGAGAAGGGTAGATTGGGACATGGTATAGTCCCCTTCTTCCAGGTTCGCTATCACTGCTCTGAGTGACTCCATCTTGAATTTGAACCTTTTTATGTAAGTGTTCAAAGATTTTAGATTTAAAATTGGTCTCACCGAGCCGTCCGGCTTCGGTACCACAAACAGCGTGGAATAATACCCCTTTCCCTGTTGTAGGAGGGGTACCTTGATTATCACCTGCTGGGAATACAGCTTGTGAATAGCTTCCAATACTGCCTCCCTGTCGGAGGGAGACGTTGGTAGAGCAGACTTCAGGAACCGGCGAGGGGGAGACGTCTCGAATTCCAATTTGTACCCCTGTGATACTACCTGCAGGATCCAGGGGTCCACTTGCGAGTGAGCCCACTGCGCGCTGAAATTCTTGAGACGGCCCCCCACCGTGCCCGAGTCTGCTTGCAGAGCCCCAGCGTCATGCTGAGGACTTGGCAGAAGCGGGGGAGGGCTTCTGCTCCTGGGAAGAGGCTGCATGGTGCAGTCTTTTTCCCCTTCCTCTGCCCCGGGGCAGGAACGAGCGGCCTTTTTTCCTCTTGCCCTTATAGGGACGAAAGGACTGGGTTTGAAAAGACGGTGTCTTTTTCTGATGAGAGGTGACCTGGGGTAAAAAGGTGGATTTTCCAGCCGTTGCTGTGGCCACCACGTCCGATAGACCGACCCCAAATAACTCCTCCCCTTTATACGGCAATACTTCCATATGTCGTTTGGAATCCGCATCACCTGACCACTGTCGCGTCCATAACGTTCTTCTGGCAGAAATGGACATCGCACTTTACTCTAGATGCCAGGGTACAAATATCCCTCTGTGCATCTCGCATATATAGTAATGCTCTATAGTTAATAATATACTGTCCCTATCCAGGGTATTAATATTTTCAGTCAGGGAATCCGACCAAGCCACTCCAGCGCTGCACATCCAGGCTGAGGCGATCGCTGGTCGCAGTATAACACCGGCATGTGTGTATATACCTTTTAAGATATTTTCCAGCCTTCTATCAGCTGGTTCCTTGAGAGCGGCCGTATCAGGAGACGGTAACGCCACTTGTTTTGATAAGCGTGTGAGCGCCTTATCTACCCTAGGGGGTGTTTCCCAACGTGCCCTAACCTCTGGCGGGAAAGGGTATAGTGCCAATAATTTATTAGAAATCAGCAGTTTTTTATCGGGGGAAACCCACGCTTTATCACACACCTCATTTAATTCATCTGACTCAGGAAAAACCACTGGTAGTTTTTTCACACCCCACATAATACCCTTTTTTGTGGTACTTGTAGTGTCAGAAATGTACAATGCCTCCTTCATTGCCGTGATCATGTAACGTGTGGCCCTACTGGACATTACGTTTGTCTCGTCACCGTCGACACAGGATTCAGTATCCGTGTCAGGGTCTGTGTCGACCATCTGAGGTAACGGGCGTTTTAGCGCCCCTGACGGTGTCTGAGACGCCTGAACAGGCACTAATTGATTTGTCGGCTGTCTCATGTCGTCAACAGTTTTTTGCAAAGTGCTGACATTGTCACGTAATTCTTTAATTACTACCATCCAGTCAGGTGTCGACTCCCTAGGGGGTGACATCACTAACACAGGCAATTGCTCTGCTTCCACATCATTTTCCTCCTCATACATGTCGACACAATCGTACCGACACCCAGCACACACACAGGGAATGCTCTGATAGAGGACAGGACCCCACTAGCCCTTTGGGGAGACAGAGGGAGAGTTTGCCAGCACACACCAGAGCGCTATATATATACAGGGATAACCTTATATAAGTGTTACTCCCTGTTATAGCTGCTGTATTTATATATAGCTGCCAATAGTGCCCCCCTCTCTGTTTTACCCTGTTTCTGTAGTGCAGGACTGCAGGGGAGAGTCATGGAGCCGTCCTTCCAGCGAAGCTGTGAAAGAAAATGGCGCTTGTGTGCTGAGGAGAAAGGCTCCGCCCCCTTCACGGCGGCCTTTTCTCCCGCTTTTTTCAGGAAACTGGCAGGGGATAAATGCATCCATATAGCCCAGGAGCTATATGTGATGCATTATTTTTAGCCATATAAGGTTTTTATATCGTTTTTATTGCGTCTCAGGGCGCTCCCCCCCAGCGCCCGGCACCCTCAGTGACCGGAGTGTGAAGTGTGCTGAGAGCAATGGCGCACAGCTGCAGTGCTGTGCGCTACCTTATTTGAAGACCGGAACGTCTTCTGCCGCCGCTTTCTCCGGACCTCTTCGCTCTTCTGGCTCTGTAAGGGGGCCGGCGGCGCGGCTCCGGGACCCATCCATGGCTGGGCCTGTGATCGATCCCTCTGGAGCTAATGTCCAGTAGCCAAGAAGCCCAATCCACTCTGCACGCAGGTGAGTTCGCTTCTTCTCCCCTTAGTCCCACGATGCAGTGAGCCTGTTGCCAGCAGGACTCACTGAAAATAAAAAACCTATTTAAACTTTTACTTCTAAGCAGCTCAGGAGAGCCACCTAGCTTGCACCCTTCTCGTTCGGGCACAAAAATCTAACTGGGGCTTGGAGGAGGGTCATAGGGGGAGGAGCCAGTGCACATCAGCTAGTCTAAAGCTTTTACTTTTTGTGCCCAGTCTCCTGCGGAGCCGCTATTCCCCATGGTCCTTACGGAGTTCCCAGCATCCACTAGGACGTCAGAGAAATAATTAGTTTATATATATTCCACGTGGGCATATTATATTGCTGCTATAATACATGATGGAAGTCGGGGCAGTGATGTGCGGGCAGTAGTCTGACGCTCACGGCGCCCTGTATCCATGGAGATGATTTGGACAAACTACTGGTCTGGGTGTGCCCAGCGCTCATCACCGGAAGTGACGCAGCGGCATCTGAGATGCAAAACCAGGAAGTATATAGCCCGGTGGAACGCGGATGAGATATGCTGAACTAGAGTGCACTACCTGAATGGTGAGGCATGCGCAGAGGGGTGGAACGCACGCTGGGGGGAGCAGGGCGGACAGCCGATTCACCTGTAAGTAGTTGTGATTTGTATGGGTATTTAGATGATGTGTTGTGGTTGTTCACTCAGGTGGCTCCACACTAAGAAGGGGCAATGACATGATGCAATTGTCTTCAACGGTCATTCGGTGACCGAGGTCGACGGACTGAGAAGTTACCTTCTGAACCCTCTTTGTCCTAAAGTATATTTATGGAAGTACTGTGTAGGCATTATGGATGCCACATTGGTTGGGTATGATGTTTTTTGATAACCCATGCTGAGCCACCGTGACTTGTTCATTTCTTGAATGCCCAATATGGGTGAGAATAAAAAGTAAGCGTTTTTCTGTGATGGATCGAGTGCCCTCTCTTACAGTGGGGGTAATTCCAAGTTGATCGCAGCAGGATTTTTGTTAGCAGTTGGGCAAAACCAATCTGCAATCTAATTTGCAGTGTAAAAATAAAGCAGCCAGTATTTACCTTGCACAGAAATAAAATAACCCCCCATATCTAACTCTCTCTGCACATGTTATATCTGCCCCCCTGCAGTGCACATGGTTTTGCCCAATTGCTAACAAATTTGCTGCTGCGATCATCTCAGAATTACCCCCATTATGTCTGTTTATCTGGACTGGAATGGAACAGATAAACCATGCCCTAAAATACCAGTGTTAAGTTTTTGTATTCACGATTGGATAAATCTGTGTCATACTATGGGATTTAAAATGATACATATGTGTGCGCCTCGCTATTATTAATATTATGAATAAATGCGGTCATCAAGTGCTTTATATTATTGTTCTACAAGTTACGGGTGTTCTCTGTAATACGTACAGCAGTAATTGTTTTTAGAGGATTGTAGCACAGTGGGAGGTTGAATGTGTATCTCTTTTTATGGGTGTTGTGATGTGTTTTCTACGCTGTACATATTATTTTGCTGATTGTGTTTGAATAGGGTATATCTCTTATATTTTGATATATTATGATTATATTATCTATTATATTATGATTATTTTAATCAATTTGTAAATATTTTTAATACAAAAATGCACTGCATTGTTCAACTAGTTATCATCCATCTATAATACACACCGTCGTATTTGTTTTTAGAGAACCACATACTGTATTTGTTCTGCATTGTACAGCTGTGTTAACAAAATAGCGGTGACTCATTGTAATGTAATATATTTAAAAAAAATACATTGGGGTATATGCAATTGCGGTCGAATTGCCGCAAATGTCGAAAAACGGGGCATTTTTAACACAAAAAAAAATTGACAATGCAATACAGTACTTTTCGCCAAAAAACGGACGTTTCAGATTCGACTTTTTGAAATTCGACAGTTGTCAAATTCGACATGTCTGCAATGGTAAAAATGTGGCTTTTAGACAAAAGTATATTCAATTGAAGAATGTCTATTCGACAACAGTGCTTTTCGACAGTAATTTCGTCAGTTTCATTCCGCCTCACTTTGCTGGCGGAATCTAATAAAAAAAATTAAAAACATGTTTTTTTGTGTTTTTTTTATTGCTAATAGCATATCTATTTATATTAGAAGGGATTATGTGCTTGGTTTGTCTATTAGAAGACACAAGTATTATTTATAGATTTTTTTAAATAATATATTTTTTAACTGATTAAAATAGAGAGAGCATGGTTTTCAGTGGGAAGGGGTGGGAATTGGTTAAAATCAAGAAAAAAAATGCGTGGGGTCCCCCTCCTAAGCATAACCAGCCTCAGGCTCTTTGAGTCGGTCCTGGTTGTAAAAATACGGGGGGGAAATTGACAGGGGATCCCCAGTATTTTTACAACCAGCACCGGGCTCTGCGTCCGGTCCTGGTGCAAAAAATATGGGGGACAAAAGACGTAGGGGTCCCCCGTATTTTTAACACCAGTGCCGGGCTCCACTAGCTGGAGAGATAATGCCACAGCCGGGGGACACTTTTATATCGGTACCTGCGGCCGTGGCATAAAATCCCCAACTAGTCACCCCTGGCCGGGGTACCCTGGAGGAGTGGGGACCCCATCAATCAAGGGGTCCACCCTCCAGCCACCCAAGGGCCAGGGGTGAAGCCCGAGGCTGTCCCCCCCATCCAAGGGCTGCGGAATATGGAAACCAGAGGAAGTCACATGATATAATTTCAGCTTCCTGCCAGGCCACTGCCCCCACTCCACATAAACGCACTGATATAAAATGTCTGCCACTATCTAGTTACACAGAAAGAGACCCTCCCCCCCGTAATATCACCCACTGTTCACATGAGCTGTCACAATCACACATAGCCACAATCACAAGTACATACAGTCACTATTGGTGGTTCTGGGCTCCGGCCAGTTCAAGGGGAATCGCACAGTCACAATGGCAGTGTGTGTACCCACCTTTACACACCAGACGGGGTATTTATACACAGCAACACTGATATTATGTGGACACAAAAGTAACAATACAATGACACAGTAACAGGAAATTGTTTCTGTCACCATAGCGACAATTATCTGGAAATAAGATAATACACAGACACATAAAAAGACTCAACGGAAAACTTTTGTTTTTAAACGACTTTATTTCATATCTTTAATACACAGATTTTTCTCCATATTTTAAACTGAAATACTTTACTCTGCAGAACATGGATAAAAATAAGATTTTAATTACGTACCGGTAAATCCTTTTCTCGTAGTCCGTAGAGGATACTGGGGTTCTATTTAGTACCATGGGGTATAGACGGGTCCACTAGGAGCTATGGGCACTTTAAGAGTTTAATAGTGTGGGCTGGCTCCTCCCTCTATGCCCCTCCTACCAGACTCAGTCTAGAAACTCTGCCCAAGGAGACGGACATACTTCGAGAAGGATATACACAGACAGTGGTGAGATTTGAACCAGCACACACATAACCAAAGGAAAACCATGCCAACAAATCATGAAACATGAACAGCAACAGCTGAACCAATACTTAACCACGTAACTATGCAGGAATACGAAGCACTTGGCGGGCGCCCAGCATCCTCTACAGCAGGCATTCCCAACCGCGGCCCTCAAGGCACACCAACAGTGCAGGTTTTAGTGATATTCAGGCTTCAGCACAGATGGTTAAAATAAGATTTTACTTACCGGTAAATCTATTTCTCGTAGTCCGTAGAGAATGCTGGGGACTCCGTAAGGACCATGGGGAATAGACGGGCTCCGCAGGAGATAGGGCACTTTAAGAAAGACTTTGGATTCTGGGTGTGCACTGGCTCCTCCCTCTATGCCCCTCCTCCAGACCTCAGTTAGGGAAACTGTGCCCAGAGGAGACGGACAGTACGAGGAAAGGATTTTAGTTAATCCAAGTGCAATATTCATACCAGCCACACCAATCATACCGTATAACCTGTGACAACAACCCAGTTAACAGCATGAACAACAACATAGTCTTGGTTCAAACCAATGAGACTATAACATAACCCTTATGTAAGTAATAACTATATACAAGTCTTGCAGAAGAAGTCCGCACTTGGGACGGGCGCCCAGCATCCTCTACGGACTACGAGAAATAGATTTACCGGTAAGTAAAATCTTATTTTCTCTAACGTCCTAGAGGATGCTGGGGACTCCGTAAGGACCATGGGGATTATACCAAAGCTTCCAAACGGGCGGGAGAGTGCAGCACCGATTGAGCAAACAGGAGGTCCTTCTCAGCCAGAGTATCAAACTTATAGAACTTTGCAAAGGTGTTTGACCCCGACCAAGTAGCAGCTCGGCATAGTTGTAGTGCCGAGACCCCCTCGGGCAGCCGCCCAAGAAGAGCCCACCTTCCTAGTGGAATGGGCCCTAACCGATTTAGGCAATGGCAATCCTGCCGTAGAATGCGCCTGCTGAATCCTGTTACAGATCCAGCGAGCAATAGTCTGCTTTGAAGCAGGAGCGCCAACTTTGTTGGCTGCATACAGAACAAACAGAGCTTCAGTCTTCCTGATCCTAGCTGTTCTGGTCACATAAATCTTCAAAGCCCTGACCACATCCAGGGACTCCTCCAAGTCCCGTGTAGCCACAGGCACGACAATAGGTTGGTTCATATGAAAAGATGAGACCACTTTTGGCAGAAACTGAGGACGCGTCCTCAACTCTGCCTTATCCACGTGAAAAACCAGGTAGGGGCTTTTATGTGATAAAGCTGCCAATTCCGAAACACGCCTTGCCGAAGCCAAGGCCATAACATGACCACTTTCTAAGTGAGATATTTCAACTCCACTGTTTTGAGTGGCTCAAACCAAGGTGACCTGAGGAAACTTAATACCACAGAAAGATCCCACGGCGCCACCGGAGGTACAAAAGGAGGATGAATATGCAACACCCCCTTCACGAATGTCTGTACTTCAGGAAGAGAAGCCAATTCTTTTTGAAAGAAAATGGACAAGGTCGAAATTTGGCCCAAATCCACTCCTGTTTGCAGGAAGTGAAGCAGACGACCCAAATGGAACTCCTCCGTAGGAGCAGCCCTGGCCTCACACCAAGAAACATATTTTCGCCATATACGGTGATAATGTTTCAATGTCACGTCCTTCCTAGCCTTTATTAGCGTAGGAATGACCTCCTCCGGAATACCTTTTTCCGCTAGGATTCGGCGTTCAACCGCCATGCCGTCAAAACGCAGCCGCGGTAAGTCTTGGAACAGACAGGGCCCCTGCTGCAGCAGGTCCTGTCTTAGAGGAAGTGGCCACGGATCTTCTGTGAGCAACTCTTGCAGATCTGGATACCAAGTCCTTCGTGGCCAATCTGGAACAATGAGGATTGTTCTGACTCTGCTTAGTCTTATTATTCTCAACACCTTGTGTATGAGAGGCAGAGGAGGGAACACATAGACCGACCTGAACACCCAAGGTGTCACTAGAGCGTCCACCGCTACCGCCTTAGGGTCTCTTGACCTGGCGCAATACCGCTTTAGCTTTTTGTTGAGACGGGACGCCATCATGTCTATCTGAGCCAGTCCCCACCGACCCACGATCTGTGCGAAGACTTCTGGATGAAGTCCCCACTCTCCCGAATGCAAGTCGTGTCTGCTGAGGAAGTCCGCTTCCCAGTTGTCCACCCCTTGGATGAATACTGCTGCTAGGGCGCTTACATGGCCTTCCGCCCAGCGAAGAATCCTGGTCGTTTCTGCCATGGCCACTCTGCTCCTTGTGCCGCCTTGGCGGTTTACATGAGCCACTGCTGTGATATTGTCCGACTGAATCAGAACCGGTTTGTTCCAAAGCAATGCCGCCGCTTGGCGTAGGGCGTTGTATTTGGCCCTCAACTCCAGGACGTTGATGTGGAGACAAGTCTCTAGATTTGACCAGAGACCTTGGAAATTTCTTCCCAGTGTGACTGCTCCCCAACCTCGGAGGCTTGCGTCTGTGGTCACCGGGATCAAGTCCTGAATTCCGAACATGCGGCCTTCTAGGAGGTGAGCACTGTGCAACCACCACAGGAGAGATACTCTGGCTCTGGAAGACAGAATGATCCTTTGTTGCATTTGTAAATGGGACCCGGACCATTTGTCCAGTAGATCCCATTGAAAGGTCCTCGCATGGAACCCTCCGAAGGGGATGGCCTCGTATGATGCCACCATCTTCCCCAGGACACGCGTGCAGTGATGCACTGAAACCTTTTTTAGCTTTAATAGGTTCCTGACCAGGGAATTCTCGGGGCTGTGGAAAGCCCAAACGGCAACGTCTGAAATTGGTAATGACAGTCCTGTACTGCAAATCTCAGGAACGCCTGGTGAGGAGGGAACATCGGAACATGAAGGTATGCATCCTTTATGTCCAGGGACACCATCCAATCCCCCCCCTCCAGGCTGGCGATGACCGCTCTGAGCGATTCCATCTTGAACTTGAACTTTTTCAAGTACAAGTTCAGGGATTTTAGATTCAAAATGGGCCTGACCGAGCCGTCCGGTTTCGGGACCACAAACAGGGTTGAGTAATACCCCTTTCCTTGCTGGAGAAGAGGAACTTTGACTATCACCTGTTGAAGATACAATTTTTGAATTGCAGTCAACACTAACTCCCTCTCTGACGGGGAAGCTGGCAGAGCCGATTTGAAAAGCCGTCGAGGAGGCAAGTCTTCGAATTCCAGCCTGTATCCCTGAGGAACAATCTCTATAGCCCAGGGATCCACCTGAGTGAACCCAGACCTGGTTGAAAAATCGAAGACGTGCCCCCACTTGAGCTGACTCCACCCGGGCAGCCCCAGCGTCATGCAGTGGACTTTGCAGATGTAGGGGAGGACTTCTGCTCCTGGGAACTAGCTGCATGCAGCTTTTTTCCCTTGCCTTTTCCTCTGGCAAGGAAGGACGATCCCAGTACCTTCTTGCTTTTATTGTAATGATAGGACTGCATTTGATAATGAGGTGCCTTTTTAGTATGCTGCGGGGGGACATAATGTAAGAAATTCGATTTACCGGCCGTAGCAGTAGAGACAAGGTCCGAGAGGCCTTCTCCAAACAACTCCTCCCCCTTGTAAGGCAACGACTCCATATGCCGCTTTGAATCGGCATCCCCCATCCACTGTCGGGTCCACAAGAGTCGCCTAGCAGAAATAGACATAGCATTTATTCTGGAGCTTAGTAAACAAATGTCTCTTTGAGCATCCCTCATATATAAAGCAGCATCTTTGATATGCTCTAGGGTCATTAGAATGGTATCCTTATCTAGGGTGTCAGGTTCCGTTGATAAGGAATCTGTCCATGCTGCGACAGCACTACAAACCCAGGCCGATGCCATGGCCGGTCTAACGATAGTACCGGAATGTGTGTAAATGTGCTTCATGGTAACCTCCTGCTTACGATCAGCAGGATCCTTGAGGGAAGCTGTATCCTGAGAAGGCACTGCCACCTTCTTGGATAAGCGTGTCAGTGCCTTGTCTACCTCCGGCGAAGATTCCCATCGTATCCTGTCCTTTTGTGGAAAGGGATACGCCATAAGAATCCTTTTGGGAACTTGTAGTCTCCTATCTGGAAATTCCCAAGCCTTTTCGCACAAGTCGCTTAGTTCAAATGAGGACAGAAAGGTGACTTCAGACTTTTTCCCTTTATACATGTGTACCCTTGTGTCAGGGACAGGGGGTTCCTCAGTGATATGCAAAACCTCTTTAATGGCCATAATCATGTAACGAATACCTTTCGCCACCTTTGGCTGTAATTTTGCATCCTCATAGTCGACACCAGAGTCAGTATCTGTGTCAGTGATCTGGGATATGGTGCGTTTTTGAGAACCCGAAGGACCAGGTGCCACAGGGACAGGTATGGACTGGCTACCTGACTGATCCCTAGCTTCAGCCTTGTCTAATCTTTTATGCAGTAAATTTACATTTGCATTCAAGACATTCCACATATCCACCCAGTCCGGTGTCGGCGTTGACGACGGCGACCTGACAATCATGCTCTCCCCCTCCTCTTTAGATGAGCCTTCTGCATCAAACATGTCGACACACACATACCGACACACTTCACACACACAGGGAATCTCTTTTCTGAAGACAGGTTCCCCCTTAGGCCCTTTGGAGAGACAGAGAGAGAGTATGCCAGCACACACCCCAGCGCAATATACCCCTGGAGACAAACACAGAATGTTTTTCCCAGTAGCGCTGTGAAATGTATAGAACGCCAATAATGTGCCCCCCCTCTACTTTCAAACCCCCTTTCACCGTGTGTAAAGCAGGGGAGAGTCTGGGGAGCTTCCTCTCAGCGGTGCTGTGGAGAGAAAATGGCGCTGGTGAGTGCTGAGGGAGAAGCCCCGCCCCCTCGGCGGCGGGCTTCAGTCCCGCTCAAACTTATGAAAAAATGGCGGGGGCTCTTTTATATACATGTACAGTGCCCACCTGTACATGTATATATACTTTTTGCCATAGGAGAGGTGTTATATTGCTGCCCAGGGCGCCCCCCCTGCGCCCTGCACCCTTACAGTGACCGGAGTGTGTGAGGTGTATGGAGCAATGACGCACAGCTGCAGTGCTGTGCGTTACCTCTGTGAAGCACCGAAGGCTTCTGCCGCCTGAGATGTCTTCTGTCTTCGTTTCTTCTGCTCTGTAAAGAGAACAGCGGCACGGCTCTGGGAGTGAACGCCCAGGACGAACCTGTGTTCACCCCCTCTGGAGCTAATGCTGTCCAGTAGCCAAGGAAGCAGAGCCTATCATTTAAGTAGGTCTGCTCCTCTCTCCCCAGTCCCTCGATGCAGGGAGCCTGTTGCCAGCAGTGCTCCCTGAAAAAGAGAAAAAATCCTAACAAAAATGCTTTCTAAGCAGGAAGCTCAGGAGAGCTCCCTGCAGTGCACCCATTCTCCTCTGGGCACAGTGTAAAACTGGAGGAGGGGCATAGAGGAAGGAGCCAGTGCACACCCAGTATCCAAAGTCTTTCTTAAAGTGCCCTATCTCCTGCGGAGCCCGTCTATTCCCCATGGTCCTTACGGAGTCCCCAGCATCCTCTAGGACGTTAGAGAAATTAAAATAACTGAGCTAATTAAGTCACCTGTGTTCAAGCCTGGATATCACTAAAACCAGGACTGTTAGTATGCCTTGAGGACCGTGGTTGGGAAACACTGCTCTACAGACTACGTGAAAAGGATTTACCGGTAGGTAAATAAAATCCTATTTTCTTTTACGTCCTAGAGGATACTGGGGTTCCATTTAGTACCATGGGGATGTACCAAAGCTCCCTGTATGGGAGGGAGAATGCTGAGGGTCCAGCAGAACTGATTGGCCTGAGGACCTAACGTTTGGTCAAAGAATCGAACTTGTAGAACTTAGCAAACGTGTTTGAACCTGACCAAGTAGCTGCTCGGAAAACCTGTAGAGCCGAGACACCCTGGGCAGCTGCCCAGGAAGAAACGAAGAACTGAATGAGTAGAGTGGGCCTATACAGATCTTGGAACCGGCAATCCTGCCATGGAATAAGCATGCTGGATAGTACACCTGATCCAGTGAGCAATTGTCTGCTTAGAAGCAGGACACCCAATCTTATTGGGATCATAAAGGACAAACAGCGCGTCCGATTTCCTGTGACGAGCTGTCCGCTTCACATATATCTTCAAAGCTCTCACAACATCCAATGACTTTGAAGAAGCTGAGGTGTCAGTAGCCACTGGCACCACAATAGGTTGGTTGATATGAAATGCAGGCATGACCTTAGGAAGAAACCTCTGACACGTTCTGAGCTCAGCTCTATCCTCATAAAAACCAAGTAGGGGCTTTTGTGCGACAATGCCCCCAATTCTGACACACGTCTTGCTGATGCCAAGGCCAACAGTGTGACAACCTTTCACGTAAGAAACTTTACGTCTACCTCCTGTAAAGGCTCAAACCAATCTGATTGCAGGAACTGTAACACCACATTAAGATCCCAAGGTGCCGTAGGAAACACAAAGGGCGGTTGGATGTGCAGAACCCCTTATGTCTGAGCCTAAGGGAGAACAGCCAATTGTTTCTGGAAGAAAATGGACAAGGCTGAAATGTGGACCTTTATTGAGCTTCTTGTTGAGACGAGAGGCCATCATGTCTATCTGAGGTACTCCCCACCTGCTTGTTACCTCCGCGAAGACCTCCGGGTGGAAGTCCCACTCTCCTGGATGGAGATCGTGTCTGCTGAGAAAGTCTGCTTCCCAGTAGTCCACTCCCGGAATGAAGATTGCTGACAGCGCCAATGCATGTCTTTCTGCCTAGAGAATAATTATTGCTACCTCTGACAGTGCAGCTCTGCTCTTCTTTCCACCCTGTCTGTTTATGTAGGACACCGCCGTTACATTGTCTGACTGAACCTGAATGGCTTGATCTCGCAGAAGATGTGCCGCTTGTAGAAGGGCATTGTATACGGCCCTTAGTTCCAGAATGTTTATTGGAAGGATGGCTTCCTGTCTTGACCACTTTCCTTAGAAGTTTTCCCCCTGGGTGACTGCTCCCCAACCTCTAAGACTTGCATCTGTGGGTAGAAGAATCCAATTTTGAATCCCGAACCTGCGGCCTTTGATCAGGTGAGAAGTCTGCAGCCACCGGAGAAGTGGCTTTTGGCGACAGGCGTATCTGCTGGTGCATGTGAAGATTTGATCTGGACCACTTGTCCAGGAGATCCAGCTGGAAGAATCTTGCATGGAATCTTCCGTACTGCAGTGACTCATAGGAGGCTACCATCTTCCCCAGAAGGCAAATGCACTAATGAACCGATACCCGGGCTGGATTCAGGACATCCCGGACCATTGACTGGATCACCAACGCTTTTTCCAATGGAAGAAACACCCTCTGAACTTCCATGTCGAGTATCATCCCCAAGAAGGGAAGTCTCATTGTCGGCTCCAAATGTGATTTTGGAAGGTTCAGAATCCATCCATGATCCTGAAGTAGATGAGTTGAGAGAGTAGTACTCTGCAATAACCACTCCCTGGAAGATGCTTTTATCAGTAAATCATCCAGATATGTAATTATGTTCACTCCCTGCTTGCGGAGGAGCATCAGCTCTGCCATGACCTTGGTGAACACCCTCGGTGCTGTAGAGGCCAAATGGCAGTGCCTGGAACTGATAGTGACAGTCCTGTAGTGCAAACCTTCGATAAGTCTGGTGAGGCGGCCAGATCGGAATGTGAAGATGTGCATCCTTGATATCAAGGGATATTAGGAATTCCCTCTCCTCCAGACCTGAGATTACCGCTCTCAGAGACTCCATCTTGAATTTGAATACCCACAAGTAAGGGTTCAAGGATTTTAGGTTCAATATCGGTCTTAACGAACCGTCCGGTTTCGGTACCACAAACAGATTGGAGTAATAACCACTGTTCTGTAGTTGTGGTGGAACTGGAACAATGACTTGTGTTTGTACCAATTTTTTAATAGCCTTCTGCAGGATTGTACTGTCTTCCTGAGAAGCTGGTAAGCCTGATTTGATGAATCTGTGAGGTGGGAGTTCTTGAAACTCCAGTCTATACCCCTGGTCAATAATATCTTTTACCCAGGGGTCTAGGCATGATGTCGCCCAGATGTGACTGAAATCTTTTAACCTATGTCGACTTACCTGCAGCTGCCTTGGATATTCACATATCCAGTGTGTCCCCAAACAGGGCCTCACCTGTGAAGGGCAGGATCTACACACGTTTCTTGGATTATGTGTCCACAGTCCATTGGCGAAGCCAGTCCCCTGCATGCCGAAACTGCCATAGTTGTGGCCCTTGCATTTAGCAGGCCAATTTCTTTCATGGCCTCCACCATGAAGCCTGCAGAATCCTGTATGTGATGTAAAAACATGTCAATGTCACTCCTATTCATGGAATCTAAATCATCTAGTAAGGTGCCTGACCACTTTACTATGGCCCTAGAAATCCACGCACAAGCAATAGTGGGTCTCTGAGCCACTCCTGTAGCAGTGTATAGTGATTTGAGCGTAGTCTCAATCTTGCGGTCAGCCAGATCCTTTAAGGAGGCTGTACCAGGGACAGGTAAAACAACCTTTTTTGACAATCTAGACACAGAGGCATCCACAATAGGTGGGTTTTCCCACTTCTTCCTACTCCTGAGGGAAAGAAATTAGCAGCCTTTTAGGGATTTGGAATTTTTTCTCTGGGTTTTCCCAGGTTCCTTCAAATAGGGAGTTTAACGCCTTTGATGCAGGGAAGGTAACCGAGGATTTCTTTTTTACATTAAAATAAGATTCCTCTTCCTGAACAGGAACCTTCTCGGTTATCTGCAAAATATCCCTAATGCCCGCAATCATAGCTTGTACCCCTCGGGCAGGAGCTGCATCATCCACCCAGATCCACCTCACCATCCCCTGTATCTGAGGCGTCGGTATCAGTGTCAGCATGCATTATCTGGGCCAGTGTACGCTTTTGTGGATACGTGGGTGGGGTGAGAGGCGCAGTTGTGGGGGCTGAATCCCTAATCATCAGATCATGCACAGATTTTCTCAAAAACCTGCGTCTCTCAGTATGGGATAATCTGGTAGAGATATTTGATATCATACCCCTTATGGAGTCCACCCAAACGGGTTCAGACCCAGAAGCCTGAGAAGGTGTACTGATTTGAGTACACAGCAGGGACTCCCCTGGAGATAACACTCTGCAGTACAAGACACACAGGGGGTCATTCCAAGTTGATCGCTCACTGACAATTTTCGCAGCGCATCAATCAGGTGAAAAACTGCATTCTTGCGCATGCGTATGCCCCGCATTGCGCACATGCGACGTACTGGTACAAAGCCCTTTGCGGTTGTGCTCAGGTTTTTCAAAGTTTTTCTTCGCACTGGCGGCCGCTAGAAGATTGACTGGAAGGGGGCATTACTGGGTGTCAACTGACCGTTTTCAGGGAGTGTTTGCAAAAAACGCAGGCATGTCTGAAAAAACGCAGGCATGGCTGGGCGTTCGCTGGGCGGGTGTATGACGTCAAATCCAGAACGAATAGGCTGAAGTGATCACATGCGCTGAATAGGTTCAGAGCTACTCTGAAACTGCACAAACTGTTTTTGCAGAGCTCGGCTGCACATGCATTCGCACTTCTGCTAAGCTAAAATACACTCCTCAGTGGGCGGAGGCATAGCGTTTCAACAGCTGCTAAAACTAGCTAGCGAGCGATCAACTCGGAATGATCCCCAGTCCCTTGCCATGGTAATGTGAGATATATGCGCACACACACACATGAAAATGTCAGTTTCCCCCAGAGCACCTTCAGAGTCAGAGTATGATAAAAGCCCGGCGCTGACCAGCTACCTTTAATAGGGCAGCTAGTACCATTTAATTACACTCCCCCCTCTATAACCCCCTGGTACCGCAGAGGTATGCTGGAGTTGTCTGGAGGGGCAGCGCTTCCCTGTCAGCATCCTGTAGTGCAGGGCTGGCCAAACCGGTCCTCGAGATCTACCAACAGTTCATGTTTTCCAGGCCTCCTGGAGATCTGTATAATTGTCAGGAGTGAATGCAGCACATCTTAATTAAAAATGACTACACCTGCGCACCAGCTAGGTGGTCTGGAAAATGTGAACTGTTGGTAGATCTCGAGGACTGGTTTGGCCAGCCCTGCTGTAGTGAGATCTGCAGGGAGAAAATGGCGCTGGTGAACTGCTGGATCTGCTCTGAGTGGAAGCCCCGCCCCATGTAATGACACGCGTCTTCCCGCACTTTTTTTTATACTGGCCTTGTGGTATCATGTCTGACAGTGGGATATATCCCGTCAGACCAGTGTAGGGTAGTCTTGCTGGCCCAGAATGCCCCTAATAGCGCTGACATACAGGTAAAATATGTTGCTGAGCCTTCCTGGAGCGCAGCCTGCAACCAGAGCTGTGCTCCCACCCTTGTGCCGCCATACCCGCCAGAGACCTGCTAACCGGGACGCCGATGCTGTACTCACCACTCTTCATGTCTTCTGGCTGTTAAGGGTGGCGGCGTGCTGCGGGAGTGTGCGGTCGCCGTGGAGGGGCTTGCGGACATTTCCCTCAGGAGCTCAGTGTCCTGTCAGCGGAGTAATGGAGCCAGTACCTCTGTATTAAGTTGGTCCATTCTCCCCCCTAAGTCCCACGAAGCCGGCAGACTGTTTCCAAACAGCCTCCTGTAAAATAACTCTCTAGAAAACAATAAAACTAAGAAAACTCCTAGGAGCTCCCCTACCTGTGACCGGCTCCTCCGGGCACATTAACTAAACTGAGTCTGGTAGGAGGGGCATAGAGGGAGGAGCCAGCTCAAACTATTAAATGCTTAAAGTGACCATGGCTCATAGTGGACCCATCTATAACCCATGGTACTAAAAGGAACCCCAGCATCCTCTAGGACGCAAGAGAAATATCCTTTAAAGCAGAGAAATAATTCAGGTTATGTTTCAGTTTTGCAGGTAAGTAAAACATACATCTCAGGAGCTACAAGCCTATGGGGGTCATTCAGACCCAGCCGCAATAGCGGCCCGCAGCAGTTTGCTGGTGGTGGCAAAATGCACATGCGCAGCAGCCAAGCAGACACACACATTGTGGCCACATCCCTGAGGGGTAAATGAGGCTGGCCAGGACCATTTTCTGGGGGGTTGCGTGACGTCACATCTGCGTTCATATCTGATTAACCCCATATAAGCTTCCAGGGTGCACCTCATATCTCATCTTTTCCAAGTTACTACAAATGATATGACATCGGTAGCAGCACTACTTTCAGGATTATTACACAGAACACACATAAAGGCTGTCACAGCAAATAACAGTAACACATACAAGGGATTAATTAGAAATAAGGAAGCATAATCATTAAGTCCAATTATCAACTGATTCTGTACGGAACCCATACACCTCTTTACTGTCTCCAGCAGCCCCTGGTACTGCTCTGCGGCCACCCGTCCTGTCTCCCCCCACTACTGCCACCTGCCCTGTCTCCCCTGACACCTCAGCGCTGATTGGAGACAATATTACCTATGTAGACACTGCTCCGGCAGCCCTCACAACTGCAAAGGTGCCACCTACCCTGTCTCGCCCGACATCTCAGCACTGCTTGGGGAATTATGATACTGCTGGTAACAGTCCTTCATCTGCAGATGGAACCAAACAGGGCGCCGCTTCTGGTACCTTGGACCCTGATCATGTAGGCCTGGGAGAGCCAGTAAGCAGATTATGTAATAGTCACCATTTTACAGGCAGATGGTGCAGGAAGCAGAGAATGGGTGTTATGTGGCAGGAATGGGCTAGTTAGGTATCAGACTGGCTGCTGCATTCTGTACAAGTTACAAGTGGTGCAATTCTTTTGCTGGGAGACCCAGGTAGAGGACATTGCAGTAGTCTATGCATGATCCTACAAGTACATGTATGACTGTAGGTAGATCTTCTGAGGGAAATAAGTGCTGGAATCTGGCTATGTTCCTCAGAGAAGGATCTGATTGTGGCTGATATTTGATGTCTAAGGGTGGAAAGTCGGTTGGGAGGGGTCTGTTTTTTCCTGTCTATTAGATAGGAAAAAACAGACACCTGACTTTTCAAACAACTGAATACCCCCTAAGTGTCACTCCGCCATCCAGGATACCAAGATTCTGCACAGGATCAGCATTTTGTTACTCTGAACCCCCAAGCGTACAACTGGTTGATTTGCAAAGCTGAGCTGTGGACTTGCCCTTTGTTGGTGAGCTTCTATCAGAAGGACCTGTTTCAGTAGGACCGAGTCACAGCCAACTGGCATCACCCAGACCTGGAGCTCAGCTAGACATTTAGGATTGGTACTCAATACCTCAATACCCAAAGCAAAAGACAGGTCATCGGCATAGCAGTGGTAGATGAGGGCACAACATCTGATTATTTCACCCTGCTGTAGCATGTATATTGCAAAATTATACAGAATCTTGAGGAACAAAACATGGCAATGACATGTAGACTCCAGAAGATTAAAATGGGTTCTCACCTTAGTGATGTCTATTGTGTACAAGAGCTTATTTCTCAGAGTATGGGAATGGCCTCTCACCTGTGTGACTTCGCTGATGTCTAACGAGATCTGATTTGTGTGCAAAACATTTACCACACTCCAAACATGGAAATGGCTTCTCACCTGTGTGACTTCTCTGATGTGTAATAAGATCTGATTTCTGTGCAAAACATTTCCCACACTCAGAACATGGAAATGGCTTCTCACCTGTGTGACTTCTGTGATGTATAACAAGAACTGATTTGTGTGCAAAACATTTGCCACACTCAGAACATGGAAATGGCCTCTCACCTGTGTGACTTCGCTGATGTGTAATAAGATCTGATTTCCATGTAAAACATTTCCCACACTCAGAGCAAGAAAATAGATTCTCACCGGTGTGAATTCTCTGATGTATAACAAGATCTGATTTCTCTCCAAAACATTTCCCACACTCAGAACATGGAAATGGCTTCTCACCTGTGTGACTTCTCTGATGTTTAACAAGATGTGATTTCTGTGCAAAACATTTCCCACATTCAGAACATGGAAATGGCTTCTCACCTGTGTGACTTCTCTGATGTTTAACAAGATGTGATTTCTGTGCAAAACATTTCCCACATTCTGAACAAGAAAATGGCTTCTCACCTGTGTGACTTCTCTGATGTTTAACAAGATCTGATTTCCGTGTAAAACATTTCCTACACTCAGAACATGGAAATGGCTTCTCACCAGTGTGACTTCGCTGATGTGTAATAAGATCTGATTTCCGAGTAAAACATTTCATACACTCAGAGCAAGAAAACAGATTCTCACCTGTGTGAATTTGTTGATGGGTAACAAGTTGTGATTTCCATGCAAAACATTTCCCACACTCAGAACATGGAAATGGCCTCTCACCTGTGTGACTTCTCTGATGTCTAACAAGATGCCATTTGTAGGTATAACATTTCCCACACTCAGAACATGGAAATGGCTTCTCACCTGTGTGACTTCGCTGATGTGTAACAAGTTGTGATTTCCGTGTAAAATATTTCCCACACTCAGAGCAAGAAAATTGCTTCTCACCTGTGTGACTTCTGTTATGTCTAACAAGATCTGTTGTGTGTGCAAAACATTTCCCACACTCAGAACATGTCAGTGGTCTCTCCCCTGCCTTACTTGTCTGATGGGTAATAAGCTTTGTATTCTGTGTAAAACATTTGGCATCTGTAGAACAGGGAAACACTGTATCTACTCTCAGAGCTGTACCAGATGCACCAATATCAGAGTGATCAGGAGAACATTTCCCAGGATCAGAGGGATCAGCTGATAGAGCTGGATGTATAACTGGGGTAATGGGATTATCTCCTGGAGAATCCTGTCTACTGTCATTATCTTTTATTTCACAATCCGGAGAGAACATTAGATGTCTTTCTGAGCTATTCCTGCTTGTGTGTCCATCTGCTGGAAATAAAATACATTATGGAACTGTGACATTTTCTGTAACAATATTAATATTGTAAACAATAGAAGAAGACAACTCTCCTGGACACTTAATTGTAAATGTGTGTAAATATTAAATCAAAACTTTGAATGAAGGCTTTATAATATTGTGTCTCAGACTATCATTGTGTCCACCTTCCTGAGAACTAAGTAATAAGGATGATGTTTGTACGGTAAGTATGATACAGAGAATTACATTTCAGAATCTATACAGCTGCTGCCATACTTCTGCTTCTCATACGTGTGCTACTGGCAGCAGTGAACATCTGAGTGAGAGTGCAGGGAAGACAGCAGAGTCTGATGAGAGATTGGATCTGCCTTTGCAGGGATGTACCACACCTGTCACCCATGTTAGTATATAAAATAATAAATAAGAGGGGCGTGGACTATCCAGACGTGCTTTCTGGAGCTCTCCTCACTAAGTGGCTTCTTATCTACCCTACCTGATAACTCAGAGGCCGCTGGGACCAAGACCCAATCTATTAAGTCCACCACTCCTCCTGCCCTAAAGCCGCTCACTCCGGGCACCGTTCACTGCCGCAGCCTAGTGACACAGCTGAAGTCACGGGCTGTATTCAAAGGCTAAGTGTGTCCAGTCTTTCCTGCATGCTCCAGACACCTGACTTGGAGGAGCTTTTGCCTCAGGCGGGAGTACTTGCTCTCCAGATAGCACGGGTGCGCAGCTCCCGCTACTGCTGGGGACAGAACTGGCTGCCCACAGTCACCGGAGCCCGGTGGTGATATTGGGAAGTGACATTTTGGATCCTGGTACCCAGCCATTGCATGCTTTGCCTTCAGTAAGGTTTAAAATTGATATAAGCTGCTAAATAAGTGTCCTGACGGCTGGACCGGGGTCACTACACTAAATTGAAGCATTTGCCTGGAGGTGAAACTACCTTCTATTTATATGGCACCACTATAATCTACTTCCTCTCAGTCTACATGCAGAGCCCAGTAACAAGTATCGTCTGAGTACAGCTCATTACACTCTGATTACAGCCTCACAGTATATTATTTTGTGGATTTATTCACTGAATATATTTTGCCATTTGTGTCTCACTGTGCCGAGTACTTCACGTCTGTGATCACGCTGACCTCTAGTGGAATTTCTCGCTCATTACGGTGTTATTTGAGTTGTATTACATCATGTTGTTACTTGAAATTTTGGTTTGGATACCCCCATCACCCCGACTAAGAATGTCATTTTGAACGGAGTCATCTTGATGTAACCTCCTGACAGCTTACTACTGCTCCTTTTAATTCTACATGGTTTGTATTTTCCTATCTCTGAGAGGTCAGTCTTTTTGGAGCCGGCTTACCATGCCTCTAAAAAGGTTAAAAGGTACCAAAATCGGCCTCCCCTGTCCATCCCTTTGGTACCTCAAATTCAGGTGGTATTTCTGAGATCGCTATATCATCTGCTTCTTGTTGTCAGACGCACAGACCAGCTGTAATGGCTGAAGACGTCTTAAGACACTTAAGATGGTCCTGTTACTCTATGTTCTATACATTCTGTTATCTACATTTAAGGACTGAAATAACCTCAGAACTTAACTCTAATTCAAGCTTTGAGGTCCGATATCAGAGGTCCGAGATTGGCACTCGTACAGACTAAGATAAAAGAGATTGATGCGTCGCACAAAGATCTGATTTCAGCACGACACCCTTCAGGAAAACCCGGTCTATTTGTGATAAAGTCATTGATTTAGAAGACAGGTCTAGGAGAAATAATATCAGAATAATGGGCGTTCCGGATTCTGCTACAAATGCTGAGCTTTATGATTATGCCACGGTACTCTTTTCAGAAACTTCCACCGAAGGCTTCTGCCGCGGACCTTCTTATTGATAGGATCCATAGACTCCCAAAGTCCAAACAGGCCCCTATCCAAGCACCGAGGGACACTCTGCTCAGGGTACACTTTTTTTCATATTAAAGAACGCATTCTACAGGCTGCTTTGCCTTCCTCATCCACCGGTGAGTGCCTGGATAATCTGCAGATATTTCTGGATATTTCTCCTGCAACGCTGGCCAAAAGGCGTCTATTCCACCCAAGGAAATGTACAATACAAATGGGGCTTTACTACTAAGCTTATTGTAATGCGAAACGGCGCCTTCACAGTGATACCTTCACCCGAGAATGGCCCTGCTATTCTGAAAAAGTGGATCATTCCTGTTGGCAGTCCTTCATGACACTTTACCTAAACCAATCCCGGAGGAGTTTTTTACGTCTTGAAGTGATATGATAAAGGAGTAAGACTGTTGCAGACACTCAGAGTTTGTTTCCTAATGTAACATGTGGCAACTGGGACTAAGTTACTGGGCATGGATCTATTTTTGGGCCAGATTTATTTGTTCTTGTTATGGGTTTAAAATGTGTCTGTTTCTCTTTATTTCCTGTGCTATTTAATTGCTATATGGTCTGATATTCTTTCCAGTGTTACGTTTCGTTATACCTTTCTAGAATGTTTGGGTGTTTAGGCAAAGCATGACTGATTCATCTAACATCCTGTTGCACTTATAACTGTGTTGGTAGTAACAAAATTGGATAACAGAAGGGGTTCCTGAACTTTACCTCCTTTGGTTATATTGAGAATAAGAATAGTACTATGTTATGCTACAGTATATTTGATACTTCTTTCTACAATTGTTGCTACGATGACTATATTTTGCACTCTCGTATGGCTACTTGGGGTAGTCGGTGGGTTTCCCTTTTAGGCCCGGACCCCACCTTTTTCTACCTTTCTGTCAAGGTACCCTAGTGACGGAATCTCTAGCTCCTTTATGGACGCTATTTCTGTTCATCTCCCATTTTTGTTCCTGTTATTTGATAGTTTGAAGTATGCACATGCCCTACAGACTCTATTTGTTAGGCGCCGCATTGCCCGGCACCTAGCAACTAGGGACGCCGTGCGTGCTGAGCCACCGGGACCCTAGCAACGCCGTGCGCGCCAGAGCCGCCGGGACCTTAGCAACGGGGACGCCACAGGTGGATTGCGTTCCCCGTTGCTGGGTTAATTAATTAGTGTGCACACATGTTTCTCTGGTCGTGCAGCAAGGCAGCTGCACGACATTTATTGTAATCAGGTTCCGTACTCTGATTGGAGTATTCCCTGCTAAATGCCTTCTCAGGATCTCACACAGACGCCGGTGATAGTGTCCTGCATGCTGCTCATGTTTGGTGAACATCTGTTCCTGGGCTGCTGTGCCCGGTCGTTCCAGTCCTCTGAGTTCCTGAGTCTTGGTGTTTGTCATCTCATCCTGGTCCTCAGTTACCTGTGACAGTCTATAGAGAATCTCGTTTGGTTTCGGGAGTGGCAGCTCTGCCGCGTGCTGCGGCCTTGGCCGCTTCATATTGTTTTCTGGTTTTGGAACATTTGCGGAGGTATCCGCTTCCACAGTCCTCTCCGGTACTCGGCGGTGCCGTGTAGGAGAGTGGACAAGTGGAGTATTTTGGTTGTTCTTTTCCCTGGCGGTAATCCGCGCATACTTTAGTTTTAGGTTTGTTAGTAGCCCCTGGCCTTGTTGTTTAGTTAGAGGGCCCCTTGTTATCACCCTGTATCGGTTCACTCTTTGTCTCTCATTAAGACCTGAGGGGGGCATCGGAGTTAGGCAGACGTAATCCGCCCTTCAAACGTGGCTGCCATGGGCCCAAGAAACCATAGTCTCGCAAGAGTATACTGACAGCACGGGCGAGACAACAGAGATAGGGTGCCAGGGGCTATTCCCATTCCTTTCCCCATTCCCAGCATTACGTTCTGGTATTCAGGTCCCTTCATATAAGATCACCCCAGACCTGAGTATTAGAATCATAACACTATTGGACTTTACACAGATAATCCTAGATGTTTCATACCATGATCTGATCTCTCTCTATCACGGTGACATTTTTAAGACTTAATTTAAAAGGTCTCAATTCTCCTCATAAGAGACGTCTTGCAATAAAATATTTAGCTGACCAGAAGGCGGCGGTGGTAGCCATTCAGGACTCACATGTTCCATTGCACTCTCCCCCTCAGTTTACCAATAACTACCCAACATGCTATATCTCCTGTGGTGTAGCCATCCTTTCTAATAGATCCTGCCCCTTTCACCTGTACAGCAAGTGGGTGGATTGCACTGGTGGATATTGGATTCTAGTTGGGAAGATTCATAATAAATATGTCCCCCTCACTTCTCTCTATGCCCCTCATGCCAGACAGCCCCGATTTCTTACATATTTTTTTTTTAAAAGCTACAAGAAATTGCACTTCTCCTTATGGGAGATGTTACTCTTCTCCAGACCCTCATCTTGATAGATCTTCCACTACTGATAAACAGACCAGTAATGCCACCCGTTCCTCAGCTTCCTCATGCTCCCTTTATTAGCTGAATTTGACCTTTGACCGAGTGTGAAGGACATAGTGAGTGGGAAAAATATACACAGGTTTTAGGCTGGCTGATTATAATAAATATATCTTCCTATTATCAGCATCTCAGATGGAAACTGTCTAGTAAGATGTTTGAGTTATTGTATTCATAAGTAGGTGAAAGTAGACAGTTGTCCAGGATAAGATAAATGATGTTCTACTGAAGGACTACTGCACCCAGCATCACACACCCTGAATGTAATATCTGGAAAGACAATCTTAGCGTATCCTTGTAGGGTATAAAGCCTAGAGACTTACACATAGCAGGCTAGTTCTGATTGATGCTAGGTCTGTCTGCAGCAGATATAGACTTCTATAAACCACCTCAGTTTAATACATTCAGACAGAGTTATTAAAAAGGGACCTTGAGGGCAACTGAACTATATTATTTAAACTACTTAATCGATGACCATCATCTAGGACAGATCATGAAACATCTGAGATAAGAGCCGAGTATTCCAATTTATTCTTGCTATTACTGTAACTGAGTACAACTTGTTATTTGCAGGTTTTCATTGTTGTAGTTTAGAGAAATAGGATTTTTGTTACCTACTGGTAATTTTTTTTCTCGTAGGCCGTAGAGGATGCTGGGGTCCATATTAGAACCATGGGGTATAGACGGGTTCACCAGGGCCATTGGCACTTTAAGAGTTTAATTGTGTGGGCTGGCTCCACCCTCTATGCCCCTCCTACCAGACTCAGTCTAGAAACTGTGCCCGAGGAGACGACATACTTCGAGAGAAGGAAATACACAGATAGTGGCGAGATTTATACCAGCTCACACAACAGTAAAGAACACAGAACCAGGCAGTACTGAACTATAAAACCAATGCAGGAAAATGAGCACAGGGCGGGCGCCCAGCATCCTCTATGGACTACGAGAAAAGGTTTTATCGTTCAGGTAATTAAAATCCTATTTTCTCTTACGTCCTAGAGGATGCTGGGGTCCATATTAGTACCATGGGGATGTACCAAAGCTCCCAGAACAGGCGGGAGAACTGCTTGACCAAACTTGAGGTCATCAGAGGCCAAAGTATCGAACTTGTAAAACTTAGGAAACGTGTTCGACCCAGACCAAGTAGCTGCTCGGCAAAGCTGCAAAGCTGAGACACCCCGGATAGTTGCCCAGGAAGAACCAACCTTACGAGTAGAGTGGGCCTTAACAGATTTTGGACACGGCAATCTTGCTGTAGAATATGCATGCTGGATAGTGAACCTGATCCAGCGAGAAACGTCTGCTTAGAAGCAGGACACCCAATTTTATTGGGATTATACAGGACAAACAGAGTCCGATTTTCTGTGTCGAGCAGTCCTCTTCACATAGATCTTCAAAGCCCTCACAACATCCAAGGCCTTTGAAGCAATTGAGAAGACAGTAGCCACTGGCACCAAAATAGGTTGGTTGATATGAAAACCCGACAAAACCTTAGGAAGGAACTGTTGACATGTCCTGAGTTCCGCCCTATCTTCATGGAAGACCAAATAGGGACTTTTACAGGACAAAGCCCCCAATTCCGACACACGCCGCGCAGAAGCTAAGGCCAACAAAGTGACAGCCTTCCACGTGAGAAACTTGACCTCATCCTCCTGTAGAGGCTCAAACCATTCTGACTGCAGGAAATGCAACACCACGTCCAAATCCCAGGGTGCCATCGGCGCCACAAAGGGAGGCTGGATGTGCAGAACCCCTTTCAAAAAGGTCTGAACCTCAGGGAGGGGCGCCAATTGTTTCTGGAAGAAAATTGATAAAGCCGAAATCTGGACCTTGAGGGATCCCAATCTCAGGCCCATATCCAGTCCTGCTTGCAGGAATAAGAGAAACCGTCCAAGTTGAAACTCCACCGCAGGAAACTTCATGGATTCACACCAAGACACATTTTTTTCAAATGTGATGGTAATGTTTAGACGTTATCCCTTTCCTAGCCTGTATCAGGGTAGGAATAGCTGCGCTTAGAATACCCTTCCGAGCTAAGATCTAGCGCTCAACCGCCATGCCATCAAACGTAGCCATGGTAAGTCCTGATAAGCAAACGGCCCCTGTATTAGAAGATCCTCCCGAAGAGGCAGAGGCCTTGGATCTTCCAGCAGTAGATCCAGCAGATCTGCGTACCAAGCTCTCCTTGGCCAGTCTGGAGCAATGAGGATTGCCAGAACCTTTGTTCTTCTTACAAGCTGTAGAACTCTTGGAATGAGAGGAAGTGGAGGGAACACACACACTGACGGGAACACCCACGGTGTTATTAGTGCCTCCACCGACACTGCTTGTGCGTCTCTCGACCTGGAACACTACCTCCGCAGCTTCTTGTTGAGGTGGGAGGCCATCATGTCTATGTGGGGAACCCCCCACCAACCGGTTACCTCCTCGAACATCTCCGGGTGGAGGCCCCATTCCCCTGGATGGAGATTGTGTCTGCTGAGGAAGTCTGCGTCCCAGTTGTCCACTCCTAGGAATGAAGATTGCCAACATCGCCACCGCGTCTTTCTGCCAAGAGGAGGATTCTTGTCACCTCTGACATTGCAGCCTTGCTCTTCGTTTTGCCTTGTCGGATTATGTAGGCCACGGTGATCACGTTGTCCGACTACACCTGAACAGCCCGATCCTGTAGAAGGTGTGCTGCTTGAAGAAGGCCGTTGTACACGGCTCTTAGCTCCAGGATGTTTATTGGAAGAAGGGATTCCTGTCTTGACCACCTTCCTTGGAAGGTTTCCCCTTGAGCGACTGCTCCCCAGCCTCTGAGACTTGCATCCGTGGTTAGATGGATCCAGTCCTGAACCCCGAACCTTCGGCCCTCCAGACGTTGAGGCAGTTGCAGCCACCAGAGGAGTTAAATCCTTGCTTTCTGCGACAGACGTATCCTCTGGTGCATGAGTAGGTGAGATCCTGACCACTGGTCCAGGAGATCCAGTTAAAAGGACCAAGCAAAAAACCTTCCGTACTGCAGAGCCTCGTAGGAGGCAACCATCTTCCCCAGAAGGCGGATGCACTGATGACCCGATACCCGGGTAGGCTTCAAGACATCCGGACCATTGACTGTATCACCAACGCTTTCTCCACTGGGACAAACATCCTCTGCACCTCCGTGTCGAGGATCATCCCCAGGAAAGACAGCCTCCTTGTCAGCTCCAGATGAGACTTTGGAAGGTTCAGGATCCAACCGTGCTCCCTGAGCAGGTGCGTCGTGAGAGCAATGGACCTTAACAACTTCTCTCTGGACGATGCCTTGATCAGCAGGTCATCCATATATGGAATTATGTTCACCCCCTGCTTGCAGAGAACCATCATCTTTGCCTTCACCTTGGTGAAGACCCTCGGTGCCGTGGAGACCGAATGGCAGTGCTTGAAACTGATAGTGATCGTCTAACAGTGCAAACCTGAGATAAGCCTGATGCGGCGACCAAATCGGAATGTGGAGGTACGCATCCTTGATGTCCAGGGACACCAGGAACTCCCCTTCCGCCAGACCTGAGATCACAGCTCTAAGAGGCTCCATTTCGAACTTGAACTCTCTTAGATAAGGGTTTAATGATTTCAAGTTCAAGATTGGCCTGATCGAACCCTCCGGTTTCGGTACCACAAAAAGGTTTGAATAGTAACCCTTGTCCAGCTGATGAGGTGGAACTGGAACAATGACTTCTGGCATTACCAATTTTTTTATGGCTTCCAGAAGGATTTCCCTGTCTGCCGGCAAAGCCGGCAAGCCTGACTTGAAGAATCGGTGAGGTGGAAGAGTTGGAAACACCCAGGACACAATATCCAGGACCCAGGGATCAAGGCTGGACGACATCCAGACGTGGCTGAGTCTCGCTCCCACCTGACCGACCTCCAGGCTGAGCGGTCCACTGTCATGCTGCAGATTTTGAGGCACCAGAAGCAGGCTTCTGGTCCTGGGAACCTGCGGGTGCAGGTTTCTTGGATTTGGCTCGACCACCTCTAAAGAAGGTGTGAGTGGGTTTGTTCTTTCTAGTCCTAGCGGGCCGAAAGGACTGTGACGTGTTGGGAGTAAAAGGTTTTTTCGTAGCCGGTGTAGCTGAGGGAAGAAAAGGAGACTTACCCGCGGTAGCTGTGGCAATCCACGCATCCAGCGCCTCCCCACAAAGAGCCTGTCCTGTATAGGGTAGACTCTCCACACTTTTCCTGGATTCTGCGTCCGCAGACCATTGGCGCAGCCAGAGACCCCTGCGAGCAGAGATAGACATGGCAGAGATACCCACAGCCATGGAACCCAGATCCTTCTTGGATTCTACCAGGAACCCTGCAGAATCCTGTATGTTACGTAAAAACAAATCAACGTCACCTTTATCCATCGTAGTCAAGTCCTCCTGCAGAGTGATTGACCACTTTGCTATTGCTTTTGAAATCCATGCACAGGCAATAGTGGGCCGCAGGATCACCCCCGTAGCCGTGTAAATGAATTTGAGTGCAGCATCTACCTTGCGATCTGCCAGGTCTTTCAACGCGGTGGATCCCGGGACAGGTAAGACCACCTGCTTTGACAGCCTGGAGACAGACGCGTCCACTATAGGCGGGGTCTCCCATTTTTTTCTATGATCCTCCAGGAAGGGAAAAGCAACCAGGACCCTTTTAGGGATCTGGATTTTTTTCTACGGGTTTTCCCAGGATTTTTCAAATATAGCATTAAATTCCTTAGATGCAGGAAAAGTGAGCGGGGCTTTCTTACTATCTGTGAAAAAGGCCTCCTCAGCTTGCGCAGGGGTTGTGCCAGCAATATTCAACACATCCTGCATGGCCTCAATCATCAACTGCACCCCCTTAGCAAGTGATGCCGCCCCCCTTGACACATCCCCATCACCGTCTGCCATGTCAGAGTCGGTATCCGTGTCACCCTGCGTAATGTGGGCAAGATCACGTTTGTGAGAATGTACCGCAGGGGACCCAGAGGGAACAGGACCGAGCCATACAGCCATTGAGGACTGTAATACCTGAGTTGCAGTTTCAGTCCTAGCAACCCTTTCAGAAATCTGAGAAATAGTCCCCCTAAGAGAGGTTACCACTCAGACTCCCTAGATCTGCGCTACAACAGTGCAATCCTGATTACATGGGATGGGATTTTCTTGAGAAGATATATCCTCTGCAACATAGGAGACAGAGTCTCTGGACATGTTTGCTTGCACACCCCACATACACACAGAGAAAAAGGTAGACAGAGTCCCGTCCCCCCACCAAGAATGGCAGAGACGGCAGATACACAGAGATTGGAGCCCAACCACACACAGCACTTCACAGGTATAAGGAGACCCCAAACCACTGTGTCCCTTAATATGTGACCCTGCCTATATACAGCCTCCCTTCTACCGTACAGATAGCTGGAGTTGCTCTTCACAGGCAGCATGGATGCAGACAGGAAAATGGCGCTGAAGGCTGCTGGGTCCGCTCTGAGGAGAAGCTCCGCCCCCGTAATGGCGCTGTCTTCCCGCTCTTGAAGATTATACTGGCCTGAGGATTTTTGGTGCTGGCTGAGATCCAGGGACCCCGACAGGCTGTGTGGTCAATATAGGGTGTAGGCGCTGGCTCAGGGCGCCCCTCACAGGGCTGCTGAGCCACGGAGCACAGTTAGTACTGCGCTCCTACCCTGTTGCCGCCATCTTCACATCAGCTCCCCGCTTGCCAGGGGCCGATGACTCACTCGCCACTCTTCAGCTCTGCAAGGGGGTGGCGGCATGCTGCCGGGGTGAACGTTCCCCAGTGGCGGGGAGCGATCAAACCCACCTGGAGCTCAGTGTATAGTCAGAGGAGATAGTGGCTCAGACCCCGCAGGGCGGACACTACTCCCCCCTCAGTCCCTCGATGCAGGGAGGCTGTTGCCAGCATCATCCCTGTAAAAAAAAAAAAAAACACCTCTAAAAAAACTTTTACTAAAGAAGCTCAGTAGAGCTCCCCTAGCTGTGACCGGCTCCTCTGGGCACATTGTCTAAACTGGGCCTGGTGTGGGGGGAGTGGAGGGAGAAGCCAGCCCACACTGTTGGACTCTTGGGGTGCTGGTGGCTCCTGGTGGGCCCGTCTATGCCCCATGGTACTAATATGGACCCCAGCATCCTCTAGGACATAAGAGAAAATAGGATTTTAATTACCTACCGGGAAATCCTTTTCTCGTAGTCCGTAGAGGATGCTGGGGTCCATTTTAGTACCATGGGGTATAGACTGTTCCGCAGGAGCCTTCGGCACTTCAAGACATTTTAACAGTGTGAACTGGCTCCTCCCTCTATGCCCCTCCTCCAGACCATAGTATAGGAACTGTGCCCGAGGAGACGGACATTTTCGAGCGAAGAATTACTATTAAACTTGTGGCGGGATTCACACCAGCTCACACCATACACAAAAAAACTGACGGCTAACATGGCCTTTAACATAACTCATGCCAACCAGCATGTATAACGTAACAGCAACAGCTGTCAAAATCTGACACATGTGCAAAAAGATAAACGTAATCAGCAGGAAAAAAATGAGCATTGGGCAGGCCGCAATTTGATGATATGGGACATTCATCCAACTGATTATTCACTGTGCTTCCAGCATCCAGCTTTGCGGCTATCACCACTTATTGCTCTAAATATCACTGGACTCCATATTTCATGTGGACCTTTATTTAGAGAACTGACACAGCTGGTGTCTATTGAATTGGATATACTGAGTTAAGGTGTGCTTTTTAAAATATTTTTAATGTTTTATTGTCACAACTTAGCTATCTTTATCCATGGTTAATAAATCTACTCTATATACATCGGCTCTCCTATTTCTTCTATGTTTTTTCCGCTGATATTTTGCGCTGCTGATTCTTTTGTTTTTATATCCTTTTCCATAGGTGTAGGTGTACTATCAGGAAACTCTAACACCTCTTTAATAGCAACAATCATACATTGTATGCTTTTAGCCATCTTGTGATCTACCCCCCTTAAATCCCCTGTGTCAGCATCCGTGTCGGAATCCGTGTCAGTGTCTCCCTTCATAATCTGTGCAAGGGACCGTTTCTGGGAGCCTGGGGGGACTTTTGTATATGACCCTGAAGGATCATTAAACAGGGCATCCTCTACAGACTGTCTCCAATAAATAGTCTGCTGTTCAGAGTCAGAAAAGTTTTGTGCCAACATAGAAATATTACTCTGCAATCTTTTCACCCACTCTGGCTCCTTCTGGGATGGAAGAGCCATTACAGTACCCACTTGTGCATCCATAATAGGTTCCTCCGGAGAGGACTCTCTCTCCCCCCCCCCCCCCCCCCATTAGAAATGTGTGAAACACCCTCACAACGCTGATTTATATTATTAATAATCATAAGCTCCTTCCCTGAACAGTGTACTTGTATTTCCAGAGAAGCGCGGCGTGGATCCTCTGAGCAGCGTCTGCAGGGAGAAAATGGCGCTGAGTGAGTGAGATGAAGCAGCCTGAGGAGAAGCTCCGCCCCCTGAAATGGAGCGTTTCCCCTGAGGCAGGGGAATTATTTTACTGACCTCCCCGGGTGTTCCCACGAGTGTGTGTGTGTGTGTGTGTGTGTGTGTGTGTGTGTATACAGTATTTAAGCCAGCAGAGAGGTAACATGTCACTCAGAGCGCGTGCCCTCCACACCACTCGCGTCCTCTGCACCCGGTGAGAGACATGGCATGCTGCGTCCCGCCGCGCTGGTACCTTAATTAGCCGCCCCGATGACCGGAGGACCGCTCTGCCGGACTCCGGCGAATACTCACCCGTCTTCTGTCTCTGTCAAGGGGTGGGGGCAGTGCTGTGGGAGTGAACCGCGAGCCATGGGTGAGCCGTGTTCAGTTCCCTCAGGAGCTAATGGTGTCCTGTCAGCGGAGACTAGAACCATTAAACTAATTGAGAAGTTGGTTCCTACTTCCCCCCCTAAGTCCCACGAAGCAGGGAAGCTGTTGCCAGCAGGTTCCCTATAAAATAAAATACCTAACAAAGTCTTTACTAGCAAAGCTCTGTAGAGCTCTACTAGAGTGCGTCCAGTCTCCTGGGCACATTTTCTAAACGGAGATCTGGAGGAGGGACATAGAGGGAGGAGCCAGTTCACACTAGTTGAAAAGTCTTAAAGTGCCAAAGGCTCCTGCGGGACAGTCTATACCCCATGGCACTAAAATGGACCCCAGCATCCTCTAGGACGTAAGAGAAAATAAGAATTTACTCACCGGTAATTCTATTTCTCGTAATCCGTAGTGGATGCTGGGTACTCCGTAAGGACCATGGGGAATAGACGGGCTCCGCAGGAGACTGGGCACTCTTAAAAGAAAGATTAGTACTATACCTGGTGTGCACTGGCTCCTCCCTCTATGCCCCTCCTCCAGACCTCAGTTAGGGAAACTGTGCCCGGAAGAGCTGACATTACTAGGAAAGGATTTGGAATCCAGGGTAAGACTCATACCAGCCACACCAATCACACCGTACAACTTGTGATAACTATACCCAGTTAACAGTATGAATAACAACTGAGCCTCATGTAACAGATGGCTCACAACAATAACCCTTTAGTTAAGCAATTAACTATATACACGTATTGCAGACAATCCGCACTTGGGACGGGCTCCCAGCATCCACTACGGACTACGAGAAATAGAATTACCGGTGAGTAAATTCTTATTTTCTCTGACGTCCTAGAGGATGCTGGGAACTCCGTCAGGACCATGGGGATTATACCAAAGCTCCCAAAAGGGCGGGAGAGTGCGGATGACTCTGCAGCACCGAATGAGCAAACTCAAGGTCCTCCTCAGCCAGGGTATCAAACTTGTAGAATTTTCAAAAAAAAAGAATTTAGCAAACGTGTTTGCCCCTGACCAAGTAGCTGCTCGGCAAAGTTGTAAAGCCGAGACCCCTCGGGCAGCCGCCCAAGAAGAGCCCACGGATGCGGCAGTCCAGCCGCAGAATGTGCAAGCTGAATCGTGTTACAGATCCAGCGAGCAATAGTCTGCTTTGAAGCAGGAGCACCCAGCTTGTTGGGTGCATGCAGGATAAACAGCGAGTCAGTCTTTCTGACTCTAGCCGTCCTGGAAACGTATATTTTCAGGGCCCGGACTACGTCCAGCAACTTGGAATCCTCCAAGTCCCTAGTAGCCGCAGGCACCACAATAGGTTGGTTCAAATTAAACGCTGATACCACCTTTGGGAGAAATTGGGGACGAGTCCTCAATTCTGCCCTGTGCATATGGAAAATCAGATATGGGCATTTACATGACAAAGCCGCCAATTCTGACACACGCCTAGCTGAAGCCAAGGCCAACAGCATGACCACCTTCCAGGTGAGATACTACAACTCCATGGTTTTAAGTGGTTCAAGCCAATGGGATTTCAGGAAATCCAACACAACGTTGAGATCCCAAGGTGCCACTGGAAGCACAAAAGGGGGCTGAATATGCAGCACTCCCTTAACAAACGTCTGAACTTCAGGCAGTGAAGCCAGTTCTTTTTTGAAAGAAAATAGATAGGGCCGAAATCTGGACCTTTATGGACCCTAATTTTAGGCCCATAGTCACTCCTGACTGTAGGAGGTGCAGAAATCGACCCAGCTGGAATTCCTCTGTTGGGGCCTTCCTGGCCTCACACCAAGCAACATATTTCCGCCCTATGCGGTGATAATGTTTTGCTGTCACATCATTCCTAGCTTTTATCAGCGTAGGAATCACTTCATCTGGAATGCCCTTTTCCGTTAGGATCCGGCGTTCAACCACCATGCCGCCGCGGTAAGTCTTGGAACAGACAGGGCCCCTGCTGTAACAGGTCCTGTCTGAGAGGCAGAGGCCATGGGTCCTCTGAGATCACCTCCTGTAGTTCTTACTCCTCTCTATCTTATCATCCTCAGTATCCTGGGTATGAGAGGAAGAGGAGGGAACACACAAAAGACTGGTACACCCACGTTGTCACTAGCGCGTCCACAGCTATCGCCCGAGGGTCCCTTGACCTGGCGCAATATCTCATGTCCACCTGTGGCCGTTCCCAACGATTTACAATCCGTGTGAAGACTTCTGGATGAAGTCCCCACTCTCCCGGGTGGATGTCGTGCCTGCTGAGGAAGTCTGCTTCCCAGTTGTCCACTCCCGGAATGAACACTGCTGACAGTGCTCTTACGTGATTCTCCGCCCCGCGAAGAATTCTGGTGGCTTCTACCCTCGCCACCCTGCTCCTTGTTCCGCCTTGGCGGTTTACATGAACCCCTGCGGTCTGACTGGATCAGAACCGGTTGGTCGCGAAGCAGGATCTCCACTTGACTTAAGGCGTTGTATATAGCCCTTAGTTCCAGGATATTGATGTGAAGGCAAGTCTGTTGACTTGACCACAGACCTTGGAAATTTCTTCCCTGTGTAACTGCCCCCCCACCCTCGGAGCCTTGCATCTGTGGTCACTAGGACCCAGTCCTGAGTGCCGAATCTGCGGCACTCGAGAAGGTGAGCACTCTGCAGCCACCACAGGAGAGACACCCTGGCCCTGGGGGATAGGGTGATTAACTGATGCATCTGAAGAGGTGATGCGGACCACTTGTCCAGTAGGTCCCATTGGAAGGTCCTCGCATGGAACCTTCCTAACGGAATGGCCTCGTATGATGCCACCATCCTTCCCAGGACTCGAGTGCAGTGATGCACTGACACCTGTTTTGGTTTTAATAGATTCCTGACCAGTGTCATGAGCTCCTGAACTCTCTCTATCGGGAGATAAACCCCTTTCTGGTCTGTGTCTAGGATCGTGCCTAGGAGAGGCAGATGAGCTGTAGGAACCAACTGCGACTTTGGAATATATAGAATCCAGCCGTGTTGCCGTTACACTTTCAGAGAAAGTGAGACGCTGTTCAGCAACTTCTCTCTTGATCTCGCTTTTATGAGATCATCGTCCAAGTACGTGATAATAGTGACACCTTGCTTCCGCAGGAGCACAATCATATCCGCCATTACCTTGGTGAATATTCTCGGGCCGTGGAGAGACCAAACGGCAACATCAGAAATTGGCAACGCCAATCCCGTACCGCAATTCTGAGGTACGCCTAATGAGGTGGATAAATGGGGACATGAAGGTATGCATCCCTTATGTCCCGATTCACGATAAATTCTCCCCTTTTTAGGCTTGCACTGACCGCTCTGAGCGATTCCATCTTGAACTTGAACCTTCTCAGGTATATATTCAGGGATTTTTAAATTCAATATGGGTCTGACCGAACCATCTGGTTTCGGGATTACAACATGGTCGAATAATAACACCCTCTTGTTGAAGAAGGGGACCCTTGACCACCACCTGTTAAAAATACAATTTGTGAATTGCAGTTAACACTGGCTCCCTCTCTTGGGGGGGAAGCCCACAGGGCCGTCGGTGAGGGGGCATCTTTTCACAGTCCAGCTTGTATCCCTGAGACACAATATCTATTGCCCAGGGATCTAACAGGGAGTGAACCCACTTGTGGCTGAACTTACGAAGGCGTGTCCCCACCGGGCCTAGCTCCGCCTGTGGAGCCCCAGCGACATTGGTGGATTTTTGTAGAGGCCGGGGAGGACTTCTGTTCCTGGGAACTAGCTGTGTTGTGCAGCTTCTTTCCTCTGTCCCCGGCTCTGACAAGAAAGGATGCACGTCAGACTTTCTTGTTTCTTTATTCGAAAGGCTGCATTTAATAATGTCGTGCTTTCTTAGGCTGTGCAGTAATATAAGGCAAACTAGCAGAATTACCCGCTATAGCTGTGGAGACCAGGCCCGAGAACCCTTCTCCACACAATCCTCAGCCTTCCATATGCCTCTTAAGTCGGCATCATCTGTCCAATGCATATTCTACAGGACACGTCAAGCAGAGATCGACATAGCTTTGACTCTAGGACCCAGTATACTCATGTCTCTTTGGGCATGCTTTACAATTATATATCTATCACTTAAGACAGCATCTTTAATATATTTTTATTAGGGTCTCAATCTCTGCTGATAAGGTACCTGTCCACGCTGCCACAGCGCTATAAACCCATGCCGACACAATCGCCGGTCTGGGTAGTATACTAGAAAGTGCACGCTATCTGCAGGATCCCTGAGAATAGCAAGTGCTACCGTCTGTGCAAACAGGACACCCTGGGGGAAGATTCTCAACACATCCTGTCCCTAGTGGGGAAAGGATACAGCCTGAGAATTCTCTTGTGGGAAGCTGCCGTCTCTTGTCTGGAGATTCCCGCTCTTTTCCTCATGAGAGAAAGGAAATTTACCTCAGCTTTCTTCCCCTTAACATGTGTACTCTCGTGTCAGGGACAGATGAGTCATCAGTGATATGCAAATTATGTTTTATTACAATAATCATATATTGAAAACCTTTTAGCCATCTTGGCTGTAACTTTGCATTATCGTAATCGACAGTGGAGTTAAACTCCGTGTTGATACCAGTGTTTGTTATTTTGGATAGTGAGCATTGTGAGACTCTGAAGGTCTCTGTGACATAGGGACAGACACAGGTAGATTTCCTGTCTGTTCCCTAACCTTTTGTGCAATGAATTCACCTTAGCACTTACACATATCCGAACAGGTGTCGGCGTTGTCGACGGAGACACCCTCTCACACACATATCCGCTATCACCTCCTTGGAGGAGCCTTTTACCTCAGACATGTCGACACATGCGTACCGACACACCACACACACAGGGGATGTTCTATTTGAGGACAGTTCCCCCACAAGGCCCTTTGGAGAGACAGAGAGAGTATGCCAGCACACACCACAGCACTATATAATACAGGGATGTACACTATACTGAGTGATTTTTACCCTATAGCTGCTATTAACACAGTTTGCGCCTAAATTTATGTGCCCCCCACCCCCCTCTTTTTAACCCTTGAAGTCTGGAAACTGCAGGGGAGAACCTGGGGAGCGTCCTTCCAGCGGAGCTGTGAAGAGAAAATGGCGCTGGTGTGCTGAGGGAGATAGCCCGTCCCTTCAGCGGCGGGCTTCTCCCGCATTTTTAAATATATATTTGGCCGGGGTTATTGCACATATACAGTTTATTAGACTGTATTATGTGTTTTTTTGCCAATAAGGTAATCTAATTGCTGCCCAGGGCGCCCCCCCCCCCCCCCCCCCCACAGCGCCCTGCACCCATCAGTGACCGGAGTGTGTGGTGTGCTGTGGGAGCAATGGCGCACAGCTGCAGTGCTGTGCGCTACCTTAATGAAGACAGAAGTCTTCAGCAGCCGATTTTCAACTTTCTCTTCAGTCTTCTGGCTCTGCAAGGGGGACGGCGGCGCGGCTCCGGGAACGGACGACCGAGGTCGGGGCCTGTGTTCGATCCCTCTGGAGCTAATGGTGTCCAGTAGCCTAAGAAGCCCAAGCTAGCTGCAAGCAGGTAGGTTCGCTTCTCTCCCCTCAGTCCAACGTATCAGTGAGTCTGTTGCCAGCAGATCTCACTGAAAATAAAAAACCTAACAAATAATAAGAATTTACTCACCGGTAATTCTATTTCTCGTAGTCCGTAGTGGATGCTGGGGACTCCGTAAGGACCATGGGGAATAGCGGCTCCACAGGAGACTGGGCACATCTAAAGAAAGATTTAGGACTATCTGGTGTGCACTGGCTCCTCCTCCTATGACCCTCCTCCAGACCTCAGTTAAGATACTGTGCCCGGAAGAGCTGACACAATAAGGAAGGATTTTGAATCCCGGGTAAGACTCATACCAGCCACACCAATCACACCGTACAACTCGTGATAATAACCCAGTTAACAGTATGATAACAATGGAGCCTCTGAACAGATGGCTCCCAACAATAACCCGATTAGTTAACAATAACTATTTACAAGTATTGCAAACAATCCGCACTTGGGATGGGCGCCCAGCATCCACTACGGACTACGAGAAAAAGAATTACCGGTGAGTAAATTCTTATTTTCTCTGACATCCTAGTGGATGCTGGGGACTCCGTAAGGACCATGGGGATTATACCAAAGCTCCCAAACGGGCGGGAGAGTGCGGATGACTCTGCAGCACCGAATGAGAGAACTCAAGGTCCTCCTCAGCCAGGGTATCAAATTTGTAGAATTTAGCAAACGTGTTTGCCCCTGACCAAGTAGCAGCTCGGCAAAGTTGTAAAGCCGAGACCCCTCGGGCAGCCGCCCAAGATGAGCCCACCTTCCTTGTGGAATGGGCTTTTACAGATTTAGGTAGCGGTAGTCCCACTGCAGAATGCGCAAGCTGAATAGTGCTACAAATCCAGCGCGCAATAGTCTGCTTAGAAGCAGGAGCACCCAGCTTGTTAGGTGCATACAGGATAAACAGCGAGTCAGTTTTCCTGACACTAGTCCTGGAAATATAAATTTTCAGGGCCCTGACTACGTCCAGTAACTTGGAATCCTCCAAGTCCCTAGTAGCCGCAGGCACCACAATAGGTTGGTTCAAGTGAAAAGCTGATACCACCTTCGGAAGAAACTGAGGACGAGTCCTCAACTCTGCCCTGTCCATATGGAAAATCAGATAAGGGCTTTTACAAGCCAAAGCGCCAATTCTGACACACGTCTGACCGAAGCCAGGGCCAACAGCATGACCACTTTCCACGTGAGATATTTCAAATCCACAGTTTTAAGTGGCTCAAACCAATGTGATTTCAGGAACTCCAAAACCACATTGAGATCCCAAGGTACCACTGGGGCACAAAAGGAGGCTGAATATGCAGAACTCCCTTGACAAATGTCTGAACTTCAGGCAGTGAAGCCAGTTCTTTTTGGAAGAAAATCGACAGAGCCGAAATCTGGACCTTAATGGACCCCAATTTGAGGCCCAACGTCACCCCTGCTTGCAGGAAATGCAGGAATCGACCCAGTTGAAATTCCTCCGTTGGGGCCTTCCTGGCCTCACACCAAGCAACATATTTCCGCCAAATGCAGTGATAATGTTTTGCAGTGACATCCTTCCTGGCTTTGATCAGGGTAGGAATGACTTCCTCCGGAATGCCTTTTTCCTTCAGGATCCGGTGTTCAACCGCGATGCCGTCAAACGCAGCCGCGGTAAGTCTTGGAACAGGCAGGGCCCCTGCTGCAGCAGGTCCCGCCTTAGCGGTAGAGGCCAAGGGTCCTCTGAAAGCATCTCTTAAAGTTCCGGGTACCAAGCCCTTCTTGGCCAATCCGGAACCACAAGTATAGTTTTCACTCCTCCCCTTCTTATTATTCTCAGTACCTTGGGAATGAGAGGCAGAGGAGGAAACACATAAACCGACTGGTACACCCACGGTTTACTAGAGCGTCCACAGCGATCGCCGAGGGTCCCTTGACCTGGCGCAATATCTTTTTAGCTTTTTGTTGAGGCGGGACGCCATCATGTCCACCTGTGGTCTTTCCCAACGGTTTACCAGCATTTGGAAGACTTCTGGATGAAGTCCCCATTCTCCCGGGTGGAGGTCGTGCCTGCTGAGGAAGTCTGCTTCCCAGTTGTCCACTGTCAAAGTCAGAAAAATATCACGCTGCACGTTGCCATATATTCACCTCATGCGCTTGCCCGCTGCACATGCACTTTCACTGGCGTGCGTGCACATACTCGCAAATGCGTGACGGCGCCTCTAAGGGCGTGCGCTTGAGCGCATGGTATGTGCACTTACGGTAGAGTTTGTGTGCGTCTAGCGAGCGACTCAATCGCTCCTTAATAAATCCATATAGCAGGTTTTATAGGTAATGTTCCCCTTAGTAATAACTGTAAGTTTGGTTAAAGTGACTTGCTCATGGACATGGGAATCCCTCTTTTCGTGATACAAAGGGTCTGTCTAAGGTTGAACAGTGGTGTCTGGTACCTAACCGAAGAGTATTTTAATAGCAACAATCCGGTGTTGGTTAGGTATAGATTAAACGCTCCTGCGTATAGTTATGGCCATTAGTAGTTTCTGGACATTTCCTATATTAGCAGTTCATAATCCATGCGGCGGGAATCCGGAGATTACCTCCCACCTGAGCTGTTTGAAATAGTCACAACCCACCTGTTCAAATCCACCTATGACCTTTTGTTATAGTGCAGAGAGACATTCCTGTGTCCAATGAACAATAAGATAGTAGGGCCCTTTGTAGTGTACTGTATGTTGTGTATATAAGGGTCACTGTCCCCAGACCGGCCAGTACTCTCTCTTCAACATTTATCTCTGATAATTAAAGGACTGGATTCCGGTTGCGCCTGCGAGTGTTCCCCGTATGGTATGTTTCTCTGTGGCCACTTTGTTACCCGTGTAATGGCCCTCATTCCGAGTTGATCGGTCGCAAGGCGAATTTAGCAGAGTTGCACACGCTAAGCCGCCGCCTACTGGGAGTGAATCTTAGCATCTTAAAATTGCGACCGATGTAATCGCAATATTGCGATTACAAACTTCTTTGCAGTTTCAGAGTTGCTCCACACTTACTCGGCATCTGCGATCAGTTCAGTGCTTGTCGTTCCTGGTTTGACGTCACAAACACACCCAGCGTTCGCCGAGACACTCCCCCGTTTCTCCGGCCACTCCTGCGTTTTTTCCGGAAACGGTAGCGTTTTCATCCACACGCCCCTAAAACGTCGTGTTTCCGCCCAGTAACACCCATTTCCTGTCAATCACACTACGATCACCGGAGCGATGAAAAAGCCGTGAGTAAAAAAACTATCTTCATTGTTAAATTACTTGGCGCAGTCGCAGTGCGAATATTGCGCATGCGTAATAAGCGGAATATCACTGCGATGCGATGAAAAATACCGAGCGAACGACTCGGAATGAGGGCCAATGTTAGCCATTCATACTTAGTCTAAGTATTTGTATTTGCGATTGTTTACTATTGCGTATATTTCTGTTTAGATATCCTGTTAGAATTATACATTAGTTTGTAGTGTATGACTTGTTAACTGTTTCTCTTTTAGATATAACTAAAAGCTTGTTAGTAAAGGTGTTGGAACCTTAGCAAGGTTTCGTGTGTTCATTACATTTGCAGAGGGTAATAGGAGCGTCTCGATCGCTCAAACAGCTTTGGTATTATTAAGGTTAAGCAGCGTTATATCGTTACAGTGTTTCAGTACAAGGTTTACAGCATAAGAGTATCCTGTGTGTTACATTCAAGGTTTACTGATTGTCATCTTGTGAGCGTCTGCGCCGCTCGTGATCTCCTCGTGGTCTCGAGCGTCCGCTACGCTGGTAGCGTATCATTACGTTATCGGGCAGCCTATAGCGTGCTTGACTCTACGCATTAAGCCGTGAGTGAACGTGCCGCTCGTGCGTCTCGACCACGGCTAAGCGTCTGCTACGCTAAGTGCGTACCCTTACGGTACCTCATACGCCAATTGCGTACTTAGTCTCTTACCCATATATAGTGAATATTATAAGGTAATCAAATCGACATCATCAATTGGGGCCTCGTCTGTCCTCCACATATCCGCACTACTGTAACCAGACTTTATCTGTCAGCAAAGGGCGGGAAGGCAGTATCCTTTCGTATCCGTATTGGTGGTGAGGGATACAGTGGTGCTGACTAGATAAGCGTCTGTTACGCTACGCTGTAGGAGTGCTGGGGTGGAATCCGGAACCGGAGGTAAGAACAATACGCTATTATCTTTTAAAACGGTTTATCTCTGTTTTTGCATACGCACACACGCATGCACGCACACATCTACATTGGTGCAGCTCACTTTCTTGTTGCCATTAGAACTGATTATTAGACACGTGCTGAGGAAATCTGGTGCTATTTAGTTGAGATTAAATAGGATAATTTTTAAGGGAATAATTGTAAAGGACACGCACACAGCATAGCAAATACTGTGTGGTGTACGGTAAGCGATTATAGCTGAATATCGTTTACATTGATAGAAGCGTGTTAATTGTGTCGCTGTGGGCATATCTGCACTTTGGGCATACGTGTCTCGGACAACGTGCAAAATCACGTACGTGATGCAAAGGCATACGCACGCGGCGTGTTTTACGCAACGGAGCGTACAGATACGCCCACTGAGACTCAAATTACACAATAACCTTGTTTAGGGCGGGCGGTATAGTACAGCCACCTGATAATAGCACACGGTTGTTCAGTTTTTCCAAAAAGTATTAGTTAAAAGAAAACCTTTTTCTACTGCAAAACCCAGGGATTAGACCCCTAGCTGTATGAAAGGAATTTCTGTACAGAAAAATCAGTGTGTATATGAGTGAGTAGGAGTGAGTGTGGAACTTAAGGTATTATTTTTGTGAACCCACAAATCGGGATCCCGTCGGAGACCACATCAGGTGAGTGGACACTTGGTGGCGTGGGACTGGCTCGCCCGCGTTAACATTGTATAAGGTAAAGGAGCAAGTAGTTTCCACAGACAAAAGGACTGCAAGGTATTTAAGCGCAGCCCCGGGGGTTTGGCGTAGCACCCATATAGTCAAGTTAAAGCTCCGGCTTAAGGTTTCGCAGCCTAAACAACCGATTCCGTTGGTCGTAAAGCGTATAAATATTAAGCTACTTATACGCAGTGCGACTGTACCGCACGTAATTGTGTGCATTAGTTTGTTACCTTGATACCCATTAACAATTTACTGTGGGATCATAAACGCTATTTGTACATTCTAACGTGATTTGTGTAGGTGTTTGTTATTTTAAGGGAGTTTCGCTGTTCACTCAGGAAATCTCTAACAACCAATACTTACTGGGGAGGGTAGCATACTCCCACGCGCCCCAGTAAATAGAGGTTACAGGACGGAAGCGAGTGAAGGCACTAGTTGAACTTTCACCGTCGCCTTACCGAGGGCAAGTTGGTCTGTTTGTAAGAATTAGCTAAGACAGCAATACCTGCAAACGATGGGGGCCAGTTGTTCAAAGAAGGGACGTCCAACAAGGGTTCACATTGGTAGTTGCTGGCCCAAAGGGTCCGCACGGTATATAATGTGTGAAAAATACGGATCACACACACAGGTATTATGCAAAGAATGGGAACGAATGACAGAGGATGATGGGGAACAGTTTCCCCGGGTAGGCAGTCTGAACCCTGATGTATTGCAGAATCTAAGAAAAAGGATAGGTCTAATAAAATCTGCAAAGCAGAGAATTAGACATTATGATTGTTTACAGATATGGCAACAGGAAAGTGAAATACAACAGGAATTAGCTCAGAAAGCAATTCCAAATCCTGGTAGAAATCTAATAGCAACGGCACCACCACCATATATAGTAGGGGACAAAAGGGCTACAGAGAATGACATGCGGGTGTACGATAAGGGTGCACTTAATCAATGTATTAGTGATAAGATTAAGATAAAAGTTAATGCAAATGTTGATACTAACGCTAACCCATGCAAGTTGTATCCTATGTTAAACTTCCCCCAGGAATACGACCAAGAAGATGAGCCCACTACGATTTCAGCTCTCTCTCTAGCGGCCACCATAAGCGATACTCCAGTGGGCACCGCCCAACCAGTAAGAGTGGCATCAAAAGCCCATAGCTCAGGGACAGGTGAGGTTGTATCTACAGGTAAGTACGGAACTGTACAATATGCTGAAACTATTGCACCACACGCTGTAGAATCAAACCAGAGTGAAGTAATTAATCTTAACCCTGTTAGAGTAATAGCGGTCCCCAATGGTAAGACTGACACAAATGGAGCCACACCCATTAGGAATATTGCTATGCACTGTCCCTGGTCCCGAGCAGAATTAAGAACAATTTTGTCTGAATTTCCTGATCCCAGAAAAGATTTAGCCGCATGTCAGAGGTTCATTAAGGACCTAGGTAACTCCACTGAACCCAACAACAAAGATTGGCGGACACTACTGCGGGCATGTCTGCCCTCTAGTATTGACCCTGTAAAGTTTATAGCCGACTGTAAATTAGATGAGGAGGTACCCCTTACGGACGAATATAATCAAGATAATGTAACCAGAATCAATCTGCAGTTGGGAATATACTTCCCAGCTGTAGTAAAATGGAACAAAATTATCTCCTTTAAACAAATGGAAGGGGAAACTGCCCCTGACTATTTCCACAGGGCATTAGAGGAAATGGCTAAATATACTGGGATCGTGGACATTGAGGCAAATATACACCATAGAGAGGTAGCGGTGTCCGTCTTGATGGACGGTTTAAAGGAGGTATTAAGGAGTAGAGTACAAACTACTCAACCTAACTGGAGAGGTATGTCGGTGGCCGCCTTAAGAGAGACTGCTGTTGGGCACGACAGGAACATCACAAGACGCAGGGAGTCACAGAGTGATAGACTGATGGCAATAAGTATCCAGGCCCTTACAACAAGGCCGCCTCAGTCCCGATCACAGACCTCTGGTGGTAAGCCGCATGTGGTAAAATGTTACAATTGTTACAGGGAAGGACATTTTGCACGTAACTGTACAAATAACTCACATAATGCACATAAAAAACCCTAGACAACGAAATGACATACGAAATTGGGATCAAGGACCGCAGAGACGGAGTTATGAGCCACGCGCAGGGGAAACCAGAAGGTATCCCCCAAAAAGAGACTGGCAAGTCTCTGATAATACCCATTTACCCCCGTCACAGGTAATAGCTGCCGCTGCAATGCAGGGAGGTCACCACGCACCATAGGGGTGTGGTCACACCTGTAATCTGCAGCCAGTGAAATTGATTGCGAGCCTTGGAAGTGAACCCGAGGTTACAATTGATGTAGCTGGTAAATCTCTAAATTTCCTTGTAGATACGGGGGCGGCCAAGTCAGTGATAAATTCGACCGTGGGCATGAGAACCACTGGTAAAACAATTCCAGCCATGGGAGTAACAGGAGTAGTGCGACAATACCCTTTAAGCAAACCAACAGAGGTTACGATAGGGCCTTTGCATACCAAGCATTCTTTTCTGCTGGCTGCATCGGCTCCGACTAATCTCTTAGGGAGAGATTTACTGTGCAAAATGGGATGCGTCATATATTGTACTCCTGAAGGTGTGTTCTTGGACATACCCGAAAACCACGCTCAGGAAGTGCAAGATATGTTAGACTCCCCAACAAGATTAATGTCACACACTGTTATTGTAAATAGGTGTCCGTCCAAGATAGAAGAAATGACGTCCCAGATACCGGAGTCACTTTGGACCAAGGACGGACAAGACACTGGATTGATGGCAAATGTAGCCCCAGTAGCTGTGCAAGTAAAAGATGGTAGGATAGCTCCAAAAATCCCACAGTACCCTCTGAAGCCAGAGGTGGAGCTAGGAGTTTACCCTGTAATAGAGCGCTTGCTACAACAGGGCATTCTGATAAGGACTTCCAGCACTGCCAATAGCCCCATCTTCCCTGTTAAAAAAAGAGTGGGGGGAGGGGTTACAGATTAGTACAGGATCTAAGAGGGGTCAACAAAATAGTTGAGAGTCAATTCCCCGTAGTGCCAAATCCAGCTGTTATCCTAATGCAAATCCCTCCCACTGCCAAATTTTTCACTGTGATTGACCTCTGCTCCGCTTTCTTCTCGGTACCTCTGCACCCTGACAGTCAATACTTATTTGCATTTACATACAGAGGAGTTCAATATACATGGACTCGATTACCACAAGGTTTCATAGACAGTCCAAGTATCTTCTCACAGGCTTTGCATGATTGTTTACAGTCTTTCCAACCAGAGAGTGGATCAATATTGATACAGTATGTGGACGATTTACTACTGTGTTCAGATTCACTGGAAGCATCCCTGAGAGATACGAAACAGCTCCTGTTTCATCTTTCAGACACAGGACACAAGGTTTCCAAGGACAAATTACAACTATGCCAGGCCCGGGTGAAGTATTTGGGACACTGTCTGACACAAGGACTGAGACACCTCACCGCTGATAGAATTCAAGCAATTCGTGACATGACCCTGCCACAAACCCAGCAACAGATTAGAACGTTTTTAGGAATGTGTGGGTATTGCCGTAACTGGATCCCAGGTTTTTCCATACTGGCCTTGCCATTGCAGGAGATGGTTTCATCAAATAAACCTGATCGGATTTCGCACACAGACGAATCTGAGATGGCATTTGAGAGACTTAAACAGTGCCTAACGCAGGCACTGGCATTGGGTATGCTAGACTATGGGAAACCCTTTGAGCTGTACGGAACAGAGAGTGCTGGGTGCGCAGCAGGTGTCCTAACCCAAAAGCATGGTGATGCCAGCAGGCCGGTAGCTTACTACAGTGCTCAGCTAGATACGGTAGCGCGATCCCTCCCCACATGCTTGCGAAGTGTTGCAGCGATAGCATTGCTAGTTACGAAAAGCGAAGATGTAGTGCTAGGACACAACCTCACAATCCATACGCCCCATGCAGTGTCAGCTTTGCTGAATTCTGCCCAAACCAGACACGTCTCATCAGCGCGGTTTACAAGATGGGAATTGGCATTGATGGCCCCGTAAACATTACCATAAAGAGATGCAGCGCATTAAATCCTGCAACGTATCTCCCAGGTGTGCCTGGACAGGCACAAAGGGTGGAGGATGAGAGTGATGGTGAAGGAGGATTTAATACAGGGGATGACATGCATGATTGTATGGAATATTTGACCCAAAATTTCACGGCAAGGCCTGACATCAGTGACAACCCACTGGAAAATTTAGATTTTACCTTCTACACTGACGGTAGTTGTCACAGACAGACGGACTCGGGAGACTTGTGTACTGGATACGCAGTCGTAGATGACCAAGGTACCATAGAAGCAGAACCGCTAGGCCCACCTCACTCAGCACAAGTTGCTGAACTGGTTGCCCTAACCAGAGCATGTGAATTGGCTAAGGGCAAGTCAGCCAATATTTACACAGATTCTAGGTACGCTTTCGGAGTAGTCCATGATTTCGGAGCCCTATGGCGCCTCAGAAATTTCATGACGGCAGCTGGCACACCCGTAGCGCATGCAACCCACATCAGAAGACTTCTAACAGCGATACAGGAACCCAACAGAGTGGCTGTTATCAAGTGTAAAGCTTACACGTATAGCCAAGACCCGGTATGACTTGGTAACAGCCGAGCAGACGAAGCTGCTAAATTAGCAGCCGGTACCCCCAGACAGACATCACACAACTGATGGTATTTAATACTGTAAACACACAGAAATTGTGTGAAATGCAAAATTTGTGTTCCCCACAGGAAAAGGCAGTTTGGAGGTCAAAAGGATATGGCCTGGAGTCCTCAGGACAGATGGACAAGGTAAACCAGTGGCACCCAGAGCATACCTTCCAATTCTAGCGGAAGCAGCACACGGGCTGACTCATCTGGGCACGATATCCCCTTTGAATTAGGTCCTGACGATCAGACAGCACTGGAAATATTAGAAGACCTAGATCAGGACAGTAGAATTGACCGAATTCGACCCACACCTTTTGATAAGGATAAAATTAAGAAAAAATCCATCTTTTATCCTGATGGGAAGATATGTCCACAGGTACAGGTTTTCCAAAAGCTGGTATCTAGAGACTTGGATTCTCTGTATCAGCATAATAGACATCATCCAGACAACATTACAAAGGAGGAGAGAACAGCATTGCAGGAGCTTTCAGAGTGGCAGGATGTCATAATAAAGCCATCAGACAAGGGAGGAAATATAGTGTTATGGCCAAGGGAGTTATATATTGAGGAATTGGAAAAACAACTCAATGACAACTGCTACAAAAAATTAATCTTTAGCCCCACACAGCAATTCCAGAGGGAATATAACAAGCTGATCTCGGATGCCTTTGGGAGTGGTACGATTCTGAAGAAAGATTTTGAATTCTTACAGGTTAGCAGCCCCAAGACGCCTACACTATATCTCCTCCCCAAGGTTCACAAAAATGAGAACAAACCTCCAGGCAGACCTATTGTGTCTGGAAAGGGCAGTCTCACTGAGAAAGCGAGTATCTTCATTGACCAATTTCTCAGGAAACATGTTGTAACTTTGCCATCTTATCTAAGAGATACTATGGATGTCCTGAACAAATTAGCTAACCTGCGAGTCAACCCAGGAGTATGGCTGGTGTCGTGTGACGTGGAAAGTCTGTACACCAGCATACAGCATGCACAGGGCATCCAAGCATCAAAATTCTTTTTAGATATGGAGGCACATTGCGACTTCAATAACTTCATTATCAGTTTACTGAAATTTGTTCTGACCAGGAATTACTTTGTCTGCAATGAATCCCACTACCTCCAGGTTAGAGGAACGGCAATGGGGACGGCATGTGCCCCCACATATGCCAACCTCTACCTGGGGTGGTGGGAGAGGGAATTTGTATTCCATGAGTCAATGGAGAAGTATACAGATAACATCCTTTTATACTGTAGATACATTGATGACATCTTTTTCCTATGGGAGGGCCAATCCCGGGATTTAAAACACTTTATCTCACTCCTCAATACCAATGATTTAAATCTAAAATTGACGTGTGAAATGAGTCAGGAACAGATCAACTTCCTAGATTTAACTATAAGATTGGATGAGGAAGGTACCCTCTCTACAGACAACTTTAGGAAGAAAACTGCCACCAATAGCATCCTGCATGCCCAAAGTTCACATTTTCCCCCTACCATCCAGGCCATCCCTAAGGGTGAACTCTTGCGAATTAAGAGAAACTGCTCCGAGGATCAAACTTTTGAGAATAGGAAATGGGAGCAGAGCAAGAGATTTAAAGATAGGGGATACAGTGGGAGGACCATAAAACGTGCTATTAGACAGATAGAACAGCACCCAAGGGAATCTCTTCTCAAACCCAAGATGCGGTCTCAGATTGAAGAACCGATTAGATTCATCGGCACTTTCAATGCCCAATGGCGTAATATAAACTCCATCTTACAGAAACACTGGCAAGTGTTGAAAACAGACAATGATCTCAATAAAATCTTACCAGCCAAAGTCAAGTGCAGCTGGCGGAGGTCGCCCAATGTGAGGGACAAGTTAGTCCACAGCCACATGTCAAAGACAGATGTGAAGGCAATTACGCAGGGTTCTATGTGCTGTGGCCGTTGCAAGGCCTGTAAGTTCATGGTCCCTGTAAAACATTATACGGACAAATTTAATAAAAAATGGACCATACCAAGCCTTATTACATGTACAACAGTGGGTACTATTTATCACCTGGAGAGTCCCTGTAAAAAAGCCTATATTGGGAAAACAACTAGACCCTTAAAAGTCAGATTACTAGAACATGTGGGCAATATACGTAATGTTGACAGGGACCGCAGCAATTTCAGAATAATTTCACCTGTGGCAAGGCATTTCCAACAATATCATGATAGTGACCCCAGAGGACTCAGAGCCTTTGGGATGAAACATATCAGATTGGGAATACGCGGCGGTGATCTTGACTCAGAACTTTTGAAAACTGAAACTAAGTCGATATTCCTCATGAATACTTTACATCCCTTTGGTCTCAATGAAACCAATAGTTACAGTCCTTTCTTATGAATATATTGTGAACATAATTTCCTGCAGTAGAGTGCATTAAGTCTGTCCTCCCTTTCTTTCTGCCTATTCAATGAAATCAGAATCAGTCGGTTAGAAGTCTCACCATCTTACTACAATTCAGTATATACTGAGAAGTTTTATGTTGCCCATGGCCCTATAATAGCAATAGATTATGGCGATAATCGATGATGACCATAGCTCTTAGGATTTTATGTGACATAAAAATCCTGAATATTTCAAATCATACTAGATCACTTGTTTAAACCCATAAGGCCCCTACATGCATGTGTAATTTGTAATATATATGCACGGAATTTTGCAGCATCAAATACATATAACACAGAGGAGGTAGATTATTCCAAGGCAACGTACTGTTATATTTACATGACATTAGTTATAATCAATTTCTCCATGCATCCATTTCGAATACAGTTATGCATGATTCTGTGTAACCTCTTATCTCATATCTGCTATCATATGCAGATTGTTAGTCAATATATATACATTTTAGAGGTCCAAAATTTAGTATAGCACACATGGAATCTTATTAGGTATTATTCCCAGTAAATCCATTTATATTTTCCATAGTCTCATGTACTTGGTCCTTTGTTTTTCCTTTTTCACAACAGCACTATTAATGTGCAATTTGACATATTAATTTTATAATGTATAGAAAATAATAGTAGAATGACGTCATCTTCCACTTATTTAACACTAATATTTCTTCACTCATTTTTCACCATGTGTATTCACAAGCCATTTCAATATTTTGATTACTTAGTTCACTTCATTAATTTTCATTTCTCATATCACTATATATATGTTTAGTTTAAGAGAGATGTAGAATGCATCACGTATGAATATCAGAGGTCCGTTTTTTATTTGCACAGTGTTTTGGTCACAAGGGTTTTTTTCGTTGCACATTTATTTTTATTCACATAACAGCACTCAGTAGCGGCACCTTATCATTTCAGCGCACAGCCCATCACTAACACCAGTCATCTATTTAGTTGAGGAGGTAGAGTATTCCAAGGCAATGTACTGTTATATTTACATGACATTAGTTATAATCAATTTCTCCATGCATCCATTTCGAATACAGTTATGCATGATTCTGTGTAACCTCTTATCTCATATCTGCCATCATATGCAGATTGTTAGCCAATATATATACATTTTAGAGGTCCAAAATTTAGTATAGCACACATGGAATCTTATTAGGTATTATTCCCAGTAAATCCATTTATATTTTCCATAGTTTCATGTACTTGGTTCTTTGTCTTTCCTTTTTCACAACAGCACTATTAATGTGCAATTTGACATATTAATTTTATAATGTATAGAAAAAAATAGCAGAATGACGTCATCTTCCACTTATTTAACACCAATATTTCTTCACTTATTTTTCACCATGTGTATTCACAAGCCATTTCAATATTTTGATTACTTAGTTCACTTTATTAATTTTCATTTCTCATATCACTATATATATGTTTAGTTTAAGAGAGATGTAGAATGCATCACGTATGAATATCAGAGGTCCGTTTATTTGCACAGTGTTTTGGTCACAAGGGTTTTTTTTTTTTTCGTTGCATATTTATTTTTATTCACATAATGGCACTCAGTAGCGGCACCTTATCATTTCAGCGCACAGCCCATCACTAACACCAGTCATCTATTCAGTTTTTCTCTGCCTACATCATGTCAATAAAAACGGACAGGGTGTTAGCATTATTCCATATATTTAAAATAGATAGTATAATAGAGGAACAGTACACATACAAGAACAATTTCCAACAACCACGTTCACATGCTGCAGGGGCGAGTGTGGCAGACATAGTATAACATATAGAATTAAAAGACAACAGGAGTCTGACATCAGCTGTTAAACCCTAACGGGATTTTTATACAGCTAAGAATACGGACCTAATATAATCAGGAATGTCACGTAATATATGTCCTATACCATCGAGAAATGATCATGAATAGGCATTGCATGAGCAGTATAGCATAAATCACTCCCCAGTAACACGAACGAAAGAGGGTTAAACTCAGTATTTCAGAGGTAGTTGAGACGCCACTGTGACTGATTAGAATTATCAACCCTCAGTAAAATGTTACTTAAGGTTAATTGAAAACCTAACAAGAGATAATTAACTACCATTGTAATAATTATTCCAGCTGAGGTGGTCAGGTGACCACAGGACTGCAAGCGATTGGCTTATTCATAGGATAAATTTCCTGTCAGTAGAGACATTCGGGTTCAGCCTCGAAAAAGCTTGTTGCGAAATGCGCGCATCGGCATTGTGGTCCGCTCCAATGTCCTTGCACTGACCGATAGAATTTACTATATGTACCTGTGGTAATAGAGCACTGCACGGCGAACACGGAAACTCCCGTGGATCGGACAAATGCCGATCAAAAGCCGATGCAGTGGAGATACCCACTATCAATAGCAACTCAGATATCTGTATTATATATAGCAACTGCATGTTTATCCAAAGGCTATGCACAGTGTATTCGGGAATACCCGCTAATCGGACAAACGCTGATTAGTTTTAACACTGTTGCAGCGCCGCTATCCATATTAGATATAAGTTTCCACATTTGAGTGAGGGATTAGAAATGGAGACATGTCCGGCACAATGAGCATGGGAACTTTGTGCTAATTGTATGACAGCTGATTAGCTCACAGATTGGCACAATATCAAATATCTGCACAGGATTTACAATCATTGTACAGGCAATACAGCATCAGTGGGGTGTCGGTGTCCCTCTATATATATGAAAATAAGAGCATCCTTTTACAAGTTAGGTGGGCCCTGTGTCTAGAATTCTCACACTGTTAAACACATTATAAATATCAAAGAGTGTTAAGTGTAGCACAGTATCATTGTCAATATTATCCCTACTAGCATTTATAATAGGGACCTAGGGTCCAAGGAGAAACACTCACAAGGCAACATCTACCCATACTGGGGTCGATTAGTCTTAATGTAGATGCAGCGTTGCCACCTGTATTAGTAATAGGCTTTCCCACACCTGATCGAAGGTGCATGGTAGGAGACATGCATTGTACAATGAGCATGTGATCACTGTGTCAATCGGATGATAGATGATTGGCTCACAGATCGCTGCAGCATTAACGTTCATATCCAAATAGCCTTTGATAAATTGCTGTAATCTATACAGAGATATAGCGGCATTGCAGGGCCAGTGTCGGCAAAGCCCAAAGTCAGGTCCAGCTGATATGGCTCTTTGATACCCAATGGTGACATTACATGCATATTATACATGACTGTAAAACATAGTGCAGAAAATATTCCCATATTGAGGTGTCAATGTTCCTATATACATCTATTAAGAGCAGTTCTCTATCATTGTGAAGTGCACTCTGTGTTCAGATCATTCTGTGGACACCAATCACAGATGTGAACAACAGCATTCCCGGCAGTTATCTGTACCTTCAGGATACAGTGAATTCACTTTACAGTGGGTTATCAAATCACGGGTACTTTGAAATATATTCAAACTGTGTTCTTTCTACTAGGAGTATACAATAGATATTATTGATAAATTGCCTACAAAAAATATACCCTACTAGAATGTCAGTGCAGTCACAGGAGCGGACTCACACTTTTTAATTCTTACCACTTTTCAATCTTAGAGCACTAATGTTGGACTTCTATTCCAATTTTAACCATATATTTTTTCGCATACCGCCCGAAATATCGTTTTCTTAATTAAATGAATTAATAAAAGTTACATTTTATTCTTGTGCACCTAATAGTACAACCCCATTTTTTTCTCTTTGTGTATTAGTTGTGATCGATGGTTGTCCTAGGTAGCACCCCCGACATGAGAATGTAGGATTTTTTCAGATACAATAATTGGGGTCCTCTTGAGACATTTCTATAGATAATTCTGAGAGTGCAGATTTCTCTTTGTGTTTTTTTTTTTTGTTTTTTTGTTTTTTTGTTTTTTTGTTTTTTTTTGTTTTTTTGTTATTGGATCTATCTATACTGAGTAATCAGTTTCCGATAATCTAGCACCTCATCAATATTTTGTATGTGCAGTATATATTGAGTACATTGAGACATTTAAATTATCATTTCTCGTATAACTCGAATATCTACCGACAGGATGTCCACCTTCAGTCTATCTAGAGATCTAGAAAGCAGGCGTGATAAATTGAAGAGCGACATGGAAACAATGTTTGGAGGAGACATTGACAGATTAGACAGTGGTACTTCAAATTGGACTGATGATCTATTCTCCCTGAAATTGGCTTTGATGAAGCAGAGCAAAACAGGGTGGAATAGATCTACTTTTGAAAATTATCTCAAAAATCATCTCATCCCTAGAGGTTTGAGACCTAAACTATTCCCTGCCTATGAATTAGCTAATAATGAGTTAAAGACAGAATGGGAAAAAGTACTAACCCAATGCTCAAGGGATTTAATTAAAATCCTTATGAAGCATGATGAAATTATTCTCAATCAACTCAATCAGGAAATAGTACAGCTTGGTGAAAAACTAAAAAGTTTTGAATCATTAGACGCATTTCAGCAACGGTATGAGAAATATAAAAAAGAAATAGAAGAATATGAAAATGAGATTATTGAGAGAAAAAGAAGAAAGTATCAAAGAGACAAATCTGATTATTCACTTAATAGGGTGTTTAGATGGAACAATTTCACTGCTAAAAACAGTCGAATCAGAAGTGCACAATCCTTGAATTATTCCACATCAGAACTAGATTCCTCTGAGGGAGAGAGTGCCAAAAGTACTAACAGGTTCCAAAGAAGGGATCTTTTAGGCAAATCCCCCAGGGACGTTTGGGACGATGTTGGGAAAGAAGGAGAAAAATCAGGAGGGGCCAAGGGGGGAAGAAGAAAAAGGGACACACTAGATTGGAGAGAGGAACCGAGGGAAAGAAGGAAGTACAGAAAGTAAGTGAACCCAAGGTCACAAATAATGCAGATACCTCGGACTCCCTTAGAATTATCAATCTTACAGACAGACAATTGACAGAACATCAGCAGTCCATACTCAGTAAAGGCCTCTCATTCTCACCTGCATATAATTTTGATAGATTTGAATGTGAGAAGGACCTTAATCTCTTTCTACGGAAACTCCTTCTAAAAAAGTTCTTTTGTAACCCCAGTCTCAACTCCAACCCCATCCCCCACGATATCCCCTTTGAATTAGGTCCTGACGATCAGACAGCACTGGAAATATTAGAAGACCTAGATCAGGACAGTAGAATTGACCGAATTCGACCCACACCTTTTGATAAGGATAAAATTAAGAAAAAATCCATCTTTTATCCTGATGGGAAGATATGTCCACAGGTACAGGTTTTCCAAAAGCTGGTATCTAGAGACTTGGATTCTCTGTATCAGCATAATAGACATCATCCAGACAACATTACAAAGGAGGAGAGAACAGCATTGCAGGAGCTTTCAGAGTGGCAGGATGTCATAATAAAGCCATCAGACAAGGGAGGAAATATAGTGTTATGGCCAAGGGAGTTATATATTGAGGAATTGGAAAAACAACTCAATGACAACAACTGCTACAAAAAATTAATCTTTAGCCCCACACAGCAATTCCAGAGGGAATATAACAAGCTGATCTCGGATGCCTTTGGGAGTGGTACGATTCTGAAGAAAGATTTTGAATTCTTACAGGTTAGCAGCCCCAAGACGCCTACACTATATCTCCTCCCCAAGGTTCACAAAAATGAGAACAAACCTCCAGGCAGACCTATTGTGTCTGGAAAGGGCAGTCTCACTGAGAAAGCGAGTATCTTCATTGACCAATTTCTCAGGAAACATGTTGTAACTTTGCCATCTTATCTAAGAGATACTATGGATGTCCTGAACAAATTAGCTAACCTGCGAGTCAACCCAGGAGTATGGCTGGTGTCGTGTGACGTGGAAAGTCTGTACACCAGCATACAGCATGCACAGGGCATCCAAGCATCAAAATTCTTTTTAGATATGGAGGCACATTGCGACTTCAATAACTTCATTATCAGTTTACTGAAATTTGTTCTGACCAGGAATTACTTTGTCTGCAATGAATCCCACTACCTCCAGGTTAGAGGAACGGCAATGGGGACGGCATGTGCCCCCACATATGCCAACCTCTACCTGGGGTGGTGGGAGAGGGAATTTGTATTCCATGAGTCAATGGAGAAGTATACAGATAACATCCTTTTATACTGTAGATACATTGATGACATCTTTTTCCTATGGGAGGGCCAATCCCGGGATTTAAAACACTTTATCTCACTCCTCAATACCAATGATTTAAATCTAAAATTGACGTGTGAAATGAGTCAGGAACAGATCAACTTCCTAGATTTAACTATAAGATTGGATGAGGAAGGTACCCTCTCTACAGACAACTTTAGGAAGAAAACTGCCACCAATAGCATCCTGCATGCCCAAAGTTCACATTTTCCCCCTACCATCCAGGCCATCCCTAAGGGTGAACTCTTGCGAATTAAGAGAAACTGCTCCGAGGATCAAACTTTTGAGAATAGGAAATGGGAGCAGAGCAAGAGATTTAAAGATAGGGGATACAGTGGGAGGACCATAAAACGTGCTATTAGACAGATAGAACAGCACCCAAGGGAATCTCTTCTCAAACCCAAGATGCGGTCTCAGATTGAAGAACCGATTAGATTCATCGGCACTTTCAATGCCCAATGGCGTAATATAAACTCCATCTTACAGAAACACTGGCAAGTGTTGAAAACAGACAATGATCTCAATAAAATCTTACCAGCCAAATTCAAGTGCAGCTGGCGGAGGTCGCCCAATGTGAGGGACAAGTTAGTCCACAGCCACATGTCAAAGACAGATGTGAAGGCAATTACGCAGGGTTCTATGTGCTGTGGCCGTTGCAAGGCCTGTAAGTTCATGGTCCCTGTAAAACATTATACGGACAAATTTAATAAAAAATGGACCATACCAAGCCTTATTACATGTACAACAGTGGGTACTATTTATCACCTGGAGTGTCCCTGTAAAAAAGCCTATATTGGGAAAACAACTAGACCCTTAAAAGTCAGATTACTAGAACATGTGGGCAATATACGTAATGTTGACAGGGACCGCAGCAATTTCAGAATAATTTCACCTGTGGCAAGGCATTTCCAACAATATCATGATAGTGACCCCAGAGGACTCAGAGCCTTTGGGATGAAACATATCAGATTGGGAATACGCGGCGGTGATCTTGACTCAGAACTTTTGAAAACTGAAACTAAGTCGATATTCCTCATGAATACTTTACATCCCTTTGGTCTCAATGAAACCAATAGTTACAGTCCTTTCTTATGAATATATTGTGAACATAATTTCCTGCAGTAGAGTGCATTAAGTCTGTCCTCCCTTTCTTTCTGCCTATTCAATGAAATCAGAATCAGTCGGTTAGAAGTCTCACCATCTTACTACAATTCAGTATATACTGAGAAGTTTTATGTTGCCCATGGCCCTATAATAGCAATAGATTATGGCGATAATCGATGATGACCATAGCTCTTAGGATTTTATGTGACATAAAAATCCTGAATATTTCAAATCATACTAGATCACTTGTTTAAACCCATAAGGCCCCTACATGCATGTGTAATTTGTAATATATATGCACGGAATTTTGCAGCATCAAATACATATAACACAGAGGAGGTAGATTATTCCAAGGCAACGTACTGTTATATTTACATGACATTAGTTATAATCAATTTCTCCATGCATCCATTTCGAATACAGTTATGCATGATTCTGTGTAACCTCTTATCTCATATCTGCTATCATATGCAGATTGTTAGTCAATATATATACATTTTAGAGGTCCAAAATTTAGTATAGCACACATGGAATCTTATTAGGTATTATTCCCAGTAAATCCATTTATATTTTCCATAGTCTCATGTACTTGGTCCTTTGTTTTTCCTTTTTCACAACAGCACTATTAATGTGCAATTTGACATATTAATTTTATAATGTATAGAAAATAATAGTAGAATGACGTCATCTTCCACTTATTTAACACTAATATTTCTTCACTCATTTTTCACCATGTGTATTCACAAGCCATTTCAATATTTTGATTACTTAGTTCACTTCATTAATTTTCATTTCTCATATCACTATATATATGTTTAGTTTAAGAGAGATGTAGAATGCATCACGTATGAATATCAGAGGTCCGTTTTTTATTTGCACAGTGTTTTGGTCACAAGGGTTTTTTTCGTTGCACATTTATTTTTATTCACATAACAGCACTCAGTAGCGGCACCTTATCATTTCAGCGCACAGCCCATCACTAACACCAGTCATCTATTTAGTTGAGGAGGTAGAGTATTCCAAGGCAATGTACTGTTATATTTACATGACATTAGTTATAATCAATTTCTCCATGCATCCATTTCGAATACAGTTATGCATGATTCTGTGTAACCTCTTATCTCATATCTGCCATCATATGCAGATTGTTAGCCAATATATATACATTTTAGAGGTCCAAAATTTAGTATAGCACACATGGAATCTTATTAGGTATTATTCCCAGTAAATCCATTTATATTTTCCATAGTTTCATGTACTTGGTTCTTTGTCTTTCCTTTTTCACAACAGCACTATTAATGTGCAATTTGACATATTAATTTTATAATGTATAGAAAAAAATAGCAGAATGACGTCATCTTCCACTTATTTAACACCAATATTTCTTCACTTATTTTTCACCATGTGTATTCACAAGCCATTTCAATATTTTGATTACTTAGTTCACTTTATTAATTTTCATTTCTCATATCACTATATATATGTTTAGTTTAAGAGAGATGTAGAATGCATCACGTATGAATATCAGAGGTCCGTTTATTTGCACAGTGTTTTGGTCACAAGGGTTTTTTTTTTTTTTTCGTTGCATATTTATTTTTATTCACATAATGGCACTCAGTAGCGGCACCTTATCATTTCAGCGCACAGCCCATCACTAACACCAGTCATCTATTCAGTTTTTCTCTGCCTACATCATGTCAATAAAAACGGACAGGGTGTTAGCATTATTCCATATATTTAAAATAGATAGTATAATAGAGGAACAGTACACATACAAGAACAATTTCCAACAACCACGTTCACATGCTGCAGGGGCGAGTGTGGCAGACATAGTATAACATATAGAATTAAAAGACAACAGGAGTCTGACATCAGCTGTTAAACCCTAACGGGATTTTTATACAGCTAAGAATACGGACCTAATATAATCAGGAATGTCACGTAATATATGTCCTATACCATCGAGAAATGATCATGAATAGGCATTGCATGAGCAGTATAGCATAAATCACTCCCCAGTAACACGAACGAAAGAGGGTTAAACTCAGTATTTCAGAGGTAGTTGAGACGCCACTGTGACTGATTAGAATTATCAACCCTCAGTAAAATGTTACTTAAGGTTAATTGAAAACCTAACAAGAGATAATTAACTACCATTGTAATAATTATTCCAGCTGAGGTGGTCAGGTGACCACAGGACTGCAAGCGATTGGCTTATTCATAGGATAAATTTCCTGTCAGTAGAGACATTCGGGTTCAGCCTCGAAAAAGCTTGTTGCGAAATGCGCGCATCGGCATTGTGGTCCGCTCCAATGTCCTTGCACTGACCGATAGAATTTACTATATGTACCTGTGGTAATAGAGCACTGCACGGCGAACACGGAAACTCCCGTGGATCGGACAAATGCCGATCAAAAGCCGATGCAGTGGAGATACCCACTATCAATAGCAACTCAGATATCTGTATTATATATAGCAACTGCATGTTTATCCAAAGGCTATGCACAGTGTATTCGGGAATACCCGCTAATCGGACAAACGCTGATTAGTTTTAACACTGTTGCAGCGCCGCTATCCATATTAGATATAAGTTTCCACATTTGAGTGAGGGATTAGAAATGGAGACATGTCCGGCACAATGAGCATGGGAACTTTGTGCTAATTGTATGACAGCTGATTAGCTCACAGATTGGCACAATATCAAATATCTGCACAGGATTTACAATCATTGTACAGGCAATACAGCATCAGTGGGGTGTCGGTGTCCCTCTATATATATGAAAATAAGAGCATCCTTTTACAAGTTAGGTGGGCCCTGTGTCTAGAATTCTCACACTGTTAAACACATTATAAATATCAAAGAGTGTTAAGTGTAGCACAGTATCATTGTCAATATTATCCCTACTAGCATTTATAATAGGGACCTAGGGTCCAAGGAGAAACACTCACAAGGCAACATCTACCCATACTGGGGTCGATTAGTCTTAATGTAGATGCAGCGTTGCCACCTGTATTAGTAATAGGCTTTCCCACACCTGATCGAAGGTGCATGGTAGGAGACATGCATTGTACAATGAGCATGTGATCACTGTGTCAATCGGATGATAGATGATTGGCTCACAGATCGCTGCAGCATTAACGTTCATATCCAAATAGCCTTTGATAAATTGCTGTAATCTATACAGAGATATAGCGGCATTGCAGGGCCAGTGTCGGCAAAGCCCAAAGTCAGGTCCAGCTGATATGGCTCTTTGATACCCAATGGTGACATTACATGCATATTATACATGACTGTAAAACATAGTGCAGAAAATATTCCCATATTGAGGTGTCAATGTTCCTATATACATCTATTAAGAGCAGTTCTCTATCATTGTGAAGTGCACTCTGTGTTCAGATCATTCTGTGGACACCAATCACAGATGTGAACAACAGCATTCCCGGCAGTTATCTGTACCTTCAGGATACAGTGAATTCACTTTACAGTGGGTTATCAAATCACGGGTACTTTGAAATATATTCAAACTGTGTTCTTTCTACTAGGAGTATACAATAGATATTATTGATAAATTGCCTACAAAAAATATACCCTACTAGAATGTCAGTGCAGTCACAGGAGCGGACTCACACTTTTTAATTCTTACCACTTTTCAATCTTAGAGCACTAATGTTGGACTTCTATTCCAATTTTAACCATATATTTTTTCGCATACCGCCCGAAATATCGTTTTCTTAATTAAATGAATTAATAAAAGTTACATTTTATTCTTGTGCACCTAATAGTACAACCCCATTTTTTTCTCTTTGTGTATTAGTTCAAAGAAGAGATGTGTAAGCTAGTAAGAGCTTATTGGTGCGCCCCAAGATTTTCTTCCCATGCGGGTAAAAGAGCGATGACATGCTTTACCTGCTTGAGGAAGAATATCGGAAAGGCAATACCGACAGAGCCATCCCATATCCCTCCAACAGATGGCCCTTTCCAGGTAATACAAATTGATTTCATACAATTGCCACCTTGTAGAAATTTAAAGTATGTTTTGGTCTGTATTGATGTGTTCTCAAATTGGGTCGAAGCATTTCCCGCGGCCACAAATACCGCTGTATTTACTGCAAAGAAAATTGTGCAGGAATTTGTGTGTAGGTACGGTATCCCTAGAATAATTGAAAGTGATAGGGGTTCCCACTTTACAGGTAAAGTCTTTTAAACAATGTGTAAGTTAATGGGAATTAATAGTAAGCTGCATACTCCGTATCGCCCCCAGGCGAGCGCAAAGGTGGAAAGAGTTAACAGCACTATTAAAAATAAATTGAGCAAGGTAATGACTGAAACAGGACTGCTGTGGCCTGAAGCTTTGCCAATTGTATTATACAGCATCAGAACCACTCCCAGGTCCTTTCTTAATCTGTCTCCTTTTGAAATTCTGTTTGGTCGACAACCCCATGTTATGATTAACCCCCAGGATGATTTGAAATGTAACAATGAAGTAACCGTAAAGTACTTGGTTAAAATGAGTAAGCAATTGAGGAATCAGAATGATAATCTAAAGTTGGTGATTCCTGATTTGCCGGACAGTATTTGTCATGACATTGAACCTGGGGATTATGTAATGATACGGAATTTTCTACGCTCAGGTTGCCTTATTGACAGATGGGAAGGACCATATCAAGTCTTATTGACCAGCACAACTGCTTTGAAGGTTGCCGAGAGAGAGACTTGGGTCCATACGTCTCATTGTAAAAAGGTTGCGGATCCAGAGAGGTCCCGTGACAAAGAACAGACGGTAGAGGTTGTATCACTAGAGTGTCTGTTCAGGGAAGATTGAGATGACACCTGAGCGTTGAGGATAATAAGACCAGAAGCTTGTCGAGCCAGATTTCTTTTTCCCATTTGTTATTTTCTCCAGTTTCCACCTCCCTCATATTTCCCTTCCCCCTTCTTATTTTCTCCTTTTACTCCTCTAAGATGGACTTGCCCCAAGAGACTGTGACACGTATTTTCCTGTTAACCATGATGTTGACCAGAGCAGTCTGTTTCGGTGAGAGTACCATGGAAGTCGAGAAAGGATCTGGAATGGGTTCTGATAACCAGGATGGAGGCGTAGTTTTCCAAGAACAACATAATCACTGAGTAAAGGCGAGTATCAGAAAACGATCTGATAGCATTGACAATAAAAGGAATTGTGAAGGATTGTTAGCTGAAGAAAACTGCATCTGTAGGCATTGTGATAACGTAGTTGAGGATGGGTGCATCAAGAAATGTCAGTCCAGTTTTAATATCCACATGGACCGGCATCCATTGAGTGACTATCACTCCTTAGTGGGTAAAGTATTAAATCAGACAGATTGTTGGGTATGCTCTCAAGTACCTCAAGGCCATAGCAAATCAGGACTAGTACCATTCCCTTTAACGGTAGGAGAGGTACTTGAGCTAAGTGGTGGGAGGCCGGTGGACAAGAGGTTTAATATCTCTAGTCCTCCTAGTTTGAAGCTCCACCAATATCATGTGGATAGGTCCTTAGTGTGCTTTAACATTTCCAATCCCCGAAAGCCGGGAAATTGGGAAGTGTCATGGAGTAATCAAACCATGACATTCTCACATAGAGCCGACAGATTGCCCGTAGACACAGAGCTTATACGCCAGATAGCCGACCATGGAAGATTCTTCCGGTATAGGTACACTTTAGGAAGTAGAACCATGCGAGTTGGAGAAGTATCACCAGGATACTGTGCACATGTCGTACAAACAGATACATGTACTAAACAGATGGGAGAATTAGGGTTAGGAGATTTCACTTGAAAAATTTGTAACATGGTTATGTCACACTCCGTCCCATATGTTCTCCCCGATGATGCATATTTCATATGCGGGAGGAAGGCGTATAAGTGGCTTGCCCCAAACTCAGAAGGGTTATGTTATATTGGAAAAGTACTGCCTGAGGTAATTGACAATGCTAAATTCCTTTGTCGTATAAACAACCCTTTATGAAGTCTAAGAACACTGTACGCTGTTTGCTTAAGAAGTACCGTAAGGGTACGCTATTTGCGTAACGATCTCTCCGCCGTAGGCGAGACGCTCAAGCGTCACGTTCGCTCACGGCCAGTGATCACAGGACCCGTTATTGGTTATGACTAGAGTAATGATTCGCTATGGCGTAGCATACGCTCGAGACCACGAGGAGGTCACCAGCGGCGCAGACGCTCACAACGCTATACCTTAATGTTTAAACCTTATACTAATGAAATACACAGAATAACTTAATGTGAATACAGGGTGTAAGTGCAACCTTGTGTAACCTGACTAACTACAAAGCTGCTTGAGCGTCACCGACGCTCAAGTGAACACTTAACACTATAGAAAATACACAGATACTGGTTTAGGTTCCAAAGCCTATTAACTGTATTATATCTAATATATTTGTAAAAAGGGGATAACAGTACAAATGATACACTCCACTATAACAAAGACTTCCTAACCACAGAACTAAACAATAAATACAAAAAGACAATACTACACTGACCTAAATGCAATACAATACAATACTATAATACTATGAGAGATATAAGAGAAAAGAGGAGAGAGAGAGAGACGGGGAGAGATGAGAGAAATTGGCTCACAGTAAGACAATGATTACGGAGAGAAAACTTACGCACAAAGGGTATGATCGCCTGCGCCTCGATATCCAGCTCCCGGCTATCAGCAGATAACCGTTGATGAGAGAGTGAGAGCTGGATGTGGTCGGCCTGCCTATTTATGCCCCACACACAATGCAATCTCATGGTCCTACAATCCCATTGTCCATTGGCCGAAGGAATTCGGCCCTGCATCATAACAAAAGGTCATAGGGTGATTCATACAGGTGGGCTGTGACGATTTCCAACAGCTCAGGTGGGTGGGAAACTGGGTTTCCCGCCGCATACCTGAGTATGTGTAAATAATAGAAATGGACATAAACTTCTTATGTCCATAACTATTCGCACGAGCGATTAATACGCTCCAAACCAACACCGGAATATTGCTAATTAAATACTCTTCCGATGGGTACCAAACACTGCTGTATGATTCCTGTTAGACCCTTCGTACGATGCAAAGAGGGATTCCTCAGCTCAGGGACATTCTATATTAACCAAACTTTCAGAATCTATCAAAGGGATCATGATCTACAAACTACATTAATTGTGAAAATATGTAACGAATGAGTCGCACGCTACGACTACATAAACTCTACCGTAAATACGCATACCGCGCCTGCGAGTGCACGCTATTGCGGGTATGCGCCTTCACGGGAGAGCGTACGCATGCGCAGCGCGGACCAGTGTGCGGTGCAAATATGGCAACGTGCATAGAGACATTTTTCTGACTTTGACAGTCCACCCTTTGGCAGTCAATAATAACTGCCACCTTCTAAAATATTTAAGGAGAAAAATGTAAGTCAGGGGTTAATTGATTTCCATGGTGGGGTAAGGAAGAAGAGAGGAGTAGGTGTGAAAAGGGTATGACCTAGTGAGAAAGTAGAAGCATGTGTGTATGAGTCCATGTTTGGAGGGTCATGTATCATCGTGCCGTACGTGTGGTAAATCAAGCTTCGAGGTATTGCGAAGTATACATTTGAATTCCTTCTTATCCTGTGGTACAGGTCTGTGGGTGGGCTGTCAAACTCTACCGAGCTCATTTCGGCTGTGGTTGTAACAAAATGGGGATGCACATTTTAGTTGATGATACATGAATGGGGGAGGTATGTGGTTGCTGATATCTGTGCCTGTATTCCCTATCGTCTATGTGTGTCGTTACCTGAGGGTTGTAGAGATGAAGATAAAGAACACTTACGAAAAATGCAATGATATTCTATGTCAGGGAAATGTACATCTGTTGTTGAAGTTGTGTTCGGTATCTGTTGAGAGTCGTCTTCTTTGCGCTGTTTTGCTCCTTAGGCATGAGCAACAAGCTTTGTCAGTGCCATCAGATTTACAAAAAATGTTGGGCTAGCGTGAGTTTAAAAATACTAGGGAAACTGGGGATCCATGGCAAAGTTCATCAAGTGTCCATATTTAAAGTTGTCAAATCTTCTTCTTTGGTGCTTGTCTGTTGTCTGTATAGCGTCTCGTCAACTTCCTCGTCCAAGGGGGTCTTTGTATCTTGGAGAAAAGCAGAAAAACAGGTGAAAGAAACGGACCGTATAATCGCATTTTCATCACATTCTGGTTTCTATCATTGGGTCATAAATCAAATCCAGGTTAATTACAGTTTCCTCGCTCCTCAAGCTCATCACTCTTGTACTTTGTTTGCACCTCATTAAAGCCTGCCCGCATCTAAATATCAATCCAATCGATATAATGACACCCAAGATACATAGTAGAAACTTTCCAACATCCATTATGACTCCTTGAGCCCAGTCTCCTAAACCGGAGAACCAATTTCGCGGGTTCAACCATGACACCCAACCAGTCAGCTCATTACCTACAGCAGCAAGGGTGAGATTGTGTTTTCGACGAAATTCCCACTTCAATTGGAGAATATCGTCCATCTTTTGGTCTATGACCTCTACCGGGTCCTCGGTGCTATTTGTGATATACGTGCAACACTTTATGCCGTACTGTGTTGCCAATGTAACACAATATCCGCCTGTTACTGCTGTAAGATAATTAAGAACCATCCTATGCTGAACTAGTTCTGTTTTGTAGGCTTGAAGTTCTCTTCCAGTGTATCTAAACGTGTCATCATACATTTCAGTGATATTATCTAACAAATTGGCGAGTGCGGAAATGTATCACACCTCATCACACCTCGAGCGGTGCGAGTGAAATCTAACGCTACCAGAACCTGAATCCCGGTGGATTCATGGATAAGATCAGAGGCCGGATGCTCTAACCTTTCTGACAGTTGTCTTTTAACTCGGTGCTCGTAATGAGTGTGAGTATAAGGAGCTTGGGCACCACGGTGTATGTCCTTCATTTTGTCATGTGTAACAGTCATCACTTCAGGCAATACTTTTCCAATATAACACAATCCTTCAGAGTTTGGGGCAAGCCACTTGTACGCCTTTCTCCCGCATATGAAATATGCATCATCGGGGAGAACATAAGGGACGGAGAAGGACATGACCATGTTACAAACCTTCCAGGTGAAATCTCCTGACCCTAATTCTTCCATCTGCTTAAGGCACGTATCAGTTTGTACGATATGTGCACAGTATCCTGGTGATACCTCTCCAACTCTAGTAATCCTATTTCCTAAGGTATATCGATACCGAAAAGATTTTCCTCTACTGGCTATATGGCGTACGAGCTCTGTATCTGTAGGCATTCTATCTGCTCTGTGTGAAAAGGTCATGGTAAGGTTGCTCCATGACACTTCCCAATTTCCCGGTTTTCTGGGATTGGAGATGTTAAAACATAATAGGGACCTATCCACATGGTATTGGTGGAGCTTCAAACTAGGAGGGCTGGAGATGTTAAACCTCCGGTCCACCGGTCTCCCACCCTTTAGCTCAAGTACCTCCCCTACCGTTAAAGGAAATGGTCCTAGCCCTGATTTACTATGACCCTGAGGTACTTGAGAGCATACCCAACAATCTGTTTGGTTTAACACGTTACCCACTAAAGAGTGATAGTCACTCAATGGATGCTGGTCCATATTAAGACTGGATTGGCATTTCTTTATGCATCCAGCTTCAACCATTGTCACAGAGCCTACAGATACAGTTTTTCTTTTTGAACTAACAATCCTTCAAAGAAAACGTTTACAGATAACATGGTTGTTAGATCGTGCCCGGTACTCGCCTTTGCTTGGTGATTGGGTTGCTATTGGAAATTTACACCTCCGTCTCAGTCATCAGGACCTTTCTGGATCCTTTCTCGACCTCACTGGTACTCTCACCGAAACAGACTGCTCTGGTCAACATCATGGTTAACGGGAAAATCCATATCACAGTCTCTTGGGGCAAGTCCATCTTACAGGAGGAGAAAAGAAGAAATTTGTAATGGGGGTATAAGAAAACAGTTTGAGGGGGAGAGAACTTGTTACGATAATAAGTTCTCTCGTCTTGTTGTTCTTCTTGTTCTGCTGTCCTCTCAAAGGTGCTGTCTCTGAACATTCTGGTGATGCAATGTTCCTTCCCAACCGACGATCTTTTCTGTAAGGAGCAAAAATCTGGCATTACCATTGGTCCAACTGAGGGGTGACATAGCATCTTTAAACCATGGAAACATGAGTGGGAAGAGAGAGACAAAAAAAAACAAAAGAGATAGAGAACAATTCATGTGCATATATACATTACATAACTCGACAATAACCACAAATAAAAAAAGAGAAACAAAGCATTTTTAAACATTGTCAACATTAAGAAAACATTGTTAGCATTAGAAAAAAACATTGTCAGATTTATTAGGCTGTCATATCTATGTGTCTACTGGTCTCCTTGAGCAGTCCCTCCCCACCAGCACCTGCATTACTCCACTGTCTGTATCTGGCCAGAAATACATTGTGGCGGAGGTCATGCTGGGGTTTGGTAGACTTCTGCAAGGACCAAGTGGATATGCAATGTGTGAATTCTTACCACTACTCGTCAGAGATGGGGATAGAGAGAGAGAGGAAAACATTTTTCACAAATACATTTACAACTTTTCACCTGGTCATTCCTGTGTCTTCAGTGAATGACCTCCCACCTTATTAACCGTTACCTCAGGCTTGCCTCCATTCCTAATGTTCACCTTTCCTGACTACATACCATGAGTGTGGGCCTGAGTTCTTCCTGTCGGATCTCTGATTATAATGGTGTGTGTGTTGTAATTTTGCTCATTTCTTGGTCTAGGGGGTCTAACTTTATGTGGGTTATTACAGTTGCTGGCATAATGCCCTTCTCTCCTACAATGATAACAAATCCTGGGTTTCCTCCACGTGTCAATGACCTGAGGTTTTGGTTGATTTGATGCCTCCTCAAACGCTCGGATGCTCATCATCATCAATCGTTTCCCCTGTACTTCCCTGATTCCTTGGATTTTATGATTATGGTGTTGTCTTTCTCTTGATCTACAATCTCTTGCAAAGTGTCCCTTTTTATGACAATTGTAACAGACTTCCATATCTGGATTTCTCGCAGGGGTGTGGGGCTTTTGTTGGGGTGATTATACACACTGAGGAAGCCGCCGAGGTTACATGAAGGCGGAGAAACGCGTATGTGATGACAAGTGAGCTACAGCCGGCCGGCTTATTCATTCACTCCAGGAGACGCTGACTGCCTCTTAAACACCGCACATCTCAGTACCCGGTTTTCCGGACCCCAGTGCTAAGGGGGAATAAGGAGGACTCTCCTTCATCTGAGCTATACAACATCATTATATAGAGGTTGGTGCGTTATCTGGTGTTAAAGGGAGTCTCAAATTACCACGTTCATATAACAGTTTTCTTATCATGCCGCTGTGCTGATACATGGACAGTTTTACATCAGAATTGCCGTATATTCCACACAGAGACTGTTGCTTCATTTTTGCTTCTTAAAGGAAGGATAAATTATACAAGTTTTGTCCAAACAAATTAAACGGATAATACAAGTGGCACTATACAGCGCAGGGACGCCTGCTAAGTTATATCTGTCAACATAAAAAGTCATTCCTATTAGTGGAGTTTATTCTGTTGTGCCTAAATATATAATTATTTTAAAATTTCTTGCTGTGTGCAACAGTTGTGTATTATATACATATTAATTGTTTTATGGATTGAATGTATATTATAAGAAATCCGGCCGGTAACTGTATAATTGCATAATTCCCGCAATTTCATATATATATTATTATTTTTGATTTATTATCTTTTATTTTTTATTTAATTTTATAGACAATAAAATAAAAAAAGTTTTTATTAAATGCCAAGCGCTGTTCCAGATTGTTTTTTCTTGTTTTAAATTAATTGGAGGCTTACAAACCAGGCCCCAGGAATGTGCAGCTAGCGTTTAATTCAAATATCAGCGCCCAATTCTGTTTTTGTCTTTTGTTGGGGTGGTCTTGTGGTTTGGGCCTGTATATTTGCTGCCATTAACTTATCTCTTTGTGACTCTCTGTATCTGGTGATATTCTGATCATGATTGATGACGGCCTCTCTTAGTGCGGTCACCGAGATATCTCTCCAGTTTGGGTTGGTGGTCTGTACCCTTGTTTTTAATTCATCTTTTAAACCATTCATCAATACCTTAACCGCTATTCCTTTATGTTGTGCATTTGTCTTGATGTCTGCGATCCCAGTGTTTCTAGCCATTATTTGCAGTGCTCGATTGAAATAATTAGAAACATTTTCCCTTTCGTTTTGCCTTATGGAAAAAATGTCATTCCACTTGACAGCAGCTGGGAAATATATTCCTAACTGTCGGTTAATCTGCCTAATACATTCCTGATTATGTTCCTCCATACAAGGTACCTCCGTGTTTAATTTACAATCAGCAATGAATTTTTCAGGGTCAACCCTGGAGGGCAAACATGCCCTCAGCACTGTCCGCCATTCTTTGTTGGTGGGTTCTGTGGCGTTTCCTAGTTCTTTAATAAACCTTTGACATTTGGCTAGATTTTTCCTAGGATCAGGAAATTCAGACATAATTGATCTCAATTCGGTCCGGGACCAGAGACAGCGCATTGCACTGTCCTTGACGGGAATGATTCCCTGATCGTCAGTCTTCCCATTGGGGACTGAGATCACCCTGGCCAGATCGAGCTCAGTTACATCATCTGGTGTTGGTCTTACATTTTGGGGTACATCTGTTTGTGCGTGATATGAAACATTGTACGTACCTGTGGACACGACCTCACCTGACCCTCCGTTAGGGGGTTCGATTATTGCCTTTACCAATTTGGTCGCGTCCACCTGGATGGCTTTTGTGATGGTTGCTGGAAGAGGTGCTGACATCGTTCTGGGTTCACTTTCTTGTTTGTATTCCTTAGGGAAGTTTGACATGGGGTGCAACTTGCACAGGTTAATAGTTGTACATTCAACAGTATTACAATAATCATTGTTACAGTTATTACACTTATTCTTATAATCTATACTACAGTTGCTGAGAGCGTTTTTATTGTTCAACCTTGTGCTTTTCTCTCCGCAATCAACTCCTCCCCCGATGCCATTATCTCTCCTCTCAGAAAAGTCAATTGAATCTCTTTGTAATTCACCTTCCTGTTGCCCTAACTGCAAATAATCATAATGTTTACTTCGTCCCTTTGTTGGTTCAATGGGACATATCCTCCTCCTTAAATTTTGTAACACTTCTGGACTGGAGCTACCTATTCTTGGGAATTTGTCCCTGTCTTGTACAGTCATTCTCTCCCATTCATCACATAAAATTTCAGCGTGATTTCCATATTTCTCACACATCACATATCGTGCCGACCCGACTGGCCGGTTCCCTGAATCAACCCGAACCGAGGTTGATCGCCCCCTACCTGAACAAATGGCCCCCATAATCTGCAGGTGTTGCTTATTCCTCCTTGGATCTTTATCTCAAGGTTTTCAGCGAACCCTTACAAACAAACCAAGATGTCCTGGGCAGGCCGGCGGTGGTGGTTTATCAAGTACCCCACTTACTTCTCGCCCACGTTGGCCAGTACTGCAATCACTGTAACCAGAGCTGCGGTACCCAACCCAGGGCCCCTGTGAACCTTTTGTTTACTGGAACATATGAGGGTTACCCGAAGGACACTTACTCTTTCCAGTAAAGTTGGGGTTGTTAGATAGTTCCTGAGTGACCAGCGAACTTCCCTTTAAAAATAAAAAATTACACAAATCACGTCAGAATGTACAAATAGCGTTTGTGACCACTTTACTCTAATGGTATTAGGTCAGATTACTAACTACTGCACACAATTACGTGCGGTCCAATCGTTCAGTACACAAGCACTACTTGTTATGTACTGAAAGATCAATGGAATCGATGTTTCCGGCCGCGATTCCTTCAGCAAGAGCTTGTATGGCCTATATGGGTTCTGCACCAACACCCCAGGCGTTGTGCCACTGGACTTTTATAGCGGACCTTTTACCTTACGACCTCCTGGTCTTGTTACCTTATGACCTCCTGGTCTTGTTACCTTATGACCTCCTGGTCTTGTTACCTTATGGTCCGCTATACTCTAATGCTCAAATATTATTTAACCAGGGATGCCTCCCTAGCCACCGTATATGTCACTTACACGTATGTCCCTTGACGAGTACCCGGCTTTCCTTTTGGTTCCACCTTAAAGTTGTATAAACTTATGTATACAAAACCACACTCACTCAACACATGTACACTTTGTTTCTATATCTATTTCTGCGCAGAAATTGTCTTCAGTCCAACAGTGTTACCAATTAGGAGTAGGATCTGTTAAACTAAATTTCAGATTTTTCCAAAAATAGATTTGCGTTATTTACCGCATTGCGTTATCTACCGCTGTGCGTTACTTATCGCCTTTGCGCTAATTATCGCTTTGCGCTAATTCACCTTTTTCGTGACTTGAGCTACGTGAGTGTAACCGGACGCTACGTTGCGTAATGTACGCTGCGTGCGTCTGCCTTTTGGATTGCGTACGCTAGTCTTTGTTAGCGACACGTGTACGCAATGCAAAGATCCACCGTAACACAATATATACTTTTATCAATGTAAATGATCCCTGATCATCTACCGCAATCCACACTGACTGCCTTATCTCCCAGGCAGATCGTGTGTTGTTCTATACTTTAACTATTACCTCTACTATGAAATAACAGCAAATCTCTTTTAGCACTTTCTATCAACTATAAAAATTTGGCAAACAGGAATAGTGATATACGAAAATGAAAAAGAAATGCAGATATATCTGTATGCGTGCGTGTATACGCAAGACAGAAGAGAAATAAAACAGTTTTAAAAGACACAAGCGTTTTGTTCTTACTTCCGGTTCCCGGATTCCTTCAGCACTCTTTATCTAAGCGAAGCAGACGCTTATCCCGTCAGCACTGGGAGACAACCTCCCACCCTTTGCTGGGGGATAGTGTCTGCTGATCTACCTAGTGCAGATATGAGAAGGATAGGACGAGTCCCCAATTGACAATGCTAAATTCCTTTGTCGTATAAACAACCCTTTATGAAGTCTAAGAACACTGGCCCTCATTCCGAGTTGTTCGCTCGCAAGGCGAATGTAGCAGAGTTACACACGCTAAGCCGCCGCCTACTGGGAGTGAATCTTAGCTTCTTAAAATTGCGACCGACGTACGCGCAATATTGCGATTACAAACGAGTTAGCAGTTTCTGAGTAGCTTCAGACTTACTCTGCCTGTGCGATCAGTTCAGTGCTTTTCGTTCCTGGCTGACGTCATAAACACACCCAGCGTTCGCCCAGGCACTCCCACCGTTTCTCCGGCCACTCCTGCGTTTTTTCCGGAAACGGTAGCGTTTCCAGCCACACGCCCCTAAAACGCCGTGCATCCGCCCAGTAAAACCCATTTCCTGTCAATCACAATGCGAACGTCGGAGCGATGAAAATGCCGTGAGTAAACTTACTTTCATCATAGTAAAGTTACTTGGCGCAGTCGCAGTGCGAACATTGCGCATGCGCACTAAGAGAATTCTCACTGCGATGCGATGAAAATCTCCGAGCGAACAACTCGGAATGAGGGCCACTGTACGCTGTTTGCTTAAGAAGTACCGTAAGGGTACGCTATTTGCGTAACGATCTCTCCGCCGTAGGCGAGACGCTCAAGCGTCACGTTCGCTCACGGCCAGTGATCACAGGACCCGTTATTGGTTATGACTAGAGTAATGATTCGCTATGGCGTAGCATACGCTCGAGACCACGAGGAGGTCACCAGCGGCGCAGACGCTCACAACGCTATACCTTAATGTTTAAACCTTATACTAATGAAATACACAGAATAACTTAATGTGAATACAGGGTGTAAGTGCAACCTTGTGTAACCTGACTAACTACAAAGCTGCTTGAGCGTCACCGACGCTCAAGTGAACACTTAACACTATAGAAAATACACAGATACTGGTTTAGGTTCCAAAGCCTATTAACTGTATTATATCTAATATATTTGTAAAAAGGGGATAACAGTACAAATGATACACTCCACTATAACAAAGACTTCCTAACCACAGAACTAAACAATAAATACAAAAAGACAATACTACACTGACCTAAATGCAATACAATACAATACTATAATACTATGAGAGATATAAGAGAAAAGAGGAGAGAGAGAGAGACGGGGAGAGATGAGAGAAATTGGCTCACAGTAAGACAATGATTACGGAGAGAAAACTTACGCACAAAGGGTATGATCGCCTGCGCCTCGATATCCAGCTCCCGGCTATCAGCAGATAACCGTTGATGAGAGAGTGAGAGCTGGATGTGGTCGGCCTGCCTATTTATGCCCCACACACAATGCAATCTCATGGTCCTACAATCCCATTGTCCATTGGCCGAAGGAATTCGGCCCTGCATCATAACAAAAGGTCATAGGGTGATTCATACAGGTGGGCTGTGACGATTTCCAACAGCTCAGGTGGGTGGGAAACTGGGTTTCCCGCCGCATACCTGAGTATGTGTAAATAATAGAAATGGACATAAACTTCTTATGTCCATAACTATTCGCACGAGCGATTAATACGCTCCAAACCAACACCGGAATATTGCTAATTAAATACTCTTCCGATGGGTACCAAACACTGCTGTATGATTCCTGTTAGACCCTTCGTACGATGCAAAGAGGGATTCCTCAGCTCAGGGACATTCTATATTAACCAAACTTTCAGAATCTATCAAAGGGATCATGATCTACAAACTACATTAATTGTGAAAATATGTAACGAATGAGTCGCACGCTACGACTACATAAACTCTACCGTAAATACGCATACCGCGCCTGCGAGTGCACGCTATTGCGGGTATGCGCCTTCACGGGAGAGCGTACGCATGCGCAGCGCGGACCAGTGTGCGGTGCAAATATGGCAACGTGCATAGAGACATTTTTCTGACTTTGACATAATGACTGTATCCCACACTAAAATGAAAGATATTCACCGTGGTGCCCAAGCTCCTTATACTCACACTCATTACGAGCACATCGTTAAACGGCACCTGATAGAAAGAACAGAGCATCCGGCCTCTGACCTGATCCATGAAACCACCGGGATTCAAGTCCTACTCGCGTTAGATATCACTCGTACCGCCAGAGGAGTGTTGAATTATAGATATATATCTGCGCTTGCAAATTTATCAGACAATATCACCGAAATGTATGATGACACATTCAGGTATACTGGGAGAGAGTTACAAGCCTACAAAACAGAACTGGTTCAGCATAGGATGATTCTCAATTATCTCACAGCTGTGACAGGCGCGTATTGTGTTACCCTAGCGACTCAATATGGAATAAAGTGTTGCACGTATATTACAAACAGCACTGAGGACCCGGTCGAGGTCATAGACCAAAAGATGGATGACATCTTGCAATTAAAATGGGAGTTCCGAAGGAAACACAATCTCACCCTTGCTGCTGTGGGTAATGAGCTGACCAGTTGGGTGTCATGGTTGAACCCACGAAATTGGTTCTCTGGTTTAGGAGAATGGGCCCAAGGTATTATCATGGATGTAGGGAAATTTCTTTTGTGTATTCTGGGTGTCATCATATTGGTCGGTCTGATATTTAGATGCGTTCGGGTTTTAACAAAGTGTAAACGTAGTGCCCGAGTGATGAGTTTAAGAAGTGAAGATACTGTAATAACAACGACTAATTTGATTTATGACCCAACGATAGAGACAATGTTGTGATGAAAATGTGATTCCACGGTCCGTTTCTTTCACCCGTTTCTCCTTTGTTTTCCTCCAAGGTACAAAGACATCCGCTTGGAAGAGGAATTTGACAACCTTTTATACAGACCACTGATGGACAATGCCATAGACCCCCAATATCCCTAGTGACTTTAAATTTTACGATAGCTCAACACTTCAAAGATTTTAAGTCTATGAACATTGAGAAAGATTTTTGCTCAAGCAATTATAGCAAAAGCATCGGGAGACTACAGTCAACATGTACATCGAGACAAGACACAAGACAAGACCTCAATCGGCAAATGTATATTAAACTCACATAGTTTATGACTGCATTTACCATAATTGCTTCTTATCTTCATTTCTACAACCTTCAGGTAATGACACATATAGTCGATAGGGAATATAGGCACAGATATCAGCACTCACATATCCCCCCCATTCATGTATCAACTAAAATGTGCTCCCCCATTTTGTTACAACCAAAAGCCGAAGAGAGCTCGGTAAAGTTTGACAGCCCATCCACAGACCCTTAATACGGGATAAGAAGGAATTCAAATGTATACTTCACAATACCTCGAAGCTTGATTTAAAACACGTACGGCACGATGATACATGACCCCTCAAACATGGACTCATACACACATGCTTCTACTATCTCACTAGGTCATACCTTTTTCCCACCTTCTTCTCTTCTCCCTTACCCAATCATAGAAATGTATTACATATGACATATTTTTCTCCTTTTGAACTGTTTTAGGAAGTGGCAGCTATTGGTGACTGCCAAAGGGTGGACTGTCAAAGTCAGAAAAATATCACGCTGCACGTTGCCATATATTCACCTCATGCGCTTGCCCGCTGCACATGCACTTTCACTGGCGTGCGTGCACATACTCGCAAATGCGTGACGGCGCCTCTACGGGCGTGCGCTTGAGCGCATGGTATGTGCACTTACGGTAGAGTTTGTGTGCGTCTAGCGAGCGACTCAATCGCTCCTTAATAAATCCATATAGCAGGTTTTATAGGTAATGTTCCCCTTAGTAATAACTGTAAGTTTGGTTAAAGTGACTTGCTCATGGACATGGGAATCCCTCTTTTCGTGATACAAAGGGTCTGTCTAAGGTTGAACAGTGGTGTCTGGTACCTAACCGAAGAGTATTTTAATAGCAACAATCCGGTGTTGGTTAGGTATAGATTAAACGCTCCTGCGTATAGTTATGGCCATTAGTAATTTCTGGACATTTCCTATATTTGCAGTTCATTATCCATGCGGCGGGAATCCGGAGATTCCCTCCCACCTGAGCTGTTTGAAATAGTCACAGCCCACCTGTTCAAATCCACCTATGACCTTTTGTTATAGTGCAGAGAGACATTCCTGTGTCCAATGAACAATAAGGTTGTAGGGCCCTTTGAAGTACACTGTATGTTGTGTATATAAGGGTCACTGTCCCCAGACCGGCCAGTACTCTCTCTTCAACAGTTATCGCTGATAATTGGAGGACTGGATTCCGGTTGCGCCTGCGAGTGTTCCCCGTATGGTATGTTTCTCTGTGGCCACTTTGTTACCCGTGTAATGTTAGCCATTCATACTTAGTCTAAGTATTTGTATTTGCGATTGTTTACTATTGCGTATATTTCTGTCTAGATATCCTGTTAGAATTATACGTTAGTTTGTAGTGTATGACTTGTTAACTGTTTCTCTTTTCGATATAACTAAAAGCTTGTTAGTAAAGGTGTTGGAACCTTAGCAAGGTTTCGTGTGTTCATTACATTTGCAGAGGGTAATAGGAGCGTCCCGATCGCTCAAACAGCTTTGGTATTATTAAGGTTAAGCAGCGTTATATTGCTACAGTGTTTCAGTACAAGGTTTACAGCATAAGAGTATCTTTTCTGTGTGTTACATTCAAGGTTTACTGATTGTCATCTTGTGAGCGTCTGCGCAGCTCGTGATCTCCTCGTGGTCTCGAGCGTCCGCTACGCTGGTAGCGTATCATTACGTTAGTCTGCAGCCTATAGCGTGCTTGACTCTACGCATTAAGCCGTGAGCGAACGTGCCGCTCGTGCGTCTCGACCACGGCTAAGCGTCTGCTACGCTAAGTGCGTACCCTTACGGTACCTCATACGCCAATTGCGTACTTAGTCTCTTACCCATATATAGTGAATATTATAAGGTAATCAAATCGACATTATCACCACTCCCGGAATGAACACTGCTGCCAGTGCTAACACGTGATTTTCCGCCCATCGGAGAATCCTTGTGGCTTCTGCCATTGTCCTCCTGCTTCTTGTGCCGCCCTGTCTGTTTACATGGGCGACCGCCGTGATGTTGTCCGATTGGATCAGTACCGGCTGGCTTTGAAGCAGGGGTCTTGCTTGGCTTAGGGCATTGTAAATGGCTCTTAGCTCCAGAATATTTATGTGAAGTGAAATCTCCTGATTTGACCACAGTCCCTGGAAATTTCTTCCTCGTGTGACCGCTCCCCAGCCCCGAAGGCTGGCATCCGTGGTCACCAGGACCCAGTCCTGTATTCCGAATCTGCGGCCCTCTAGAAGATGAGCCCTCTGCAGCCACCACAGTAGTGACACCCTGGTCCTTGCTGACAGGGTTATCCGCTGCTGCATCTGGAGATGCGACCCGGACCATTTGTCCAACAGGTCCCACTGGAAAATTCTTGCATGGAACCTTCCGAATTTTTCCCAGGACTCGCGTGCATTGATGTACCGACACCTGTCCCAGTTTTAGGAGGTTTCTGACTGGAGATGACAACTCCTCGGCTTTTTCCACTGGAAGAAACACTTTTTTCTGGTCTGTGTCCAGAATCATTCCCAGGAACAGAAGACGTGTCGTCGGGACCAGCTGTGACTTTGGGATATTGAGAATCCAGCCGTGCTGCTGCAGCACTTCCCGAGAAAGTGCTACACCCACTAACAACTGCTCCTTGGACCTCGCCTTTATCAGGAGATCGTCCAAGTACGGGATAATTAAAACCCCCTTCTTCCGAAGGAGTATCATCATTTCGGCCATTACCTTGGTAAAGACCCTCGGTGCCGTGGATAACCCAAAAGGCAGCGTCTGGAACTGATAGTGACAGTCCTGTACCACAAACCTGAGGTACTCCTGGTGAGGAGGGTAAATGGGGACATGCAGGTAGGCATCCTTGATGTCCAGGGAGACCATGTAATCCCCCTTGTCCAGGCTTGCAATAACCGCCCTGAGCGATTCCATCTTGAACTTGAATCTTTTGATATATGTGTTCAAGGATTTTAAATTTAAGATGGGTCTCACCGAACCGTCCGGTTTCGGTACCACAAACATTGTGGAATAGTAACCCTTTCCTTGTTGAAGGAGGGGTACCTTGACAATCACTTGTTGTGAAAATAGTTTTTGGATAGCCACCAACACTGTCTCCCTGGCAGAGGGAGTTGCTGGTAAGGCAGATTTTAGGAAACGGCGGAGGGGAGACGTCTCGAATTCCAGCCTGTACCCCTCTATAAGGCAACACTTCCATGTGTCTTTTTGAATCGGCATCACCTGACCACTGCCAAGTCCATAACCCCCTTCTGGCGGCGATGGACATTGCGCTTATTTTTGATGCCAGCCGGCAAATATCCCTCTGTGCATCGCGCATGTATAAGACGGCGTCTTTTATATGCTCTATCGTCAGCAAAATATTGTCCCTATCCATAGTATCAATATTATCCGACAGGGAATCTGACCACGTAGCTGCAGCACTGCACATCCATGCCGATGCAATCGCTGGTCGCAATATAATGCCCGTGTGTGTATATATAGCCTTTAGGGTAGCCTCCTGCTTTCTATCAGCAGGTTCCTTCAGGGCGGCCGTATCCGGAGACGGTAGTGCCACCTTTTTTGATAAAAGTGTAAGCGCTTTATCTACCCTAGGGGGTATTTCCCAACGTGACCTATCCTCTGGCGGGAAAGGGTACGCTGCCAATAACGGTTTAGAAATTATCAATTTCTTATCGGGGGAAGTCCACGCTTCCTCACACACTTCATTTAATTCCTCAGATGCAGGAAAAACTACAGGTAGTTTTTTCTCACCAAACATAATACCTTTTTTGTGGTACCTGGGGTATTATCAGAAATGTGCAATACATTCTTCATTGCCTCAATCATGTAACGGGTGGTCCTATTGGAAGGTACACTAGTCTCATAGTCGTCGACACTCTGTATCCGTGTCAACATCTGTGTCTGCCATCTGAGGTAGCGGGCGTTTTAGAGCCCCTGATGACATTGGAGACGCTTGGACAGGCACAAGCTGAGTAGCCGGCTGTCCTATGTCGTCAAACCTTTTATGTAAGGAGCTGACACTGTCACGTAATTCCTTCCATAAGTCCATCCACACAGGTGTCGACCCCGCAGGGGGTGACATCACATTCACAGGCATTTGCTCTGCCTCCACATCATTTTCCTCATCATACATGTCGACACAGCAGTACCGACACACAGCACACACACAGGGAATGCTCTGACAGAGGACAGGACCCCACAAAGCCCTTTGGGGAGACAGAGGGAGAGTATGCCAGCACACACCAGAGCGCTATATAACAGAGGGATATCACTATACAGAGTGTTTTCCCTTATAGCTGCTTGTATTACTGCAAATAAATTTATTGGCCCCCCCTCTCTTTTTTACCCTTTCTGTAGTGCAGGACTGCAGGGGAGAGCCAGGGAGCGATCCTTCCAGCGGAGCTGTGAGGGAAAATGGCGCCAGTGTGCTGAGGGAGATGGCTCAGCCCCATTTTCGGCGGGCTTTCTCCCGCTGTTTGTGTAACTCTGGCAGGGGTAATTTACACCTATATAGCCTCTGGGGCTATATATGGAGTCAGTTTTGCCAGCCAAGGTGTTAATATTGCTGCTCAGGGCGCCCCCCCACCCAGCGCCCTGCACCCATCAGTGACCGGAGTGTGTGGTGTGCATGAGGAGCAATAGCGCACAGCTGCAGTGCTGTGCGCTACCTTGGAGAAGACAGAAGTCTTCAGCCGCCGATTTTCCGGACACTTCTTGCTTCTGGCTCTGTAAGGGGGACGACGGCGCGGCTCCGGGACCGGACGACGAGGTAGGGTCCTGTGTGCGTTCCCTCTGGAGCCAATGGTGTCCAGTAGCCTAAGAAGCCCAAGCTACCACCAGTTAGGTAGGTTCGCTTCTTCTCCCCTTAGTCCCTCGTTGCAGTGAGCCTGTTGCCAGCAGGTCTCACTGTAAAATAAAAAACCTAAACTATACTTTCTTTCTAGGAGCTCAGGAGAGCCCCTAGTGTGCATCCAGCTCGGCCGGGCACAGAAATCTAACTGAGGTCTGGAGGAGGGTCATAGGGGGAGGAGCCAGTGCACACCAGATAGTCCTAAATCTTTCTTTAGATGTGCCCAGTCTCCTGCGGAGCCGCTATTCCCCATGGTCCTTACGGAGTCCCCAGCATCCACTGGGACATTAGAGAAACTTTCTTTTCTAGGAAGCTCAGGAGAGCCCCTAGGTTGCATCCAGCTCTGGCCGGGCACAGATTCTAACTGAGGTCTGGAGGAGGGGCATAGAGGGAGGAGCCAGTGCACACCAGATATAGTACCTAATCTTTCTTTTAAGAGTGCCCAGTCTCCTGCGGAGCCCGTCTATTCCCCATGGTCTTTACGGAGTACCCAGCATCCACTAGGACGTCAGAGAAAAGTGGTTATTACTCACCTGTGCTGAGTTCCTCCTCCTTACATTGCTGATCACCCGTCACATGCGTCTCTTCTTCTCCCTCTATATCTTCTGCCTTTCTATCAGTCACATACGTCTCTTCTTCTCCCTCTACATCTTCTGCCTTTATATCAGTCATATACGTCTCTTCTTCTCCCTCTGTATCTTCTGCCTTCATATCAGTCACATACGTCTCTTCTTCTCCCTCTATATCTTCTGCCTTTATATCAGTCACATACGTCACTTCTTCTCCCGCTATATCTTCTGCCTTTATATCAGTCACATACGTCTCTTCTTCTCCCTCTATATCTTCTGCCTTTATATCAGTCACATACGTCTCTTCTTCTCCCTCTATATCTTCTGCCTTTATATCAGTCATATACGTCTCTTCTTCTCCCTCTGTATCTTCTGCCTTCATATCAGTCACATACGTCTCTTCTTCTCCCTCTATATCTTCTGCCTTTATATCAGTCACATACGTCTCTTCTTCTCCCGCTATATCTTCTGCCTTTATATCAGTCACATACGTCTCTTCTTCTCCCTCTATATCTGCTGTCTTTATATCAGTCACATACGTCTCTTCTTCTCCCTCTATATCTTCTGCCTTTATATCAGACAGACGTTCTACCTAAAAAGAAAAAAAAACACTATAATGACATTTGCATACAGTCAGATTAAACTGAGGTGAAACAGTATAATATCAGTGTATAAGACACACAGCTCCTCTACAGATCATATAGTGACAGTCACTTTGGTATATTGGTGAGACCCTAAATCCCACCTACCTGATCCTCCTGTGGGATCCTGTGATTCTCCTCTGTACAATCCTGGGAATACAGAGGACGGAGACATCTCTCTGGGGTATCTCTGTTACTGGGCCCATCTGTAGGAGACACACAGTGACTGAGTACAGTGTATATATATGTGATTATCAGATGATGCGTGTATGTAGGGGCCCCCATACCTGCTCTCCCCTGTACAATACATGACAGTCTCCTCTTACCCAGTGATGTGAGGGGCCGGTGATTCTCCATCATCACGTCCTTGTACAGACCCCTGTGTTCCTCTATATACTCCCCGTCCTGCATGGAGATATAGACAGTGACATCCTGACACCTTATAGGAACCTGACACACACAGTGATATAGTAATCACCCAGACACATCTCCTGGTGTTACTGTACAATGTCCCATTCCCAGCAGTCACCTCTCCAGTCATCACCCGGACACATCCCCTGGTGTTACTGTATAATGTCCCATTTCCAGCAGTCACCTCTCCAGTCATCACCCAGACACGTCCCCTGGTGTTACTGTATAATGTCCCATTCCCAGCAGTCACCTCTCCAGTCATCACCCAGACACGACCCCTGGTGTTACTGTATAATGCCCATTCCCAGCAGTCACCTCTCCAGTCATCACCAAGACACATCCCCCGGTATTACTGTATAATGTCCCATTCTCAGCAGTCACCTCTCCAGTCATCACCCAGACACGACCCCTGGTGTTACTGTATAATGTCCCATTCCCAGCAGTCACCTCTCCAGTCACCACCCAGACATATCCACTGGTGTTACTGTATAATGTCCCATTCCCAGTGGTCACCTTTCCAGTCATCACCCAGACACATCCCCCGGTATTACTGTATAATGCCCCATTCCCAGCAGTCGCCTCTCCAGTCATCACCCAGAAATATCCGCTGGTGTTACTGTATAATGTCCCATTCCCAGCAGTCACCTTTCCAGTCATCACCCAGACACATCCCCCGGTATTACTGTATAATGTCCCATTCCCAGCAGTCACCTCTCCAGTCATCACCCAGACATATCCACTGGTGTTACTGTATAATGCCCCATTCCCAGCAGTCACCTCTCCAGTCATCACCCAGACACGTCCCCTGGTGTTACTGTATAATGCCCCATTCCCAGCAGTCACCTCTCCAGTCATCACCAAGACACATCCCCCGGTGTTACTGTATAATGTCCCATTCCCAGCAGTCACCTCTACAGTCATCACCCAGACACATCCCCTGGTGTTACTGAATAATGCCCCATTCCCAGCAGTCACCTCTCCAGTCATCACCCAGACACATCCCCCGGTGTTACTGTATAATGCCCCATTCCCAGCAGTCATCTCTCCAGTCATCACCCAGACACATCCCCTGGTGTTACTGTTTAATGTCCCATTCCCAGCAGTCACCTCTCCAGTCATCACCCAGACACATCCCCTGGTGTTACTGTATAATGCCCCATTCCCAGCAGTCACCTCTCCAGTCATCACCAAGACACATCCCCCGGTGTTACTGTATAATGTCCCATTCCCAGCAGTCACCTCTCCAGTCATCACCAAGACACATCCCCCGGTGTTACTGTATAATGTCCCATTCCCAGCAGTCACCTCTCCAGTCATCACCCAGACACGTCCCCTGGTGTTACTGTATAATGTCCCATTCCCAGCACTCACCTCTCCAGTCATCACCCAGACACATCCCCTGGTGTTACTGTATAATGTCCCATTCCCAGCAGTCAGCTCTCCAGTCACCACCCAGACACGTCCCCCGGTGTTACTGAATAATACCCCATTCCCAGCAGTCACCTCTCCAGTCATCACCCAGACACGTCCCCTGGTGTTACTGTATAATGCCCCATTCCCAGCAGTCACCTCTCCAGTCATCACCAAGACACATCCCCCGGTGTTACTGTATAATGTCCCATTCCCAGCAGTCACCTCTACAGTCATCACCCAGACACATCCCCTGGTGTTACTGAATAATGCCCCATTCCCAGCAGTCACCTCTCCAGTCATCACCCAGACACATCCCCCGGTGTTACTGTATAATGCCCCATTCCCAGCAGTCATCTCTCCAGTCATCACCCAGACACATCCCCTGGTGTTACTGTTTAATGTCCCATTCCCAGCAGTCACCTCTCCAGTCATCACCCAGACACATCCCCTGGTGTTACTGTATAATGCCCCATTCCCAGCAGTCACCTCTCCAGTCATCACCAAGACACATCCCCCGGTGTTACTGTATAATGTCCCATTCCCAGCAGTCACCTCTCCAGTCATCACCAAGACACATCCCCCGGTGTTACTGTATAATGTCCCATTCCCAGCAGTCACCTCTCCAGTCATCACCCAGACACGTCCCCTGGTGTTACTGTATAATGTCCCATTCCCAGCACTCACCTCTCCAGTCATCACCCAGACACATCCCCTGGTGTTACTGTATAATGTCCCATTCCCAGCAGTCAGCTCTCTAGTCACCACCCAGACATATCCACTGGTGTTACTGTAAAAATAAGAATTTACTCACCGGTAATTCTATTTCTCGTAGTCCGTAGTGGATGCTGGGACTCCGTCAGGACCAGGGGGATTAGCGGCTCCGCAGGAGACAGGGCACAAAAGTAAAGCTTTAGGATCAGGTGGTGTGTACTGGCTCCTCCCCCTATGACCCTCCTCCAAGCCTCAGTTAGGATACTGTGCCCGGACGAGCGTACACAATAAGGAAGGATTTTGAATCCCGGGTAAGACTCATACCAGCCACACCAATCACACCATATAACCTGTGATCTGAACCCAGTTAACAGCATGATAACAGAGGAGCCTCTGAAAAGACGGCTTCCAACAATAACAACACGATTTTTGTAACAATAACTATGTACAAGTATTGCAGACAATCCGCACTTGGGATGGGCGCCCAGCATCCACTACGGACTACGAGAAATAGAATTACCGGTGAGTAAATTCTTATTTTCTCTGACGTCCTAAGTGGATGCTGGGACTCCGTCAGGACCATGGGGATTATACCAAAGCTCCCAAACGGGCGGGAGAGTGCGGATGACTCTGCAGCACCGAATGAGAGAACTCCAGGTCCTCCTTAGCCAGAGTATCAAATTTGTAGAATTTTACAAACGTGTTCTCCCCTGACCACGTAGCTGCTCGGCAAAGTTGTAACGCCGAGACCCCTCGGGCAGCCGCCCAAGATGAGCCCACCTTCCTGGTGGAGTGGGCATTTACAGATTTAGGCTGTGGCAGGCCTGCCACAGAATGTGCAAGTTGAATAGTGCTACAAATCCAACGAGCAATCGTCTGCTTAGAAGCAGGAGCACCCAGCTTGTTGGGTGCATACAGTATAAACAGCGAGTCAGATTTTCTGACTCCAGCCGTCCTTGAAATATATATTTTTAGGGCTCTGACAACGTCTAGCAACTTGGAGTCCTCCAAATCGCTAGTAGCCGCAGGCACCACAATAGGCTGGTTCAAATGAAATGCTGAAACCACCTTAGGGAGAAATTGAGGACGCGTCCGCAGTTCTGCCCTGTCCGAATGGAAAATCAGATATGGGCTTTTGTACGACAAAGCCGCCAATTCTGATACTCTCCTGGCTGAAGCCAGAGCCAGTAACATGGTTACTTTCCATGTAAGATATTTCAAATCCACCGATTTGAGCGGCTCAAACCAATGGGATTTGAGAAAATCCAAAACTACATTGAGATCCCACGGTGCCACTGGAGGTACCACCGGGGGCTGTATATGTAGTACTCCTTTGACAAACGTCTGGACTTCAGGAACTGAAGCCAATTCTTTCTGGAAGAAAATCGACAGGGCCGAAATTTGAACCTTAATGGACCCCAATTTGAGGCCCATAGACAATCCTGTTTGCAGGAAATTCAGGAATCGACCCAGTTGAAATTCCTCCATCGGGGCCTTTCTGGCCTCACACCACGCAACATATTTCCTCCAAATGCGGTGATAATGTTGTGCGGTCACTTCCTTCCTGGCCTTAATTAGAGTAGGAATGACTTCCTCTGGAATGCCTTTTTCCCTTAGGATCCGGCGTTCAACCGCCATGCCGTCAAACGCAACCGCGGTAAGTCTTGGAATAGACAGGGTCCCTGCTGAAGCAGATCCCTTCTTAGAGGTAGAGGCCACGGCTCTTCCGTGAGCATCTCTTGAAGCTCCGGGTACCAAGTCCTTCTTGGCCAATCTGGAGCCACTAGTATTGTTCTTACTCCCCTTTGCCGTATAATTCTCAGTACCTTTGGTATGAGAGGCAGAGGCGGAAACACATACACTGACTGGTACACCCACGGTGTCACCAGAGCGTCCACAGCTATTGCCTGAGGGTCTCTTGACCTGGCGCAATACCTGTCCAGTTTTTTGTTGAGGCGGGACGCCATCATATCCACCTTTGGTTTTTCCCAACGGTTCACAATCGTGTGGAAGACTTCTGGATGAAGTCCCCACTCTCCCGGGTGTAGATCGTGTCTGCTGAGGAAGTCTGCTTCCCAGTTGTCCACTCCCGGAATGAACACTGCTGACAGTGCTATTACATGATCTTCCGCCCAGGGAAGAATCCTTGCAGCTTCTGCCATTGCCCTCCTGCTTCTTGTGCCGCCCTGTCTGTTTACGTGGGCGACTGCCGTGATGTTGTCCGACTGGATCAACACCGGCTGACCCTGAAGCAGGGGTTTTGCCAGGCTTAGAGCACTGTAAATCGCTCTTAGCTCCAGTATATTTATGTGAAGAGACATCTCCAGGGTTGACCACACACCCTGGAAGTTTCTTCCCTGTGTGACTGCTCCCCAGCCTCTCAGACTGGCATCCGTTGTCACCAGGACCCAATCCTGTATGCCGAATCTGCGCCCCTCTAACAGATGAGCACTCTGCAACCACCACAGAAGAGACACCCTTGTCCGTGGCGACAGGGTTATCCGCTGATGCATCTGCAGATGCGATCCGGACCATTTGTCCAGCAGATCCCACTGAAAAGTTTGTGCGTGGAATCTGCCGAATGGAATCGCTTCGTAAGAAGCCACCATCTTTCCCAGGACTCTTGTGCATTGATGCACAGACACTTTTCCTGGTTTTAGGAGGTTCCTGACAAGTTCGGATAACTCCCTGGCTTTCTCCTCCGGAAGAAACACCTTTTTCTGAACCGTGTCCAGAATCATTCCCAGGAACAGCAGACGTGTCGTCGGGGTCAATTGAGATTTTGGAAAATTCAGAATCCACCCGTGCTGTTGCAGCACTACTTGGGTTAGTGCTACACTGTCCTCCAGCTGTTCTCTGGACCTTGCCCTTATCAGGAGATCGTCCAAGTAAGGGATAATTAAGACGCCTCTTCTTCGCAGAAGAATCATCATTTCGGCCATTACCTTGGTAAAGACCCGAGGTGCCGTGGACAATCCAAACGGCAGCGTCTGAAACTGATAATGACAGTTTTGCACCACGAACCTGAGGTACCCTTGATGTGAAGGGCAAATTGGGACATGCAGGTAAGCATCCTTTATGTCCAGGGACACCATAAAGTCCCCTTCTTCCAGATTCGCTATCACTGCTCTGAGTGACTCCATCTTGAACTTGAATTTTTGTATGTACAGGTTCAAAGATTTCAGATTTAGAATAGGTCTTACCGAGCCGTCCGGCTTCGGTACCACAAATAGTGTGGAATAATACCCCTTTCCCTGTTGTAGGAGGGGTACCTTGACTATCACCTGCTGAGAATACAGCTTGTGAATGGCTTCCAATACCGTCACCCTGTCTGAGGGAGACGTTGGCAAAGCAGACTTTAGGAACCGGCGAGGGGGAGACTTCTCGAATTCCAACCTGTAACCCTGAGATACTACCTGCAGGATCCAGGGGTCCACCTGTGAGTAAGCCCACTGCGCGCTGAAATTCTTGAGTAGACCCCCCACCGTGCCTGAGTCCGCTTGTAAAGCCCCAGCGTCATGCTGAGGGCTTTGCAGAACCCGGGGAGGGCTTCTGTTCCTGGGAAGGAGCTGCTTGCTGCACTCTCTTACCCTTTCCTTTGCCTCGGGGCAGATATGACTGTCCTTTTGCCCGCTTGTTCTTATAGGACCGAAAGGACTGCGGCTGAAAAGACGGTGTCTTTTTCTGTTGGGAGGAGACCTGAGGTAAAAAGGTGGATTTCCCGGCTGTTGCCGTGGCCACCAAATCCGATAGACCGACCCCAAATAATTCCTCCCCTTTATACGGCAATACTTCCATATGCCGTTTGGAATCCGCATCACCTGACCACTGTCGCGTCCATAAACTTCTTCTGGCAGATATGGACATCGCACTTACTCTCGATGCCAGAGTGCAAATATCCCTCTGAGCATCTCGCATATAAAGAAAAGCATCCTTTAATTGCTCTATAGTCAATAAAATACTGTCCCTATCCAGGGTATCAATATTTTCAGTCAGGGAATCCGACCAGACCACCCCAGCACTGCACATCCATGCTGAGGCGATGGCTGGTCGCAGTATAACACCAGTATGTGTGTATATACTTTTTAGGGTAGTTTCCAGCCTCCTATCAGCTGGATCCTTGAGGGCGGCCGTATCAGGAGACGGTAACGCCACTTGTTTTGATAAGCGTGTGAGCGCCTTATCCACCCTAGGGGGTGTTTCCCAGCGCGCCCTAACCTCTGGCGGGAAAGGGTATAATGCCAATAACTGTTTTGAAATTAGCAATTTTCTATCTGGGTTAACCCACGCTTCATCACATACATCATTCAATTCCTCTGATTCAGGAAAACTACAGGTAGTTTTTTCACACCCCACATAATACCCCTTTTTGTGGTACTTGCAGTATCAGAGATATGTAAAGCCTCCTTCATTGCCGTGATCATATAACGTGTGGCCCTACTGGAAAATACGTTTGTTTCTTCACCGTCGACACTAGATTCAGTGTCCGTGTCTGGGTCTGTGTCGACCGACTGAGGTAAAGGGCGATTTACAGCCCCTGACGGTGTCTGAGACGCCTGTACAGGTACTAACTGGTTTGCCGGCCGTCTCATGTCGTCAACTGATTTTTGTAACGTGCTGACATTATCACGTAATTCCATAAACAAAGCCATCCATTCCGGTGTCGACTCCCTGGGGGGTGACATCACCATTACCGGCAATTGCTCTGCCTCCACACCAACATCGTCCTCATACATGTCGACACACACGTACCGACACACAGCAGACACACAGGGAATGCTCTATCGAAGACAGGACCCCACTAGCCCTTTGGGGAGACAGAGGGAGAGTTTGCCAGCACACACCCAAGCGCTATAAATATATAGGAACAACCCTACAGAAGTGTTGTATCCCTTATAGCAGCTTAAATATATTAATATCGCCAAAAAAGTGCCCCCCCCTCTCTGTTTTACCCTGTTTCTGTAGTGCAGTGCAGGGGAGAGTCCTGGGAGCCTTCCTCACAGCGGAGCTGAGCAGGAAAATGGCGCTGTGTGCTGAGGAGAATAGGCCCCGCCCCCTATTTCGGCGGGCTCTTCTCCCGGAGTTTGTGAGACCTGGCAGGGGTTAAATACATCCATATAGCCCCAAGGGCTATATGTGATGTATTTTTAGCCAGAACAAAGGTATTTTCATTGCTGCCCAGGGCGCCCCCCCCCCCCCCCCCAGCGCCCTGCACCCTCAGTGACCGCTGGTGTGAAGTGTGCTGACAACAATGGCGCACAGCTGCAGTGCTGTGCGCTACCTCATGAAGACTGAGAAGTCTTCTGCCGCCGGTTTCTGGACCTCTTCACTCTTCGGCATCTGCAAGGGGGTCGGCGGCGCGGCTCCGGGACCGGACTCCATGGCTGGGCCTGTGTTCGATCCCTCTGGAGCTAATGGTGTCCAGTAGCCTAAGAAGCCAATCCATCCTGCACGCAGGTGAGTTCACTTCTTCTCACCTAAGTCCCTCGTTGCAGTGAGCCTGTTGCCAGCAGGACTCACTGAAAATAAAAAACCTAATAACTTTTTCTAAGCAGCTCTTTAAGAGAGCCACCTAGATTGCACCCTGCTCGGACGGGCACAAAAACCTAACTGAGGCTTGGAGGAGGGTCATAGGGGGAGGAGCCAGTGCACACCACCTGATCCTAAAGCTTTACTTTTGTGCCCTGTCTCCTGCGGAGCCGCTAATCCCCCTGGTCCTGACGGAGTCCCAGCATCCACTTAGGACGTCAGAGAAATGCCCCATTCCCAGCAGTCATCTCTCCACTCATCACCCAGACACATCCCCTGGTGTTACTGTATAATGTCCCATTCCAAGAAGTCACCTCTCCAGTCATCACCCAGACACATCCCCTGGTGTTACTGTATAATGTCCCATTCCCAGCAGTCACCTATCCAGTCATCACCCAGACACATCCCCCGGTGTTACTGTATAATGTCCCATTCCCAGCAGTCACCTCTCCAGTCATCACCCAGACACATCCCCGGGTGTTACTGTATAATGCCCCATTCCAAGCAGTTACCTCTCCAGTCATCACCCAGACACATCACCTGGTGTTACTGTATAATGTCCCATTCCCAGCAGTCACCTCTCCAGTCATCACCCAGACACATCACCTGGTGTTACTGTATAATGTCCCATTCCCAGCAGTCACCTCTCCAGTCATCACCCAGACACATCCCCTGGTGTTACTGTATAATGTCCCATTCCCAGCAGTCACCTCTCCAGTCATCACACAGACACATCCCCTGGTGTTACTGTATAATGTACCATTCCCAGCAGTCACCTCTCCAGTCATCACCCAGACACATCCCCTGGTGTTACTGTATAATGTACCATTCCCAGCAGTCACCTCTCCAGTCATCACCCAGACACATCCCCTGGTGTTACTGTATAATACCCCATTCCCAGCAGTCACCTCTCCTGTCATCACCCAGACACTTCCCCTGGTGTTACTGTATAATGCCCCATTCCCAGCAGTCACCTCTCCAGTCATCACCCAGACACATCCCCTGGTGTTACTGAATAATGCCCCATTCCCAGCAGTCACCTCTCCAGTCATCACCCAGACACATCCCCTGGTGTTACTGAATAATGCCCCATTCCCAGCAGTCACTTCTCCAGTCATCACCCAGACACATCCCCTGGTGTTACTGAATAATGCCCCATTCCCAGCAGTCACCTCTCCAGTCATCACCCAGACACATCCCCTGGTGTTACTGAATAATGCCCCATTCCCAGCAGTCACCTCTCCAGTCATCACCCAGACACATCCCCTGGTGTTACTGAGCAATGCCCCATTCCCAGCAGTCACAGTGACATCACTTATATCTTTGGTAATTACACACACAGACATGGATACGCCCCTCTTACCCCAGAAGGTGACAAACAGGAAGGCATGGGGCAGCAGGGGAGGGGGGTATGGGAGGCCGTGGCAGCAGGAGAGGGTGGTATGGGAGGCAGAGGGCAGCAGGGGAGGGGGGTATGGGCGGCAGGAAGCAGCAGGGCAGGGGGTATAGGGGGCAGCAGGGGCGGGGGGTATGGGAGGTAGGGATCAGCAGGAGATAAGGGTATGGGAAGCAGGCAGGGGGCAGCAGGAGAGGTGGGTATGGGAGGCAGTCAAGGGGCAGCAGGGTATGGGAGGCAGGCAGGGGCAGCAGGAGAAAGGGGTATGGGAGGCAAGGGGCAGTGCGGTATAGGGGGCAGCAGGGTATAGGGAGCAGCAGGGGAGGGAGGTATGAGAGGCCGGGGCAGCAGGATTGGGTGGTATGGGAGGCAGAGGGCAGCAGGGGAGGGGGGTATGGCAGGCTTGAAGCAGCAGGGCAGGGGGTATAGGGGGCAGCAGGGGAGGTGGGTATGGGAGGCAGGCAGGGGCAGCAGGAGAAAGGGGTATGGGAGGCAAGAGGCAGTATAGGGGGCAGCAGGGCAGGGGGGTATAGGGAGCAGCAGGGGAGGGGGGTATGAGAGGCCGGGGCAGCAGGAGAGGGTGGTATGGGTGGCAGGGGGCAGCAGCAGGGGAGGGAAGTATGGGAGGCTGGGGCAACAGGGAACGGCAGGGCGGTATGGGAGGCTGGAGCAGCAGGGGAGGCGGGTATGGGAGGCAGGCAGGGGGCAGCAGGGGAGGGGGGTATGGGAGGCAGGGAGCACCAGTAGAGGGGGTGTAGGAGGCAGGGAGCAGCAGGGGAGGGGGTATGGGAGGCAGGGAGCAGCAGGAGAGGGGGTATGGGAGGCAGGGGGCAGCAGGAGAGGGGGTATGGGAGGCAGGGGGCAGCAGGAGAGGGGGGTATGGGAGGCAGGAAGCAGCAGGGCAGGGGGTATAGGGGGCAGCAGGGGCGGGGGGTATGGGAGGTAGGGATCAGCAGGAGATAAGGGTATGGGAAGCAGGCAGGGGGCAGCAGGAGAGGTGGGTATGGGAGGCAGTCAAGGGGCAGCAGGGTATGGGAGGCAGGCAGGGGCAGCAGGAGAAAGGGGTATGGGAGGCAAGGGGCAGTGCGGTATAGGGGGCAGCAGGGTATAGGGAGCAGCAGGGGAGGGAGGTATGAGAGGCCGGGGCAGCAGGATTGGGTGGTATGGGAGGCAGAGGGCAGCAGGGGAGGGGGGTATGGCAGGCTTGAAGCAGCAGGGCAGGGGGTATAGGGGGCAGCAGGGGAGGTGGGTATGGGAGGCAGGCAGGGGCAGCAGGAGAAAGGGGTATGGGAGGCAAGAGGCAGTATAGGGGGCAGCAGGGCAGGGGGGTATAGGGAGCAGCAGGGGAGGGGGGTATGAGAGGCCGGGGCAGCAGGAGAGGGTGGTATGGGTGGCAGGGGGCAGCAGCAGGGGAGGCAAGTATGGGAGGCTGGGGCAACAGGGAGCGGCAGGGCGGTATGGGAGGCTGGAGCAGCAGGGGAGGCGGGTATGGGAGGCAGGCAGGGGGCAGCAGGGGAGGGGGGTATGGGAGGCAGGGAGCAGCAGTAGAGGGGGTGTAGGAGGCAGGGAGCAGCAGGGGAGGGGGTATGGGAGGCAGGGAGCAGCAGGAGAGGGGGTATGGGAGGCAGGGGGCAGCAGGAGAGGGGGTATGGGAGGCAGGGGGCAGCAGGAGAGGGGGGTATGGGAGGCAGGGAGCAGCAGGAAAGGGGGATATGGGAGGCCGGGGCAGCAGGAGAGGGTGGTATGGGAGGCAGGGGGCAGCAGCAGGGGAGGGAAGTATGGGAGGCAGGCAGGAGCAGGAGGGGGGTATGGGAGGCAGGGGGCAGCAGGGGAGAGGGGAATGGCAGGTTGGGGGCAGCAGGGGAGGGGGTATGGGAGGCTGGGACAACAGGGAGCAGTAGCGCAGGACGGTATGGGAGGCCGGAGCAGCAGGGGAGGGGGGTATGGGAGGCAGGCAGGGGGCAGCAGGGGAGGGGGGTATGGGAGGCAGGGAGCAGAAGGAGAGGGGGGTATGGGAGGCAGGGAGCAGCAGGAGAGGAGGCATGGGAAGCAGGCAGGGGGCAGCAGGGGAGTGGGGTATGGGATGCCGGAGCAGCAGGGGAAGGGGGTATGGGAGGCAGGGGGCAGAAGGAAAGGGGGGTATGTGAGGCCGGGGTAGCAGGAGAGGGGGGTATGGGTGGCCGGAGCAGCAGGGGAGGGGGGTATGGCATGCAGGGAGCAGCAGGGGAGGGGGGTATGTGAGGCAGGGGGCAGCAGGGGAGGGGGGTATGGGAAGCAGGGGGCAGCAGGAGAGGGGGGTATGGGAGGCAGGGGGCAGCAGGGCAGGGGGGTATGGTAGGCAGGGGAGGAGGGTATGGGAGGCAGCAGGGGAGGGGGGTATGGGAGGCAGGGGGCAGAAGGAAAATAAGAATTTACTTACCGATAATTCTATTTCTCATAGTCCGTAGTGGATGCTGGGACTCCGTCAGGACCATGGGGAATAGCGGGCTCCGCAGGAGACAGGGCACATCTAAATAAAGCTTTTAGGATCACATGGTGCGTACTGGCTCCTCCCCCTATGACCCTCCTCCAAGCCTCAGTTAGGTACTGTGCCCGGACGAGCGTACACAATAAGGAAGGATCTTGAATCCCGGGTAAGACTCATACCAGCCACACCAATCACACCGTACAACTTGTGATCTGAACCCAGTTAACAGTATGATAACAAAAAACGAAGTAGCCTCTGAAAAGATGGCTCACAACAATAGTAATAACCCGATTTTTGTAACAATAACTATGTACAAGCATTGCAGACAATCCGCACTTGGGATGGGCGCCCAGCATCCACTACGGACTATGAGAAATAGAATTATCGGTAGGTAAATTCTTATTTTCTCTAACGTCCTAGTGGATGCTGGGACTCCGTCAGGACCATGGGGATTATACCAAAGCTCCCAAACGGGCGGGAGAGTGCGGATGACTCTGCAGCACCGAATGAGAGAACTCCAGGTCCTCCTTAGCCAGAGTATCAAATTTGTAAAATTTTACAAACGTGTTCTCCCCTGACCACGTAGCTGCTCGGCAAAGTTGTAATGCCGAGACCCCTCGGGCAGCCGCCCAAGATGAGCCCACTTTCCTTGTGGAGTGGGCCTTTACAGATTTAGGCTGTGGCAGGCCTGCCACAGAATGTGCAAGTTGGATTGTGCTACAGATCCAACGTGCAATCGTCTGTTTAGACGCAGGAGCACCCATCTTGTTGGGTGCATACAATATAAACAACGAGTCAGATTTTCTGACTTCAGCTGTCCTTGAAATATATATTTTTAATGCTCTGACAACGTCCAGTAACTTGGAGTCCTCCAAGTCGCTAGTAGCCGCAGGCACCACAATAGGCTGGTTCAAGTGAAAAGCCGAAACCACCTTAGGGAGAAAATGAGGACGTGTCCGCAGTTCTGCCCTGTCCGAATGGAAAATCAGATATGGGCTTTTGTACGATAAAGCCGCCAACTCTGAAACTCTCCTGGCTGAAGCCAGGGCCAATAGCATGGTTACCTTCCATGTAAGGTATTTTAAATCTACCGATTTTAGAGGCTCAAACCAATGAGATTTGAGAAAATTCAAAACTACGTTCAAATCCCACGGTGCCACTGGAGGCACCATTGGGGGTTGTATATGTAGTACACCTTTGACAAAAGTTTGTACTTCAGGCACTGACGCCAATTCCTTCTGGAAGAAGATTGATAAGGCCGAAATTTGAACTTTAATGGACCCCAATTTTAGGCCCATAGACAATCCTGCTTGCAGGAAATGTAAGAATCGACCCAATTGAAATTCTTCCGTTGGGGCCTTCTTGGCCTCACACCACGCAACATATTTCCGCCAAATGCGGTGATAATGTTGTACAGTCACTTCCTTTCTAGCCTTAATCAAGGTAGGAATAACTTCCTCTGGAATGCCCTTTTCTTTTAGAATCCGGCTTTCAACCGCCATGCCGTCAAACGCAGACGCGGTAAGTCTTGGAACATACAAGGTCCCTGCTGAAGCAGATCCCTTCTTAGAGGTAGAGGCCACGGATCCTCCGTGAGCATCTCTTGAAGTTCCGGATACCAAGTTCTTCTTGGCCAGTCCGGAGCCACTAGTATTGTTCTTACTCCCCTTTTCCGTATAATTCTCAGTACCTTTGGTATGAGAGGCAGAGGAGGGAACACATACACTGACTGGTACACCCACGGTGTTACCAGAGCGTCCACAGCTATTGCCTGAGGGTCTCTTGACCTGGCGCAATATCTGTCCAATTTTTTGTTGAGGCGAGACGCCATCATGTCCACCTTTGGTTTTTCCCAACGGTTCACAATCATGTGGAAGACTTCTGGATGAAGTCCCCACTCTCCCGGGTGAAGGTCGTGTCTGCTGAGGAAGTCTGCTTCCCAGTTGTCCACTCCCGGGATGAACACTGCTGACAGTGCTATGACATGATTTTCCGCCCAGTGCAGAATCCTTGCAGCTTCTGTCATTGCTCTTCTGCTTCTCGTGCCGCCTTGTCGGTTTACGTGGGCGACTGCCGTGATGTTGTCCGACTGGATCAACACCGGCTGACCCTGAAGCAGCGGTTTTGCCAGGCTTAGAGCATTGTAGATCGCTCTTAGCTCCAGTATATTTATGTGAAGGGACGTCTCCAGGTTTGACCACACGCCCTGGAAGTTTCTTCCCTGTGTGACTGCTCCCCAGCCTCGTAGGCTGGCATCCGTAGTCACCAGGACCCAGTCCTGTATGCCGAATCTGCGGCCCTCTAACAGATGGGCACTCTGCAACCACCACAGGAGAGACAACCTTGTTCTTGGTGACAGTGTTATCCGCTGATGCATGTGCAGATGCGATCCGGACCATTTGTCCAGCAGATCCCACTGAAATGTTCGTGCATGGAATCTGCCGAATGGAATTGCTTCGTAAGAAGCCACCATCTTTCCCAGGACTCTTGTGCATTGATGTACTGACACAGTTCCTGGTTTTAGGAGGTTCCTGACAAGTTCGGATAACTCCCTTGCTTTCTCCTCCGGGAGAAACACCTTTTTCTGAACCGTGTCCAGAATCATTCCCAGGAACAGCAGACGTGTTGTCGGGGTCAATTGAGATTTTGGAAGATTCAGAATCCACCCGTGTTGCTGAAGCACTACCTGGGTTAGTGCTACACCGACTTCCAGCTGTTCTCTGGACTTTGCCCTTATCAGGAGATCGTCCAAGTAAGGGATAATTAATACGCCTTTTCTTCGTAGAAGAACCATCATTTCGGTCATTACCTTGGTAAAGACCCGAGGAGCCGTGGACAAACCAAACGGCAGCGTTTGAAACTGATAATGACAGTCTTGTATCACGAACCTGAGATACCCTTGGTGTGAGGGGTAAATTGGGACATGCAGATAAGCATCTTTTATGTCCAGGGACACCATGAAGTCCCCTTCTTCCAGATTCGCTATCACTGCTCTGAGTGACTCCATCTTGAACTTGAATTTCTGTATGTACAGGTTCAAGGATTTTAGGTTTAGAATAGGTCTTACCGAACCGTCCGGCTTCGGTACCACAAATAGTGTGGAATAATACCCCTTTCCCTGTTGTAGGAGGGGTACCTTGACTATCACCTGCTGAGAATACAGCTTGTGAATGGCTTCCAATACCGACGTCCTTTCTGAGGGAGACGTTGGTAAAGCAGACTTTAGGAACCGGCGAGGGGGAGACCTTTCGAACTCCAACATGTAACCCTGAGATGCTATCTGCAGGATCCACGGGTCCACCTGTGAGCGAGCCCACTGATTGCTGAAAATCTTGAGTCGACCCCCCACCGCTCCTGAGTCCGCTTGTAAAGCCCCAGCGTCATGCTGATGGCTTTGTAGAACCCGGGGCGGGCTTCTGGTCCTGGGCAGGGGCTGCTTGCTGCCCTCTCTTACCCTTTCCTCTGCCTCGCGGCAGATAAGACTGTCCTTTTGCTCGCTTGTTTTTATAGGAGCGAAAGGACTGCGGCTGAAAAGACGGTGTCTTTTTCTGTTGGGAGGGGGTCTGAGGTAAAAAAGTGGATTTGCCGGCAGTTGCCGTGGCCACCAGGTCCGAAAGACCGACCCCAAATAATTCCTCTCCTTTATATGGCAATACTTCCATATGCCTTTTGGAATCCGCATCACCTGACCACTGTCGCGTCCATAAACTTCTTCTGGCAGATATGGACATCGCACTTACTCTTGATGCTAGAGTACAAATATCCCTCTGAGCATCTCGCATATAAAGAAACGCATCCTTTAATTGTTCTAGAGTCAATAAAATACTGTCCCTATCCAGGGTATCAATATTTTCAGTCAGGGAATCCAACCACACTACCCCAGCACTGCACATCCAGGCTGAGGCTATTGCCGGTCGCAGTATAACACCAGTATGTGTGTATATACTCTTCAGTGTAGTTTCCAGCCTCCTATCTGCTGGATCCTTGAGGGCGGCCGTATCAGGAGACGGCAACGCCACTTGCTTTGATAAACGTGTGAGCGCCTTATCCACCCTAGGGGGTGTTTCCCAGCGCGCCCTAACCTCTGGTGGGAAAGGGTATAATGCCAATAACTTCTTGGAAATTAGCAGTTTTCTATCTGGGTTAACCCACGCTTCATCACACACGTCATTCAATTCCTCTGATTCTGGAAAAGCTACAGGTAGTTTTTTCACCCCCCACATAATACCCCTTTTTGAGGTACCAGCAGTATCAGAGATCTGCAAAGCCTCCTTCATTGCCGTGATCATATAACGTGTGGCCCTATTGGAAAATACGTTTGTTTCTTCACCGTCGACACTAGATTCATCTGTGTCGGTACCCGTGTCGACTGACTGAGGTAAGGGACGTTTTACAGCCCCTGACGGTGTCTGAGACGCCTGAGCCGGTACTAACTGGTTTTCCGGCCGTCTCATTTCGTCAACTGACTTTTGTAATGTGCTAACATTATCACGTAATTCCATAACTAAAGCCATCCATTCCGGTGTCGACTCCCTAGGGGGTGACATCACCATTACCGGCAATTGCTCTGCCTCCACACCAACATCGTCCTCATACATGTCGACACACACGTACCGACACACAGCAGCCACACAGGGAATGCTCTAATCGAAGACAGGACCCTCTTAGCCCTTTGGGGAGACAGAGGGAGAGTTTGCCAGCACACACCAAAAGCGCTATAAATGTATATAAACAACCCTAGAAGGTGTTGTTTTTGTTATAAGCGCTTTTAATATATAAATATCGCCAAATTATGCCCCCCTTCTCTTTGTTACCCTGTTTCTGTAGTGCAGTGCAGGGGAGAGTCCTGGGAGCCTTCCTCACCAGCGGAGCTGAGCAGGAAAATGGCGCTGAGTGCTGAGGAGAATAAGCTCCGCCCCCTTTTCGGCGGGCTTTTCTCCCGGGTTTTAAGAAAACTGGCCTGGGTTAAATACATACATATAGCCTTAATGGCTATATGTGATGTATTTTTCGCCACTAAAGGTATTTAATATTGCTGCCCAGGGCGCCCCCAGCAGCGCCCTGCACCCTCCGTGACTGAACAGTGAGAAGTGTAGCAACAATGGCGCACAGCTGCAGTGCTGTGCGCTACCTTCATGAAGACTGAGGAGTCTTCTGCCGCCTGCTTTCCGGACCTCCGATCTTCAGCATCTGTAAGGGGGGTCGGCGGCGCGGCTCCGGGACGAACCCCAGGATGACCTGTGTTCCGACTCCCTCTGGAGCTAAGTGTCCAGTAGCCTAAGACTCCAATCCATCCTGCACGCAGGTGAGTTGGAAATCTCTCCCCTAAGTCCCTCGATGCAGTGATCCTGTTGCCAGCAGGACTCACTGAGATTTAAACCTAAAAAAACTTTGTCTAAGCAGCTCTTTAGGAGAGCCACCTAGATTGCACCCTTCTCGGACGGGCACAAAAACCTAACTGAGGCTTGGAGGAGGGTCATAGGGGGAGGAGCCAGTACGCACCATGTGATCCTAAAAGCTTTATTTAGATGTGCCCTGTCTCCTGCGGAGCCCGCTATTCCCCATGGTCCTGACGGAGTCCCAGCATCCACTAGGACGTTAGAGAAAGGGGGGTATGGGAAGCCGGGGTAGCAGGAGAGGGTGGTATGGGAGGCCGGAGCATCAGGGGAGGTGGGTATGGGAGGCAGGGGGCAGCAGGGGAGGGGGGTATGGGAGGCAGGGGCGGGGGATATGGGAGGCAGGGGGCAGCAGGGGAGGGGGGTATGGGGGCAGGGGGCAGCAGGGGAGGGGGGTATGTGGGGCAGCAGCGGAGGGGGGTATGGGAGGCTGGCAGGGGGTAGCAGGGGAGGGGGGTATGGGAGGCAGGCAGGGGGCAACAGGGGAGGGGGGTATGGGAGGCAGGGGCATATGGGAGGCAGGCAGGGGGTAGCAGGGGAGGGGGGTATGGGAGGCAGGCAGGGGGTAGCAGGGGAGGGGGGTATGGGAGGCGGGGAGGGGGGTATGGGAGGCAGGGGCATATGGGTGGGAGGCAGGGGGTAGCAGGGGAGGGGGGTATGGGAGGCAGGGGGTAGCAGGGGAGGGGGGTATGGGAGGCAGGCAGGGGGCAGCAGGTGAGGGGGAGTATGGGAGGCAGGGGGAAGAGACAGGAGATGTTACCAGGGACAATATTCCGGGGTCAGCGTTTAACTCATCGCACGGGATCATCCACCAGCCCCGCCCACTCTCTCATAGGCTGCAGCATCCCATCACTCAGCCAGCCCCGCCCCTGTCTCTAGCTATTGGTCGCAGCGTCCAATCACTCAGTCACCTTTCTCCCGCTCATGGTTCGCTGCCCCGCCCCCACTCCCTTCTAATGACGTCACGATGAATGACGGGATGTGCCGACCAATGGCGGGTATAGTGGGCGGGGCTGGATGATGAGTGACGGGTGGCTACGGCATATGAGCGGGAGTGTGGGCGGTGCTGACTGACTGCCGCTGTCCCTACCCATAATCCCATGCACTATGCAGCAGGTGACCCGGAAACAGTGCCCCGCCCCTTCCTGTACACAAAGCTCCGCCCCCGGTCTCCTCTGCTGCCGCCTCCTCCTCCAGGTAATGGCCGCCGCCCCCTCTGCTGCCGGGCAGGGTGTATGTGCTGCAGTGTGTGGTGCATGGAGAGTATATTACCCGTGTCATACACACACACAGCACTGCACACACTGATGTCACTGCTCATACAAGGTTGTTACACTTAGGGGGTGGTATACACACATAGGGGGGTGGTATACACACATAGGGGACGCTATACACACATAGGGGGCGGTATACACACATGTAGGGGGTGGTATACACACATAAGGGGGGCGCTATACACACATAGGGGGGGCACTATACACACATAGGGGGTGGTATACACACATAGGGGGCGGTATACACACATAGTGGGGCGGTATACACACATGTAGGGGGCGGTATACACACATAGTGGGGCGGTATACACACATGTAGGGGGTGGTATACACACATAGGGGGGGCGCTATACACACATAGGGGGGGCACTATACACACATAGGGGGTGGTATACACACATAGGGGGCGGTATACACACATAGTGGGGCGGTATACACACAGGGGGTGGTATACACACATAGGGGGGTGCTATACACACATAGGGGGGGGCGGTATACACAAATAGGGGACGCTAAACACACATAGGGCGCGGTATGCACACACAGGGGGCAGTATACACACATGGGGGGCGCTATACACACATGTAGGGGGTGGTATACACACATAAGGGGGGCGTTATACACACATAGGGGGGCGGTATACACACATAGGGGGGGCACTATACACACATAGGGGGCGGTTTACACATATAGTGGGGCTGTATACACACATAGGGGGCGGTATACACACAGGGGGGTGGTATACACACATAGGGGATGCTATACACACAGGGGGGGAGGTATACACACAAAGGGGGCGCTATACACATAGGGGACAGTATATACACACATAGGGGCGGTATACACACATAGTGGGGCTGTATACACACATAGGGGGCGGTATACACACATAGGGAGCGCTATACACATAGGGGACAGTATATACACACATAGGGGCGGTATACACACATAGGGGACGCTAAACATACATAGGGGGCGGTATACATACAGGGGGCAGTATACACACATGGGGGCGGTATACACACATGTAGGGGGTGGTATACACACATAAGGGGGGTGCTATACACACATAGGGGGGGTGGTATACACACATAGGGGGCGGTATACACACATAGGGGGTGGTATACACACACAGGGGGGCGCTATAGACACATAGGGGGCGCTATACACACATGTAGGGGGCAGTATACACAAAAAGGGGGTGCTATGCACACATGTAGGGGGTGGTATACACACATAGGGGGCGGTATACACACATAGTGGGGCTGTATACACACACAGGGGGCGGTATACACACATAGGGGGCGGTATACACACATAGGGGGCGCTATACACATAGGGGACAGTATATACACACATAGGGGGTGGTATACACACATAGGGGAAGCTAAACATACATAGGGGGCGGTATACACACGGGGGGCAGTATACACACATAGGGGGGGTGGTATACACACATAGGGGGGGTGGTATACACAGATAGGGGGCGGTATACACACATAGGGGGCGGTATACACACAGGGGGGTGGTATACACACATAGGGGGGTGCTATACACACATAGGGGGGCGGTATACACACATGGGGGGGCGGTATACACACATAGAGGGCGCTATACACATAGGGGTCAGTATATACACACATAGGGGGCGGTATACACACATAGGGGACGCTAAACACAAATAGGGCGCGGTATACACATACAGGGGGCAGTATACACACATGGGGGGCGCTATACACACATGTAGGGGGTGGTATACACACATAAGGGGGGCGTTATACACACATGGTGGGGCGCTATACACACATAGGGGGCGGTTTACACACATAGTGGGGCTGTATACACACATAGGGGGCGGTATACACACAGGGGGGTGGTATACACACATGGGGGATGCTATACACACGGGGGGGCGGTATACACACACAGGGGGCGCTATACACATAGGGGACAGTATATACACACATAGGGGCGGTATACACACATAGGGGACGCTAAACACACATAGGGGGCGGTATACATACAGGGGGCAGTATACACACATGTAGGGGGTGGTATACACACATATGGAGGGTTGCTATACACACATAGGGGGGTGGTATACACACATAGGGGGCGGTATACACACATAGGGGGGCGGTATACACACATAGGGGGCGGTATACACACATAGGGGGCGGTATACACACACGGGGGCGCTATAGACACATAGGGGGCGCTATACACACATGTAGGGGGCAGTATACACAAAAAGGGGGTGCTATACAGACATGTAGGGGGTGGTATACACATATAGGGGGCGGTATACACACATAGTGGGGCTGTATACACACACAGGGGGCGGTATACACACAGGGGGGCGGTATACACACATAGGGGACGGTATAAACACATAGGGGGTGGTATACACACACAGGAGGGGGCTATAGACACATAGGGGGCGCTATACACACATGTAGGGGGCAGTATACACAAAAAGGGGGCGCTATACACATGTAGGGGGTGGTATACACACATAGGGGGTGGTATACACACATAGGGGGCGGTATACACACATAGTGGGGCGGTATACACACACAGGGGGCGGTATACACACAGGGGGGTGGTATACACACATAGGGGGGTGGTATACACACATAGGGGGCGCTATACACATAGGGGACAGTATATACACACATAGGGGGTGGTATACACACATAGGGGACGCTAAATATACATAGGGGGCAGTATACACACATAGGGGGGGCGGTATACACACATGTAGGGGGTGGTATACACACATAAGGGGGGCGTTATACACACATAGGGGGGGCGCTATACACACATAGGGGGCGGTTTACACACATAGTGGGGCTGTATACACACATAGGGGGCGGTATACACACAGGGGGTGGTATACACACATGGGGGATGCTATACACACAGGGGGGGGGCGGTATACACACATAGGGGGCGCTATACACATAGGGGACAGTATATACACACATAGGGGCGGTATACACACATAGGGGACGCTAAACACACATAGGGGGCGGTATACATACAGGGGGCAGTATACACACATGTAGGGGGTGGTATACACACATATGGGGGGGTGCTATACACACATAGGGGGGTGGTATACACACATAGGGGGCGGTATACACACATAGGGGGGGCGGTATACACACATAGGGGGCGGTATACACACATAGGGGGCGGTATACACACACAGGGGGGCGCTATAGACACATAGGGGGCGCTATACACACATGTAGGGGGTGGTATACACATATAGGGGGCGGTATACACACATAGTGGAGCTGTATACACACACAGGGGGCGGTATACACACATAGGGGGGCGGTATACACACATAGGGGACGGTATAAACACATAGGGGGTGGTATACACACATAGGGGGGCGCTATAGACACATAGGGGGCGCTATACACACATGTAGGGGGCAGTATACACAAAAAGGGGGCGCTATACACACATGTAGGGGGTGGTATACACACATAGGGGGTGGTATACACACATAGGGGGCGGTATACACACATAGGGGGCGGTATACACACAGGGGGGTGGTATACACACACAGGGGGGTGCTATACACACATTGGGGGCGGTATACACACATAGGGGGCGCTATACACATAGGGGTCAGTATATACACACATAGGGGGCGGTATACACACATAGGAGACACTAAACACACATAGGGCGCGGTATACACACACAGGGGGCAGTATACACACATGTAGGGGGTGGTATACACACATAAGGGGGGCGTTATACACACATAGGGGGGGGGCGGTATACACACATAGGGGGCGGTATACACACACAGGGGGGCGCTATAGACACATAGGGGGCGCTATACACACATGTAGGGGGCGCTATACACACATGTAGGGGGCAGTATACACAAAAAGGGGGCGCCATACACACATGTAGGGGTGGTATACACACATAGGGGGCGGTATACACACATAGTGGGGCGGTATACACACAGGGGGGTGGTATACACACATAGGGGGGTGGTATACACACAGGGGGCGCTATACACATAGGGGACAGTATATACACACATAGGGGGTGGTATACACACATAGGGGATGCTAAACATACATAGGGGGCGGTATACACACAGGGGGCAGTATACACACATAGGGGGGCGGTATACACACATAGGGGACGCTATACACACATAGGGGGCGGTATACACACATAGTGGGGCGGTATACACACATAGGGTGCGGTATACACACAGGGGGTGGTATACACACAGGGGGGTGGTATACACACATAGGGGGGCGGTATACACACATGGGGGTGCGATATACACACATGGGGTGCGCTATACACACGGGGGGGTGGTATACACACATAGGGGACGCTAAACACACATAGGGCGCGGTATACACACACAGGGGGCAGTATACACACATGGGGGGCGCTATGCACACATGTAGGGGGTGGTATACACACATAAGGGGGGCGTTATACACACATAGGGGGGGGGCGGTATACACACATATGAGGGGCGCTATACACACATAGGGGGCGGTTTACACACATAGTGGGGCTGTATACACACATAGGGGGCGGTATAAACACAGGGGGGTGGTATACACACATAGAGGATGCTATACACACAGGGGGGGCGTTATACACATAGGGGGCGCTATACACATAGGGGACAGTATATACACACATAGGGGCGGTATACACACATAGGGGACGCTAAACACACATAGGGGGCGGTATACATACAGGGGGCAGTATACACACATGGGGGCGCTATACACATATGTAGGGGGTGGTATACACACATAAGGGGGCGCTATACACACATAGGGGGGCGGTATACACACATAGGGGTGCGGTATACACACATAGGGGGACGGTATACACACATAGGGGGCGGTATACACACATAGGGGGCGGTATACACACATAGGGGGGCACTATAGACACATATGGGGCGCTATACACACATGTAGGGGGCAGTATACACAAAAAGGGGGCGCTATACACACATGTAGGGGGTGGTATACACACATAGGGGGCGGTATACACACATAGTGGGGCTGTATACACACACGGGGCGGTATACACACATAGGGGGGCGGTATACACACATAGGGGGACGGTATACACACATAGGGGGCGGTATACACACATAGGGGGCGGTATACACACACAGGGGGCGCTATAGACACATAGGGGGCGCTATACACACATGTAGGGGGCAGTATACACAAAAAGGGGGCGCTATACACACATGTAGGGGGTGGTATACACACATAGTGGGGCGGTATACATACACAGGGGGCGGTATACACACGGGGGTGGTATACACACATAGGGGGGGTGGTATACACACATAGGGGGCGCTACACACATAGGGGGTGGTGTACACACATAGGGGACGCTAAATATACATAGGGGGCAGTATACACACAGGGGGCAGTATACACACATGGGGGGGCGCTATACACACGCGCGCGCCCGAAATGGGGACGTGGCTACGCAAATTAGGGGGCGTGGTCACGCCTCCGTCATTTTAGGGGGCGGTGCGGCCCACAGACGCTACTATAGAGAGCGTCTGTGGCCGGCGACGTCACTGTTGGGGGCGTGCCCAGCACCTCCGTCGGTGCTGGGCTTCCCCCAGCCCTCTCCCAATGCGTAAATGGATGCCGCGCGCATGCGCACGGCATCTATACACGCCGGGAGGGCAGGGAGCGGGCGGCTGTTTTAGCAGGGCGCCGCAAAAGGGCAGGGCGGGTTTTGCCTGTTAAAAAACGGGCAGGGCGCGGCGCCCTGCTAAAACAGCCTAGAGTGAACACTAGGGGGTGCTATACACACATAGGGGGGCGGTATACACACATAGGGGGGCGGTATACACACATAGGGGGGCGGTATACACACATAGGGGGCACTATACACATAGGGGTCAGTATATACACACATAGGGGGCGGTATACACACATAGGGCGCGGTATACACACACGGGGCAGTATACACACATAGGGGGCACTATACACACATGTAGGGGGTGGTATACACACATAAGGGGGGCGTTATACACACATGGGGGGGACGGTATACACACATGGGGGGTATACACACATAGGGGGCGGTATACACACACAGGGGGACGCTATAGACACATAGGGAACGCTATACACACATAGGGGGTGGTACACACACATAGGGGGCGGTACACACACATAGGGAGCGCTATACACACATAGGGGGCGGTATACACACATAGGGGCGGTATACACACATAGGGGGCGCTATGCACACAGGGGGCAGTATACACACATAGTGGGCGCTATACACACATAGGGGGCGGTTTACACACATAGTGGGGCTGTATACACACATAGGGGGCGGTATACACACAGAGGGGTGGTATACACACATAGGGGATGCTATACTCACAGGGGGGGCGCTATACACATAGGGGACAGTATATACACACATAGGGGCGGTATACACACATAGGGGACGCTAAACACACATACGGGGCGGTATACATACAGGGGGCAGTATACACACATGAGGGCGCTATACACACATGTAGGGGGTGGTATACACACATAAGGGGGGCGCTATACACACATAGGGGGGTGGTATACACACATAGAGGGGCGGTATACACACATAGGGGGACGGTATACACACAGGGGGCGGTATACACACATAGGGGGCGCTATACACACAGGGGGGCGCTATAGATACATGTAGGGGGCAGTATACACAAAAAGGGGGCGCTATACACACATGTAGGGGGTGGTATACACACACAGGGGGCGGTATACAGACATAGGGGGCGGTATACACACATAGTGGGGCGGTATACACACATAGGGGGCGGTATACACACAGGGGGGTGGTATACACACATAGGGGGGTGGTATACACACATAGGGGGCGCTATACACATAGGGGACAGCATATACACACATAGGGGGTGGTATACACACATAGGGGACACTAAACATACATAGGGGGCGGTATACACACAGGGGGCAGTATACACACATGGGGGGCGGTATACACACATAGGGGGCGGTATACACACATAGGGGGCGGTATACACACATAGTGGGGCGGTATACACACAGCGGGGTGGTATACACACATAGGGGGGTGCTATACACATAGGGGGGGCGGTATACACACATAGGGGGGGGGCGGTATACACACATAGGGTGCGCTATACACACATAGGGTGCGCTATACATATAGGGGTCAGTATATACACACATAGGGGGCGGTATTCACACATAGGGGACGCTAAACACACATAGGGGGCGGTATACACATACATGGGGCAGTATACACACATGTGGGGCGCTATACACACATGTAGGGGGTGGTATACACTCATAAGTGGTGCGTTATACACAAATAGGGGGGCACGGTATACACACATAGGGGGGGGCGGTATACACACATAGGGGGACGGTATACACACATAGGGGGCGGTATACACACATAGGGGGCGGTATACACACACAGGGGGGCGCTATAGACACATAGGGAGCGCTATACACACATAGGGGGCGGTACACACACATAGGGGGCGGTACACACACATAGGGAGCACTATACACACATAGGGGGCGTTATACACACATAGGGGGCGGTATACACACATAGGGGGCGCTATACACACGGGGCAGTATACACACATAGTGGGTGCTATACACACATAGGGGGCGGTTTACACACATAGTGGGGCTGTATACACACATAGGGGATGCTATACACACAGGGGGGGCGGTATACACACATAGGGGGCGCTATACACATAGGGGACAGGATATACACACATAGGGGCGGTATACACACTTAGGGGACGCTAAACACACATACGGGGCGGTATACATACAGGGTGCAGTATACACACATGGGGGCGCTATACACACATGTAGGGGGTGGTATACACACATAAGGGGGGCGCTATACACACATAGGGGGGGTGGTATACACACATAGGGGGGTGGTATACACACATAGGGGGACGGTATACACACATAGGGGGCGGTATACACACATAGGGGGTGGTATACACACACAGGGGGGCGCTATAGACACATAGGGGGCGCTATACACACATGTAGGGTGCGGTATACACAAAAAGGGGGCGCTATACACACATGTAGGGGGTGGTATACACACATAGGGGGCGGTATACACACAGTGGGGCGGTATACACACAGTGGGGCGGTATACACACAGGGGGGTGGTATACACACATAGGGGGTGGTATACACACATAGGGGGCGCTATACACATAGGGGACAGTATATACACACATAGGGGGTGGTATACACACATAGGGGACGCTAAACATACATAGGGGGCGGTATACACACAGGGGGCAGTATACACACATAGGGGGGGGGCGGTATACACACATAGGGGACGCTATACACACATAGGGGGTGGTATACACACATAGTGGGGCGGTATACACACATAGGGGGCGGTATACACACATAGGGGGGTGGTATACACACATAGGGGGGTGGTATACACACATAGGGGATGCTATACACACAGGGGTGGGCGGTATACACACATAGGGGGCGCTATACACATAGGGGTCAGTATATACACATAGGGGACGCTAAACACACATAGGGGGCGGTATACACACACGGGGCAGTATACACACATGGGTGGCGCTATACACACATGCAAGGGGTGGTATACACACATAAGGGGGGCGTTATACACACATGGGGGGGCGGTATACACACATAGGGGGCGGTATACACACATAGGGGGCGGTATACACACACAGGGGGGCGCTATAGACACATAGGGGGCGCTATACACACATGTAGGAGCCGGTATACACACATAGGGGTATATGCAATTAGCGGCGAATCGCGGCAAATTATCACCGTTTTTAAATTCGACACAATTCGACCTTCCAATTTCGGCAAGTGGTTGCCGAAATTCGCCATATTCAATGGAAAACGGATTCGACAGTCCCGCGTGCGAAAAACGGCTGATTTGTCGGATTTTGCCGCTATTTTAAAAAAACCGGGGAAAAACCGTAAAAACCCGGAAAAAAAATGGCGTGGGGTCTAGAGATGAGCGGGTTCGGTTCCTCGGAATCCGAACCCGCCCGAACTTCAGCCTTTTTTGCACGGGTCCGAGCAGACTCGGATCCTCCCGCCTTGCTCGGTTAACCCGAGCGCGCCCGAACATCATCATCCCGCTGTCGGATTCTTGCGAGACTCGGATTCTATATAAGGAGCCGCGTGTCGCCGCCATTTTCACACATGCATTGAGATTGATAGCGAGAGGACGTGGCTGGCGTCCTCTCCGTTTAGATTAGAAGATAGAGACGAGTGACATTTGATTTACTACTAATTTTGGGGAGCAGTTGTTAGGAGTACTCAGTACAGTGCTTTTACAGAGTTTTGCTGATAGTGACCACCAGTTTTATTATAATCCGTTCTCTGCCTGAAAAAAACGATACATACCATATCTGTTGTCAGGAATCGGCGCTCTGCTACGTCTCACCTACCAGCGCGCTGGTGTGCGGGCCTCCGGAGGTCATGGCCCCAGTTGCGGCTGCATGTGTGTATGGACTGCAAGCGTCATCTTCCGCCCTGCTGAGTACCCCTGAGTCTGGTCCTATGTGCATTCTGCTGTGTGCCGGCGTCCTGCATGTGAGGTCGTTGCCATGACTCCTGCACTCAGCTGATCCGGGTTTGCAATCCAGCACTGTGTCTCCACCCAGAGTTCAGTGACCAATCACTGCAGAGCCATGGGTATAACTCCCAGTCCGTGGCTCACTCACATTGCCTCAGACAACGAGTCACATACGGTGTGCCTTGTTCTTCGGACTCCTGTGTTCCTGTTTCCAGCGATTCCCCGTGGTTACCTCCTGTCATCTCATCTCACTTCAGCTCTCCTGTTTTCTTCAGACTTCATCCACAGCCAGTTACCAGCTCATCCAGCAGTAAGAGACTCTCCTCAGGTGTTACATTCATTACTACCTGTGCACTGCTAATTGCATACCATCTGTGCATCTCTGCAAGTTATATCACCTCTTTGCATAGAGACTGTCTCCTGCTTGGGCCTAGTGTGGCCATAAGGACTTTGTTATACAGTAACTGTGTGTTTTCAAGTTTTACCGGAGTTCTGTTTATTTCATTCACATTCAGCATCAAGTCACTATATATTTCTCTATCGTCCTAAGTGGATGCTGGGGTTCCTGAAAGGACCATGGGGAATAGCGGCTCCGCAGGAGACAGGGCACAAAAGTAAAGCTTTTACAGGTCAGGTGGTGTGTACTGGCTCCTCCCCCCATGACCCTCCTCCAGACTCCAGTTAGATTTTTGTGCCCGGCCGAGAAGGGTGCAATTCTAGGTGGCTCTCATAAAGAGCTGCTTAGAGAGTTTAGCTTAGGTTTTTTATTTTACAGTGATTCCTGCTGGCAACAGGATCACTGCAACGAGGGACAGAGGGGAGAAGAAGTGAACTCACCTGCGTGCAGGATGGATTGGCTTCTTGGCTACTGGACATGAAGCTCCAGAGGGACGATCACAGGTACAGCCTGGATGGTCACCGGAGCCACGCCGCCGGCCCCCTCACAGATGCTGAAGCAAGAAGAGGTCCAGAATCGGCGGCTGAAGACTCCTGCAGTCTTCTAAAGGTAGCGCACAGCACTGCAGCTGTGCGCCATTTTCCTCTCAGCACACTTCACACGGCAGTCACTGAGGGTGCAGGGCGCTGGGGGGGGGCGCCCTGGGAGGCAAATGAAAACCTTTAAAAAGGCTAAAAATACCTCACATATAGCCCCAGAGGCTATATGGAGATATTTACCCCTGCCTAAATGTACTAAATAGCGGGAGACGAGCCCGCCGAAAAAGGGGCGGGGCCTATCTCCTCAGCACACGGCGCCATTTTCTGTCACAGCTCCGCTGGTCAGGAAGGCTCCCAGGTCTCTCCCCTGCACTGCACTACAGAAACAGGGTATAACAGAGAGGGGGGGCATAATAAATGGCAATATATTAATATAAAAGCAGCTATAAGGGAGCACTTAATCATAAGGCTATCCCTGTCATATATAGCGTTTTTTGGTGTGTGCTGGCAGACTCTCCCTCTGTCTCCCCAAAGGGCTAGTGGGTCCTGTCTTCGTATAGAGCATTCCCTGTGTGTCTGCTGTGTGTCGGTACGTGTGTGTCGACATGTATGAGGACGTTATTGGTGTGGAGGCGGAGCAATTGCCAAATATGAGGATGTCACCTCCTAGGGGGTCGACACCAGAATGGATGCCTTTATTTGTGGAATTACGGGATAGCGTCAACTCGATTAAGCAGTCGTTTGCCGACATGAGGCGGCCGGACACTCAATTAGTGCCTGTCCAGGCGCCTCAAACACCGTCAGGGGCTGTAAAACGCCCTTTGCCTCAGTCGGTCGACACAGACCCAGACACAGGCACTGATTCCGGTGGTGAAGGTGACGAATCAACCGTATTTTCCAGAAGGGCCACACGTTATATGATTTTGGCAATAAAGGAGATGTTACATTTAGCTGATACTACAGGTACCACTAAACAGGGTATTATGTGGGGTGTGAAAAAACTACCAGTAGTTTTTCCCGAATCAGAAGAATTAAATGACGTGTGTGATGAAGCGTGGGGTGCCCCCGATAAAAAACTGCTAATTTCCAAGAAGTTATTGGCTTTATACCCTTTCCCGCCAGAGGTTAGGGAGCGCTGGGAAACACCTTCCTAGGGTGGACAAAGCGCTAACACGCTTATCAAAACAAGTGGCGTTACCCTCTCCTGAGACGGCCACACTTAAAGATCCATCAGATAGGAGGATGGAAAATATCCAAAAAGGTATATACACACATGCAGGTGTTATACTACGACCAGCTATTGCGACTGCCTGGATGTGCAGTGCTGGGGTAGTTTGGTCAGAGTCCCTGATCGAAAATATTGATACCCTGGACAGGGACAATATTTTACTGTCGTTAGAACAAATAAAGGATGCATTTCTTTATATGCGTGATGCACAGAGAGATATCTGCACACTGGCATCACGGGTAAGTGCTATGTCCATTTCGGCCAGAAGAGCTTTATGGACACGACAGTGGACAGGCGATGCGTAGAGGGGTTATTGGGGGTCGGTCTATCGGATTTGGTGGCCACGGCTACGGCCGGGAAATCCACTTTTCTACCTCAAGTCACTCCCCAACAGAAAAAGGCACCGACTTTTCAACCGCAGCCCTTTCGTTCCTTTAAAAATAAGAGAGCAAAGGGCTATTCATATCTGCCACGAGGCAGAGGACGAGGGAAGAGACAGCAACAGGCAGCTCCTTCCCAGGAACAGAAGCCCTCCCCGGCTTCTACAAAAGCCTCAGCATGACGCTGGGGCTTCGCAAGTGGACTCGGGGGCGGTAGGCGGTCGTCTCAAGAATTACAGCGCGCAGTGGGCTCACTCGCAGGTAAATCCCTGGATCCTGCAGATAATATCTCAGGGGTACGGGTTGGAATTAGAGACAGAGCCACCTCGCCGTTTCCTGAAGTCTGCTTTACCAACGTCCCCCTCCGAAAGGGAGACGGTTTTGGAAGCCTTTCACAAGCTGTATTCGCAGCAGGTGATAGTCAAGGTACCTCTTCTACAACAAGGGAAGGGGTATTATTCCACTCTATTTGTGGTACCGAAGCCGGATGGTTCGGTAAGGCCTATTCTAAATCTGAAGTCCTTGAACCTGTACATAAAGAAGTTCAAGTTCAAGATGGAGTCACTCAGAGCAGTGATAGCGAACCTGGAAGAAGGGGACTTTATGGTATCCTTGGACATCAAGGATGCGTATCTCCACGTTCCAATTTACCCCTCACACCAGGGGTACCTCAGGTTCGTTGTACAAAACTGTCACTATCAGTTTCAGACGCTGCCGTTTGGTTTGTCCACGGCACCTCGGGTCTTTACAAAGGTAATGGCCGAGATAATATTTCTTCTTCGAAGAAAAGGCGTATTAATTATCCCATACTTGGACGATCTCCTAATAAGGGCAAGGTCCAGAGAACAGCTAGAGATGGGTTTAGCACTATCTCAAGAGGTGCTAAAGCAGCACGGATGGATTCTGAATATTCCAAAATCCCAATTAATGCCGACAACTCGTCTGCTGTTCCTGGGGATGATTCTGGACACAGTTCAGAAAAAGGTTTTTCTTCCCGAGGAAAAAGCCAAGGAGTTATCTGACCTGGTCAGGAACCTCCTAAAACCAGGAAAGGTGTCTGTACATCAATGCACAAGAGTCCTGGGAAAAAAATGGTAGCTTCTTACGAAGCAATCCCTTTCGGCAGATTCCATGCAAAGGGATCTGTTGGACAAATGGTCAGGGTCGCATCTTCAGATGCACCTGCGGATAACCCTGTCGCCGAGGACAAGGGTATCCCTTCTGTGGTGGTTGCAGGAGGCTCATCTATTGGAGGGCCGCAGATTCGGCATACAGGATTGGATCCTGGTGACCACGGATGCCAGCCTGAGAGGCTGGGGAGCAGTCACACAGGGAAGAAATTTCCAGGGAGTGTGGTCGAGCCTGAAAAAGTCTCTTCACATAAGCATTCTGGAACTAAGAGCAATCTACAATGCTCTAAGCCAGGCGGAACCTCTGCTTCAAGGAAGACCGGTGTTGATCCAGTCGGACAACATCACGACAGTCGCCCATGTAAACAGACAGGGCGGCACAAGAAGCAGGAGGGCAATGGCAGAAGCTGCCAGGATCCTTCGCTGGGCGGAGAATCACGTGATAGCACTGTCAGCAGTATTCATCCCGGGCGTGGACAACTGGGAAGCAGACTTCCTCAGCAGACACGACCTTCACCCGGGAGAGTGGGGACTTCATCCAGAAGTTTTCCACATGCTATTAAACCGTTGGGTAAAACCAATGGTGGACATGATGGCGTCTCGCCTCAACAAAACACTGGACAGGTATTGCGCCAGGTCAAGAGATCCGCAGGCAATAGCTGTGGACGCGCTGGTAACACCTTGGGTGTACCAGTCGGTATATGTGTTTCCTCCTCTGCCTCTCATACCAAAGGTATTGAGGATTATACGGCAAAGAGGAGTAAGACTAGTGGCTCCGGATTGGCCAAGAAGGACTTGGTACCCGGAACTTCAAGAGATGGTCACGGACGATCCGTGGCCTCTACTTCTGAGAAGGGACCTGCTTCAGCAGGGTACTTGTCTTTTTCAAGACTTACCGCGGCTGCGTTTGACGGCATGGCGTTTGAATGCCAGATCCTAAAAGGAAAAGGCATTCCAGAAGAAGTCATTCCTACCTTGATAAAGGCAAGGAAGGAAGTCACCGCGAAGCATTATCACCGTATTTGGCGAAAATATGTTGCGTGGTGCGAGCAGCGGAGTGCTCCGAGGGAGGAATTTCAACTGGGTCGTTTCCTACATTTCCTGCAATCAGGATTGTCTATGGGTCTCAAATTGGGATCTATTAAGGTTCAAATTTCGGCCCTATCAATATTCTTCCAAAAAGAATTGGCCTCAGTCCCTGAGGTCCAGATTTTTATCAAAGGAGTACTGCATATACAGCCTCCTGTGGTGCCTAAGGTGGCACCGTGGGATCTAAATGTAGTTTTAGATTTCCTCAAATCCAATTGGTTTGAACCACTAAAGAATGTGGATTTGAAATATCTCACATGGAAAGTGACTAGGTTACTGGCCCTGGCTTCGGCCGGGAGAGTATCTGAACTGGCGGCTTTATCTTATAAAAGCCCTTATTTAATTTTCCATTCGACATAGGGCAGAGCTGCGGACGCGTCCGCATTTTCTCCCTAAGGTGGTATCAGCGTTTCACCTGAACCAGCCTATTGTAGTGCCTGCGGCTACAGACGACTTGAAGGACTCCAAGTTGTTGGACGTTGTCAGAGCCTTAAAAATATACATTTAAAGGACGGCTGGAGTCAGAAAATCTGACTCGCTGTTTATACTGTATGCACCCAACAAGTTGGGTGCACCTGCTTCTAAGCAGTCGATTGCTCGTTGGATTTGTAACAAAATTCAACTTGTACATTCTGTGGCAGGCCTGCCACAGCCTAAATCTGTTAAGGCCCATTCCACAAGGAAGGTGGGCTCATCTTGGGCGGCTGCCCGAGGGGTCTCGGCATTACAACTCTGCCGAGCAGCTACGTGGTCAGGGGAGAACACGTTTGTAAAATTTTACAAATTTGATACCCTGGCAAAGGAGGACCTGGAGTTCTCTCATTCGGTGCTGCAGAGTCATCCGCACTCTCCCGCCCGTTTGGGAGCTTTGGTATAATCCCCATGGTCCTTTCAGGAACCCCAGCATCCACTTAGGACGATAGAGAAAATAAGAATTTACTTACCGATAATTCTATTTCTCGGAGTCCGTAGTGGATGCTGGGCGCCCATCCCAAGTGCGGATTATCTGCAATACTTGTACATAGTTATTGTTAACTAATTCGGGTTATTGTTTAGGAAGCCATCTTTCAGAGGCTCCTCTGTTATCATACGGTTAACTGGGTTTAGATCACAAGTTGTACGGTGTGATTGGTGTGGCTGGTATGAGTCTTACCCGGGATTCAAAATCCTCCCTTATTGTGTACGCTCGTCCGGGCACAGTACCTAACTGGAGTCTGGAGGAGGGTCATGGGGGGAGGAGCCAGTACACACCACCTGACCTGTAAAAGCTTTACTTTTGTGCCCTGTCTCCTGCGGAGCCGCTATTCCCCATGGTCCTTTCAGGAACCCCAGCATCCACTACGGACTCCGAGAAATAGAATTATCGGTAAGTAAATTCTTATTTTCTGTTGCAAGAGACTTTTCAGTTGTTTTGGATTCAATTACCAATCACTGTTACTTTATTGCCTGGGTTCAGTTTGTCATTCACTGCTATGCCATCTACTCTGTGATCCCTGTGTAATAAACATCAGCGCTTATGCACCAGACTGTCATATTGCCTCCCCGCTTTGTACATCGCACCAACACTGACCCACTAGCGCCCCCGCCGGGGACAGACAAACCCAGAGACCTGACAGTTTGTCTGAGGCCCATGGACCCGGACGGTGGTCAGAGTGTGGGGTCAGGGACACTCCAAGGCTTAGTGTCACGACTAGATGGTCAAGAGGCTGCGCAGCAGCAGATTATACAATTTCTGCAAGAAATGTCTTCTCGTCTAGATACTCTGCAACAGTCATTTCCAACTTCAGTTTCTTCAGTGTCCTCATCAGTTTCTGCTCCTGTTCCTAGTTCCACAGTTTCTTGCTCTCCAGTTGCTCCTGTTCCAATGTCTTGCATCCATCTACCTACTCCAAGTAAATTTGATGGTAATGCTAAGATGTGTCGTGGATTTTTGAATCAATGCGAGGTTCATTTTGAATTGCAACCACAGAACTTTCCAACACCTAGAACAAAGGTTGCTTATATTGTTTCTCTGTTAGCAGGCTCTGCCCTGAACTGGGTCTCTCCGCTGTGGGAGCGAGCAGATGCTTTGTTGAACAACTATACAGAGTTTGTTGCCACATTCCTGGGCGTACGACCTCTGCTTCTTCAGACCTCCTTCAGATCCGCCAGGGAACACGTACTGTGGGTCAGTACGTTATCCAGTTCCAGACATTGGCATCAGAGGTGAAGTGGAACAACCAGGCATTGGTTGCCGCCTTCTGGCATGGTCTCTCTGACCGCATAAAGGATGAGTTGACTACCCGGGACTTACCAGAGCAACTGGAAGCTCTAATTTCCCTATGCGTCAAGTTGGATCTACGTTTACGCAAGCGAGCCTGTGAACGCTCTCGAGGTGATCTTCGCAAGCACCAAGCTATGCCTCCTGTACAGTCTCTACCTATTATTGCTGATGAACCCATGCAGGTAAACAAGTTTCGTTTAACACCTGAGGAGCGGTCCAGAAGATTAAAGGAAAGACTGTGTCTCTATTGTGCTGCTGCTGGTCATCTGATTGGTTCCTGTCCTGCTCGGTCGGGAAACGCCAGAGGAGGAGTCAAGTTAGGGACCTTGAATAAAGCTCCTTCTTTTCAAGACCTTACATTACCTGTCACTTTGGAAATGCCAGATGGACTCCAGTCTCTGTCCGCCTTAGTGGATTGTGGTGCTGCTGGGAATTTTATCACACAAGCTGCAGTGGATAGACTTCATTTCCAGGTGTCTAAACTGTGTCGTCCAGTATATCTCACTGCCGTGGATGGAAGCCGTATTCCTGAAGGTTCCATCATTCAGCAAACCAAGCCAGTGGTTCTGGGAGTAGGCTTCCTGCATTCCGAGCTTATTGAGTTCCTGGTTATACCTAAAGCTGGCTATGAGATCGTACTGGGTATGCCTTGGCTTCAATTGCACAATCCGCAATTTGACTGGTCTACGTTACAGTTAACAGCATGGAGTTCCCCTTGTCATCAGTCATGTCTGGCTCAAGTACTTCCAATCAAGTCTTCAAGTGTAAAGTCTCAGTCTGGCCTTCCGGAGGCCTATCAGGAATTCACTGACGTCTTCAGTGAGAAAGCAGCGGATGTCTTGCCTCCCCATCGAGAGTGGGATTGTCCCATTGATTTGGTTCCAGGGAGCAAGCCGCCTAGAGGGCGTACATACCCTCTTTCAGTTCCAGAGACCCAAGCAATGAGTGTATACATTAAAGAAAATTTACAGAAAGGGTTCATCCGTCCATCCTCTTCCCCAGCTGGTGCTGGATTCTTCTTCGTCAAGAAGAAAGATGGAGGACTTCGTCCCTGTATCGATTATCGGGGTTTGAATGACATCACGATTAAAAATAGCTACCCGTTACCTCTCATCACAGAGTTGTTCGACAGAGTTAGAGGTGCGTCCATCTTCACGAAACTGGATCTTCGCGGGGCTTATAATCTTATCAGGATTCGAAGTGGTGATGAGTGGAAAACCGCCTTCAATACTCGTGACGGCCACTATGAATATCTAGTGATGCCCTTCGGCTTGAGTAACGCCCCGGCCGTGTTTCAAAACTTTGTCAATGAAGTATTCAGAGATCTCCTGTATAAATGTGTGGTAGTTTACCTCGATGACATCTTGATATTCTCTCGTGATTTCGTTTCTCATCGCCAACAAGTAAAAGAGGTTCTTCGACGTCTTCGACAGAATCATCTGTATGGCAAGCTGTCCAAATGCACATTTGAAGTTTCTTCAATATCTTTCTTGGGATACATTATTTCCGGAACAGACCTTCAAATGGACCCAGCTAAACTGGAAGCTATAGAGAGCTGGGCTCTTCCAACAACTCTCAAGTCAGTTCAACGTTTCATAGGCTTTGCTAATTACTACAGAAAGTTTATTAAAGGCTTCTCCACGTTAATAGCTCCAATCACCTGCCTTACCCGGAAAGGGGGGAATCCTTCCCAATGGTCTGACGCTGCACTGTCTGCTTTTCATAAAATAAAACAAGCTTTTATTTCAGCTCCTGTGTTACAACAGCCGGATGTCAATAAGGCCTTCATCCTGGAAGTAGATTCCTCAACGGTTGGCGTGGGCGCAGTCCTGTCCCAGGTGGGCGATGATGGTAAGACTCACCCCTGTGGGTTTTTCTCTCGTAGGTTCTCACCCGCTGAAATTAACTATACCATCGGTGACCAGGAGCTGTTGGCAATCAAATTGGCTCTTGAAGAATGGAGGTATCTGCTGGAGGGTACGAGATTCCCTATTACCATCTACACGGATCACAAGAACCTTCTTTACCTGAAAGCTGCGCAGTGCCTGAATCCTCGGCAAGCAAGGTGGGCCCTATTCTTTTCCCGTTTTGACTTTAAGTTAATGTTTAGGCCCGGCTCACAAAACGTTAAAGCAGATGCTTTGTCTCGCTCTATGAGCTCAAATGAGGAATCTTCAGAACAGGCTGCTCGACCAGTATTAAATCCTGTGGTTTTCGCAGCTACAGGGGTGTCGCAAGTTCCACCTCCAGGCAAGATGTTTGTCTCTCCAGAGCTTCGTTCAAATATCCTGTCCTGGGCTCATACGTCCAAATTTAATGGTCACCCTGGGGTTCTCAAGACTTTCAAGTTCCTGTCCCAAACGTATTGGTGGCCTCGAATGAAAATAGATATTCAAGATATTCAAGAATTTATAGCTTCATGTCCCAAATGTGCTCAGCATAAAGTTTCTCGTCAGGCTCCCGCAGGCCAATTGTTACCCAATTCCATTCCCAGGCGCCCTTGGTCTCACTTATCGATGGATTTTATTTCAGATCTCCCTCCATCCAAAGGGTATGACACCGTCTGGGTAGTAGTCGATAGGTTTTCAAAAATGGCGCATTTCATTCCACTCATGGAGTTACCCTCTGCTCCAAAATTGGCACAGTTGTTTTGTCACGAAATATTTAGGTTACATGGACTTCCAACAGAAATTATATCTGACCGAGGTGTACAGTTTGTGGCCAAGTTCTGGAGGGCTCTGTGTTCTGCGCTACAAGTAAAACTAAAATTCTCTACGGCCTATCACCCTCAAACAAATGGGCAGACAGAGAGGGTAAATCAAGAGCTTGAGACCTATTTGAGACTGTATATCTCTTCTTCACAGGATGACTGGGTAGAATTATTGCCCTGGGCAGAGTTTGCTCATAATTTCCGTTATCATACTTCTACAGATACAACTCCTTTTTTCGCAGTTTATGGACAGCATCCTAGAGTACCTGATTTCCAAGAGTTACCCGTCATAGATGTCCCTGCGGCTGCTTCTGCTCTTCAGCGGTTCGCTCAAATTTGGAAGAAGATTCATTTATCTCTTAAAAAGGTTTCTCAACGGTATAAAATGTTTGCTGAGTGAAAGAGACGAGCAGTTCCTAGTTTAAAACCGGGCGACAAAGTCTGGTTATCTACCCGAAATCTCCGTCTCAGAGTTTCATCAATGAAATTTGCTCCACGGTTTATTGGGCCATTCCCGGTGGAAAGTGTTATTAATCCAGTGGCTTATAAGTTAAAACTGCCTGCTTTTTTGAAAGTTCCCAACTCATTCCATATTTCTCTCCTCAGACCACTAATTCTCAATCGTTTCCAGAGAACGCTTCCAGCAGCTCCAAAAGTACAAACTCATCGGGGCGTGGAATACGAGGTGGAAAAGATCTTAGACTCTCGACATCGTTATGGTCATTTGCAATACCTGATTGACTGGTCTGGATATGGTCCTGAAGAGAGAAGTTGGGTTAACGCCACGGATGTCCATGCTCCACGGTTGGTCCAAGCCTTCCACAGACTCTTCCCTGCCAAGCCTCGTGGGTGTTCGGTGCCCACCCATAAAGGAGGGGGTACTGTCAGGAATTGGCGCTCTGCTACGTCTCACCTACCAGCGCGCTGGTGTGCGGGCCTCCGGAGGTCATGGCCCCAGTTGCGGCTGCATGTGTGTATGGACCGCAAGCGTCATCTTCCGCCCTGCTGAGTACCCCTGAGTCTGGTCCTATGTGCATTCTGCTGTGTGCCGGCGTCCTGCCTGTGAGGTCGTTGCCATGACTCCTGCACTCAGCTGATCCGGGTGTGCAATCCAGCACTGTCTCCACCCAGAGTTCAGTGACCAATCACTGCAGAGCCATGGGTATAACTCCAGTCCGTGGCTCACTCACATTGCCTCAGACAACGAGTCACATACGGTGTGCCTTTTTCTCCGGACTCCTGTGTTCCTGTTTCCAGCGATTCCCCGTGGTTACCTCCTGTCATCTCATCTTGCTACAGCTCTCCTGTTTTCTTCAGACTTCATCCACAGCCAGTTACCAGCTCATCAAGCAGTAAGAGACTCTCCTCAGGTGTTACATTCATTACTACCTGTGCACTGCTAATTGCATACCATCTGTGCATCTCTGCAAGTTATATCACCTCATTGCATAGAGACTGTCTCCTGCTTGGGCCTAGTGTGGCCATAAGGACTTTGTTATACAGTAACTGTGTGTTTTACAAGTTTTACCGGAGTTCTGTTTATTTCATTCACATTCAGCATCAAGTCACTATATATTTCTGTTGCAAGAGACTTTTCAGTTGTTTTGGATTCAATTACCAATCACTGTTACTTTATTGCCTGGGTTCAGTTTGTCATTCACTGCTATGCCATCTACTCTGTGATCCCTGTGTAATAAACATCAGCGCTTATGCACCGGACTGTCATATTGCCTCCCCGCTTTGTACATCGCACCAACACTGACCCACTAGCGCCCCCGCCGGGGACAGACAAACCCAGAGACCTGACATCTGTGCTCAGCCTCAGTGTGCTGCATGATATATCATCTATGTATATCTGACTGTGCTGAGTGCTCACTGCTCACACAGCTTAATTGTGGGGGAGACTGGGGAGCAGTTATAGCAGGAGTACAGTGCACACTTTTGCTGCCAGTGACCACCAGTATATTGTCTGCCTGAAAAAGTTAAACACTCCTGTGGTGTTTTTTTTTTTTTTATTCTATAAACGCATTCTGCTGACAGTGTCCAGCAGGTCCGTCATTCATTATATTATATAAATATTTACCTACAGTAGTGTTATATATTTTTTTTCATCTCTATCATCTTTATCTTCTCTATATTAGCAGACGCAGTACGGTAGTCCACGGCTGTGGCTATCTCTGTGTCGTCAGTGCTCGTCCATAATTGTATACCTACCTACCTGTGGTGGGGTTTTTTTTTCTATCTTCTTCATACTAGTAGTTTAGGAGTCTGCTGACAGTGTCCACCAGGTCCGTCATTATATTATATACCTACAGTAGTAATATATTTAGTATATTATCTATACTAGCAGACGCAGTACGGTAGGCCACGGCTGTATCTACCTCTGTGTCGTCAGTGCTCGTCCATAATTGTATACCTACCTACCTGTGGTGGTTTGTTTGTTTTTCTATCTTCTTCATACTAGTAGTTTAGGAGTCTGCTGACAGTGTCCACCAGGTCCGTCATTATATTATATACCTACAGTAGTAATATATTTAGTAAATTATCTATACTAGCAGACGCAGTACGGTAGTCCACGGCTGTGGCTATCTCTGTGTCGTCAGTGCTCGTCCATAATTGTATACCTACCTACCTACCTGTGGTGGGGTTTTTTTTCTATCTTCTTCATACTAGTAGTTTAGGAGTCTGCTGACAGTGTCCACCAGGTCCGTCATTATATTATATACCTACAGTAGTAATATATTTAGTATATTATCTATACTAGCAGACGCAGTACGGTAGGCCACGGCTGTACCTACCTCTGTGTCGTCACTCATCCATAATTGTATACCTACCTGTGGTGGTTTTTTTTTTTCTATCTTCATACTAGTAATTTAGGAGTCTGCTGACAGTGTCCACCAGGTCCGTCATTATATTATATACCTACAGTAGTAATATATTTAGTATATTATCTATACTAGCAGACGCAGTACGGTAGGCCACGGCTGTACCTACCTCTGTGTCGTCACTCGTCCATAATTGTATACCTACCTGTGGTGGGGGTTTTTTTTCTATCTTTTTCATACTAGTAGTTTAGGAGTCTGCTGACAGTGTCCACCAGGTCCGTCATTATATTATATATACCTACAGTAGTTATATATATATTTTTTTTATATCATTAATTAACATCTCTATACTAGCAGACGCAGTACGGTAGTCCACGGCTGTAGCTACCTCTGTGTCGTCAGTCACTCGTCATCCATAAGTATACTAGTATCCATCCATCTCCATTGTTTACCTGAGGTGCCTTTTAGTTGTGCCTATTAAAATATGGAGAACAGAAATGTTGAGGTTCCAAAAATAGGGAAAGATCAAGATCCACTTCCACCTCGTGCTGAAGCTGCTGCCACTAGTCATGGCCGAGACGATGAAATTCCATCAACGTCGTCTGCCAAGGCCGATGCCCAATGTCATAGTACAGAGCATGTAAAATCCAAAACACAAAAGATCAGTAAAAAAAGGACTCAAAAATCGTCGGAGGAGAAGCGTAAACTTGCCAATATGCCATTTACCACACGGAGTGGCAAGGAACGGCTGAGGCCCTGGCCTATGTTCATGGCTAGTGGTTCAGCTTCACATGAGGATGGAAGCACTCAGCCTCTCGCTAGAAAAATGAAAAGACTTAAGCTGGCAAAAGCACAGCAAAGAACTGTGCGCTCTTCGAAATCACAAATCCACAAGGAGAGTCCAATTGTGTCGGTTGCGATGCCTGACCTTCCCAACACTGGACATGAAGAGCATGCACCTTCCACTATTTGCACGCCCCCTGCAAGTGCTGGAAGGAGCACCCGCAGTCCAGTTCCTGATAGTCAGATTGAAGATGTCAGTGTTGAAGTACACCAGGATGAGGAGGATATGGGTGTTGCTGGCTCTGGGGAGGAAATTGACAAGGAGGATTCTGATGGTGAGGTGGTTTGTTTAAGTCAGGCACCCGGGGAGACACCTGTTGTCCGTGGGAGGAATATGGCCATTGACATGCCTGGTGAAAATACCCAAAAAAATCAGCTCTTCGGTGTGTAAGTATTTCAACAGAAATGCGGACAACAGGTGTCAAGCCGTGTGTTGCCTTTGTCAAGCTGTAATAAGTAGGGGTAAGGACATTAACCACCTCGGAACATCCTCCCTTATACGTCACCTGCAGCGCATTCATCATAAGTCAGTGACAAGTTCAAAAACTTTGGGCGACAGCGGAAGCAGTCCACTGACCAGTAAATCCCTTCCTCTTGTAACCAAGCTCACGCAAACCACCCCACCAACTCCCTCAGTGTCAATTTCCTCCTTCCCCAGGAATGCCAATAGTCCTGCAGGTCATGTCACTGGCAATTCTGACGAGTCCTCTCCTGCCTGGGATTCCTCCGATGCATCCTTGCGTGTAACGCCTACTGCTGCTTGCGCTGCTGTTGTTGCTGCTGGGAGTCGATGGTCATCCCAGAGGGGAAGTCGTAAGACCACTTTTACTACTTCCACTAAGCAATTGACTGTCCAACAGTCCTTTGCGAGGAAGATGAAATATCACAGCAGTCATCCTGCTGCAAAGCAGATAACTGAGGCCTTGGCATCCTGGGCGGTGAGAAACGTGGTTCCGGTATCCATAGTTACTTCAGAGCCAACTATAGACTTGATTGAGGTACTGTGTCCCCGGTACCAAATACCACCTAGGTTCCATTTCTCTAGGCAGGCGATACCGAAAATGTACACAGACCTCAGAAAAAGACTCACCAGTGTCCTAAAAAATGCAGTTGTACCCAATGTCCACTTAACCACGGACATGTGGACAAGTGGAGCAGGGCAGACTCAGGACTATATGACTGTGACAGCCCACTTGGTAGATGTATTGACTCCCGCCGCAAGAACAGCAGCGGTGGCACCAGTAGCAGCATCTCGCAAACGCCAACTCTTTCCTAGGCAGGCTACGCTTTGTATCACCGCTTTCCAGAATACGCACACAGCTGAAAACCTCTTACGGCAACTGAGGAAGATCATCGCAGAATGGCTTACCCCAATTGGACTCTCCTGTGGATTTGTGGCATCGGACAACGCCAGCAATATTGTGCGTGCATTATATCTGGGCAAATTCCAGCACGTCCCATGTTTTGCACATACCTTGAATTTGGTGGTGCAGAATTATTTAAAAAACGACAGGGGCGTGCAAGAGATGCTGTCGGTGGCCAGAAGAATTGCGGGACACTTTCGGCGTACAGGCACCACGTACAGAAGACTGGAGCAACACCAAAAACGCCTGAACCTGCCCTGCCATCATCTGAAGCAAGAAGTTGTAACGAGGTGGAATTCAACCCTCTATATGCTTCAGAGGATGGAGGAGCAGCAAAAGGCCATTCAAGCCTATACATCTGACCACAATATAGGAGGTGGAATGCACCTGTCTCAAGCGCAGTGGAGAATGATTTCAACGTTGTGCAAGGTTCTGCAACCTTTTGAACTTGCCACACGTGAAGTCAGTTCAGACACTGCCAGCCTGAGTCAGGTCATTCCCCTCATCCGGCTTTTGCAGAAGAAGCTGGAGACATTGAAGGAGGAGCTAAGACAGAGCGATTCCGCTAGGCATGTGGGACTTGTGGATGGAGCCCTTCATTCGCTTAACCAGGATTCACGGGTGGTCAATCTGTTGAAATCAGAGCACTACATTTTGGCCACCGTGCTCGATCCTAGATTTAAAACCTACGTTGGATCCATCTTTCCGGCAGACACAAGTCTGCAGGGGTTCAAAGAACTGCTGGTGAGAAAATTGTCAAGTCAAGCGGAACGCGACCTGTCAACATCTCCTCCTTCACTTTCTCCCGCAACTGGGGGTGCGAGGAAAAGGCTACGAATTCCGAGCCCACCCGCTGGCGGTGATGCAGGGCAGTCTGAAGCGACTGCTGATGCTGACATCTGGTCCGGACTGAAGGACCTGCCAACGATTACTGACATGTCGTCTACTGTCACTGCATATGATTCTCTCACCATTGAAAGAATGGTGGAGGATTATATGAGTGACCGCATCCAAGTAGGCACGTCAGACAGTCCGTACGTATACTGGCAGGAAAAAGAGGCAATTTGGAGGCCCTTGCACAAACTGGCTTTATTCTATCTAAGTTGCCCTCCCACAAGTGTGTACTCCGAAAGAGTGTTTAGTGCCGCCGCTCACCTTGTCAGCAATCGGCGTACGAGGTTACTTCCAGAAAATGTGGAGAAGATGATGTTCATTAAAATGAATTATAATCAATTCCTCCGTAGAGACATTCACCAGCAGTAATTGCCTCCAGAAAGTACACAGGGAGCTGTGATGGTGGATTCCAGTGGGGACGAATTGATAATCTGTGAGGAGGGGGATGTACACGGTGATGAATCGGTGGATGATGATGAGGTGGACATCTTGCCTCTGTAGAGCCAGTTTGTGCAAGGAGAGATTAATTGCTTCTTTTTTGGTGGGGGTCCAAACCAACCCGTCATTTCAGTCACAGTCGTGTGGCAGACCCAGTCACTGAAATGATGGGTTGGTTAAAGTGTGCATGTCATGTTTATACAACATAAGGGTGGGTGGGAGGGCCCAAGGACAATTCCATCTTGCACCTCTTTTTTCTATAATTTTTCTTTGCGTCATGTGCTGTTTGGGGAGTATTTTTTGGAAGGGCCATCCTGCGTGACACTGCAGTGCCACTCCTAGATGGGCCAGGTGTTTGTGTCGGCCACTTGGGTCGCTGAGCTTAGTCACACAGCTACCTCATTGCGCCTCTTTTTTTCTTTGCGTCATGTGCTGTTTGCGGAGTGTTTTTTGTAAGGGCCATCCTGCGTGACACTGCAGTGCCACTCCTAGATGGGCCAGGTGTTTGTGTCGGCCACTTGGGTCGCTGAGCTTAGTCACACAGCTACCTCATTGCGCCTCTTTTTTTCTTTGCGTCATGTGCTGTTTGGGGAGTGTTTTTTGGAAGGGCCATCCTGCGTGACACTGCAGTGCCACTCCTAGATGGGCCAGGTGTTTGTGTCGGCCACTTGGGTCGCTGAGCTTAGTCATCCAGCGACCTCGGTGCAAATTTTAGGACTAAAAATAATATTGTGAGGTGTGAGGTATTCAGAATAGACTGAAAATGAGTGTAAATTATGGTTATTGAGGTTAATAATACTATGGGATCAAAATGACCCCAAATTCTATGATTTAAGCTGTTTTTTAGGGTTTTTTGAAAAAAAACACCCGAATCCAAAACACACCCGAATCCGACAAAAAAAAATTGGGTTCGGGTTCGAACCCAAAACACGGCCGCGGAACCGAACCCAAAACACAAAACCCGAAAAATTTCCGGTGCACATCTCTAGTGGGGTCCCCCCTCCAAAGCATAACCAGCCTCTGGCTCTTCGAGCCGGTCTTGGTTCTAAAAATGCGAGGGAAAATTGGAAAGGGGATCCCCCGTATTTTTTACACCAGCATCGGGCTCCACTAGCTGGACAGATAATGCCACAGCCGGGGGTCACTTTTATACAGTGCCCTGCGGCCGTGGCATTAAATATCCAACTAGTCACCCCTGGCCGAGGTACCCTGGGGGAGTGGGGACCCCTTCAATCAAGTACTGAATCTGCAACCCAGGTATTACAGAGCTCTATGGCAGTATGGCCCTGTTCTGGTACCTCAGGACGCCCCGCTATACACCCCCATAAGCGTGCGCTTGTGCATGTCACACAAGACGACACGGATACCGATTCTGACACCACAGACTGTGATGGGGATGTGTTGCAGGGGTCCACAATTGTTGATAGAGGCTGTCAGGGATGTGTTGACTGTTAATGATACCACACTTGGGCAGGTTGAGGAGGCTTTTTTCACTGACAATAAAAAAGCCTCGCTAACCTTCCCTGCATCAAAGGAGCTGAATGCTATATTTAAAAAAACATGGGAAAACCCTGAGAAAAAATTCCAGGTCCCTAAGAGGGTACAGGTGGCGTTTCCTTTCCCTGAGGAGGATAGGAAAAAAATGGGAAAAGCCGCCAATTATTGAAGCATCTGTGTCTAGACTCTCAAAGAAGGTGGTTTTACCTGTTCCGGGATCTACCGCCTTGAAGGAGCCGGCAGATAGGAAGATTGATAACACGCTTAAATCAATGTGCACTGCTTCAGGGACCATATTATGTCCCACTATTGCTAGTGCATGGATTGCAAAGGCTATAGTGAAGTGGTCGGCTACCTTACTTGAGGATTTGGATACGATGGAAAGGGATGACGTTGCTTTATATTTCTCTTAAGTCCTAGAGGATGCTGGGGACTCCGTAAGGACCATGGGGCATAGATGGGCTCCGCAGGAGATAGGGCACCTAAAAATAACTTTGACTTTGGGTGTGCACTGGCTCCTCCCTCTATGCCCCTCCTCCAGACCTCAGTTAGGTCTTGTGCCCAGAGGAGAAGGGGTGTACTGCAGAGAGCTCTCCAGAGTTTTCTGTTGAAAAAGAATATTTTAGGTTTTTTATTTTCAGGGAGTCCTGTTGGCAACAGGCTCCCTGCATCGTGGGACTGAGGAGAGAGAAGCAGGGCTGGCTTAATGGTTGGGCTCTGCTTCTAAGGCTACTGGACACTATTAGCTCCAGATGGAGTCGGAACACAGGTCTCACCTGGGGTTCGTCCCGGAGCCGCGCCGCCGTCCTCCTCACAGATGCTGGAAGATAGAAGCCAGGTGAGTATGAGAAGGCAGAAGACATCATAGGCGGCAGAAGCCATCAGATCTTCATGAGGTACCGCTGCGCGCCATTGCTCCCATTCACACACACACAGAGCAGCACTGAAGGGTGCAGGGCGCAGGGGGGGGGGGGCGCCCTGGGCAGCAATAATCCTCACATTTGGGCACTGACAAGGTAGATTAGGCTGCTGGGCAGTAATTCTACGATCCCCCGCCATTTTCTATTAAAAAAATCACCGGGACCGAAGCCCGCCGTCGGGTGGGTGGAGCTTGATCCCCAGCACTAACCAGCGCCATTTTCTCCACAGAGGCTGCATGAGGAAAACGCTGGCTCCCTGGTCTCTCCCCTGCTGAACATTCAGGCTGGAAAAAAGAGGAGGGGGGCATTTTGAGCGCAGTGAGTGGGAATCTGGTCATTTTATATATAAAAACGCTATCTGGTCATATCTTTCCATGGTTATTAAGCGCTGGGTGTGTGCTGGCAAACTCTCTCTGTCTCTCCTTTGTGGTTTTGTACCCTTATAGGTTAATCCCTGTGTGTGTGGGGTGTCGGTACGTGGTGTCGACATGTCTGAAGCGGAAGGCTTTTCCAAGGAGGAGGTGGAGCAAATGAGTGGTGTGTCCCAGTCGGTTGTGCCGACTCAGGAATGGATGGACATGTGGCATATGTTGAATGCAAGTGTGGCATCCTTACATAAGAGGCTTGATAAGGCTGAATTAGGGGGGACATCAGGGGGTCAATCCTCAGATTGGACCGACTCACAGGGCCCGTCGGGGTCTCAAAAGCGTCCCTTAACACTAGACACTACTACCGACACGGGTTCTGATTCCAGTGTCGACTATGACGAAGTGAAATTGCACCCTAGGGTGACAAAGCATTCAGTGTATAATTGTGGCAATAAGGGATGTGTTGCATATTGAGGATGAACCTTCGGTCCCCGACACAAGGGTGCACATGTTTAAGGGAAAGAAACAGATTATTAATTTTCCCACATCTCATGAACTAAATGATTTCTTTGAAAAGGCTTGGGAAATTCCGTAAAAGAGACCGCAGATACCCAAAAGAATTTATATGGCATACCCCTTCCCTAAACAGGACAGGGAGCGTTGGGAATCACCTCCCACTGTGGACAAGGCCCTGACGTGCTTGTCCAAGAAAGTGGCGCTACCGTCTCCTGACACAGCTGCCCTTGGGGACCCTGCAGATCGCAGGCAATAGACTACCTTAAATTGTATTTATTCTCATACTGGAGCAGTCCTTAGACCGACAATTGCGTCGGCATGGGTGTGTAGCGCGATTTCAGCTTGGACAGATGAGCTGACAGCTTATTTTGATAAGATGGATAAGGATACTATATTCTTAACTCTAGCCCATATTAAAGACGCAGTCTTATTTATGAGGGATGCTCAAAGGGACATTGGTTTGCTGGCTTCTAGGGCCAATGCGATGTCTATCTCTGCGAGAAGATCCTTATGGACTCGCCAATGGACGGGTGATGCAGATTCCAAAAAACATATGGAAGTTCTACCCTATAAGGGAGATGTATTGTTTGGGGATGGGCTGACGGACCTGGTTTCCACAGCTACAGCAGGTAAATCAAACTTTTTACCATTTATTCCCCAACAGCAAAAGAAAGTACCACCCTATCAGATGCAGTCATTTCGGTCGCACAAGTCCAGAAGAGGTCGGGGATCCTCCTTCCTCGCCAGAGGTAAGGGCAGAGGCAGAAGAGCATCTGTTTCGGCAGGTGCCCAGGAACAAAAGTCCTCCCCGGCTACTCCAAAGCCCACAGCATGACGCTGGGGCTCCCCTGAAGGAGTCCGCACCAGTGGGGGCACATCTTCGACTTTTCAGCCAGGCTTGGGTCAGCTCAGGCCTGAATCCTTGGGTGTTGGAAATAGTTTCCCAGGGTTACAAACTGGAATTCGAGGAGGTGCCCCCGCGCCGATTTTTCAAATCGGCCCTACCAGCTTCCACATCGGAACGGGATGTAGTGTTAGCTGCAATTCAAACGCTGTGTCTACAGCAAGTAATAATCAGGGTTCCCCTGAACCAGCAGGGAAGAGGTTACTACTCAACCCTATTTGTGGTCCCGAAACCGGACTGTTCGGTCAGACCTATTTTGAATCTGAAATCCCTAAACCTGTACATACAAAGATTCAAATTCAAAATGGAATCACTCAGAGCGATAATAGCCAATATGGAGGAGGGGGAGTTTATGGTGTCTCTGGACATAAAGGATGCGTACCTTCATGTCCCCATATATTCCCCCCATCAGGAATACCTGAGATTCGCTGTACAGGATTGTCATTACCAATTTCAGATGTTGCCGTTTGGTCTTTCAACGGCCCCGAGGATTTTCACCAAGATAATGGCGGAAATGATGGTGGTCCTGCGCAAGCATGGAGTCACAATTATCACATACTTGGACGATCTCCTAATAAAAGCGAGATCCAGAGAGAAATTGCTGAGCAGCGTGGCGCTCTCTCTGAGAGTGCTCCAGCAACACGGTTGGATTCTAAATCTACCGAAGTCACAGTTGATTCCGACAACTCGGCTAACGTTCCTAGGTATGATACTGGATACGGAACAAATTAAGATCTTTCTCCCACTGGAGAAAGCCCAGGACATCCAGAACATGGTCAGAGACCTGCTACAAACGAAAAGGGTGTCAGTTCACCAATGCACTCGAGTTCTGGGAAAAATGGTGACGGCCTACGAGGCCATTCCCTTCGGAAGGTTCCATGCAAGGACTTTTCAATAGGACCTTCTGGACAAGTGGTCCGGGTCCCATCTGCACTTACATCGGAAAAAAACTCTGTCCCCAGGGGCCAGGGTGTCTCTCCTGTGGTGGTTGCAAAGTATTCACCTGCTGGAGGGTCGCAGGTTTGGAATTCAGCATTGGATCTTGGTTACCACGGACGCGAGCCTCCGAGGATGGGGAGCAGTCACACAAGGAAGACATTTTCAGGAACTGTGGTCAGACCAGGAGTCCTGTCTACACATCAATGTGTTGGAACTCAGGGCCATTAACAATGGCCTTCGACAAGCGGAGAGTTCTTCGAAACCTGCCGGTTCTGATTCAATCAGACAATGTCACAGCAGTGGCTCATGTGAACCGCCAAGGCGGGACAAGAAGCAGAGTCGCGATGGCGGATGCCACCAGGATTCTTTGCTGGGCGGAAAATCACGTAAGTGCTCTGTCGGCTGTCTTCATTCCGGGAGTGGACAACTGGGAAGCAGACTTCCTCAGCAGACACGATCTCCATCCAGGAGAGTGGGGACTTCATCAAGAAGTCTTTGCAGACGTAACGCGTCTTTGGGGAACTCCTCAAATAGACATGATAGCATCACGCCTCAACAAAAAGCTTCGGAGGTATTGTGCCTGGTCTCGGGACCCTCAGGCAGTAGCAGTAGATGCTCTGGTAACACCGTGGGTGTTCAAATCGGTCTACGTGTTTCCTCCTCTTCCTCTCATCACAAAAGTGTTGAGGATCATAAGACGAAGAAGAGTACAGACGATACTCGTTGTCCCAGACTGGCCTCGAAGGGCCTGGTACTCGGATCTACAAGAGACACAGGAGATCCCTGGCCTCTTCCTCTGAGGGAAGACCTGTTGTAACAGGGGCCCTGTGTTTTTCAAGACTTACCGAGAGGTCATCCCTACTTTAATAAAGGCTAGGAAGGAGGTGACGGGAAAACATTATCACCGTATCTGGCGAAAGTATGTGTCTTGGTGTGAGACCAAGAATGCACCTATGGAAGATTTTCATCTGGGTCGTTTTCTCCACTTCCTACAGACAGGAGTGGATATGGGCCTAAAATTAGGCTCTGTTAAGGTACAGATTTCGGCCCTCTCGATTTTCTTTCAGAAGGAATTAGCTTCTCTTCCAGAAGTCCAGAGGTTTGTAAAGGGAGTGCCGCACATCCAGCCCCCTTTTGTGCCTCCAGTGGCACCATGGGACCTGAACGTGGTGTTGCAGTTCCTAAAATCACACTGGTTTGAACCGCTTAACAAGGTTGAGTTAAAATTTCTTACCTGGAAGGTGGTCATGTTGTTGGCCTTAGCATCAGCATGGCGAGTGTCAGAATTGGCGGCTTTGTCACACAAGAGCCCATACTTGATTTTTCATGTGGATCGAGCTGAATTGAGGACACGTCCGCAATTTTTGCCTAAAGTGGTTTCTTCATTCCATATGAATCAACCTATTGTGGTGCCTGTGGCTACAGGTGACCTGGAGGATTCCAGATCCCTGGACGTAGTCCGGGCCTTAAAGATTTATGTAGCCAGGACGGCTACAATTAGGAAAACAGAGGCTCTGTTTGTCCTGTATGCTGCTAATAAGATTGGTGCACCTGCTTCGAAGCAGACTATTGCTCGCTGGATCTGTAATACGATTCAGCAGGCTCATTCTATGGCTGGATTGCCGGTACCAAATTCGGTTTAGGCCCATTCCACTAGGAAGGTGGGTTCTTCTTGGGCGGCTGCCCGAGGCGTCTCGGCATTACAGCTTTGCCGAGCGGCGACTTGGTCGGGGTCAAACACTTTTGCTAAATTCTACAATACCCTGGCTGATGGAGACCTAGCGTTTGCTCAGTCGGTGCTGCAGAGTCATACGCACTCTCCCGCCCGATTGGATGCTTTGGTATAAACCCCATGGTCCTTACGGAGTCCCCAACATCCTCTAGGACTTAAGAGAAAATAAGATTTTAAACCTACCGGTAAATCTATTTCTCCTAGTCAGTAGAGGATGCTGGGCGCCCGTCCCAGTGCGGAAACTCTGCAAGACTTGTACATAGTTGTTGCTTACATAAGGGTTCTGTTACAGTTGGAATCGGTCTTGGACAGTTGCTGTTATTGTTCATACGGTTGGTTATTTATGATCCAGGTTACATGGTATGATTGGTGTGGGCTGGTATGAATCTTGCCCTTGGATTTCTAAATCCTGCCTTGTATTGTCCATCTCCTCTGGGCACAGTTCTCTAACTGAGGTCTGGAGGAGGGGCATAGAGGGAGGAGCCAGTGCACACCCAGAGTAAAAGTTCTTTTTAGGTGCCCTATCTCCTGCGGAGCCCGTCTATACCCCATGGTCCTTACGGAGTCCCCAGCATCCTCTACGGACTAGGAGAAATAGATTTATCTGTAGGTTTAAAATCTTATTTTACGCAACATACATGATTCAGCAGGTTTTATGGTAGAATCCATGAAAGACCTGGGTTCCATGGCTGTGGGAATATCTTCCATGTCTGTTTCAGCTCGTCGGGACTGTGGCTGCACCAGTGGTCGGCCGACGCGGAATCCAGGAAAAGTGTGGAGTCCCTACCCTATACAGGTCAGGCTTTCTTTGGGGAAGCACTAGATGCGTGGAAATCCACTGCTACAGCGGGTAAGTCTCCGTTTCTTCCCTCAGCAGCACCTGCTCCGTAGAAGTCCTTCTCTTCACCTGCAACGCAGTCCTTTCGGCCTAACAGAACGTCCAATTCCTTCTTTAGGGGAGGTCGAGTTAAGTCCAAGAAACCTGCAGCTGCAGGTTCCCAGGAGCAAAAGCCTGCTTCAGGTACGCCAAAGTTCTCTGCATGACGGTGGACCGCGCGGCCTGGATATGGGGCCAGTGGGAGCCAAACTCAGACACTTTAGTCACGTCTGGGTATCGTCCGGCCTGGATCCCTGGGTGATAGATATTGTATCCCAGGGATACAGGCTGGAATTTCAAAGTCTCCCATTTTTTCAAATAAGGTATGCCAACTGTGTTGGCAGACAGCACTGTACTACAGAACGCTGTCCAAAAACTGGTGGAGGCACAGGTCATTGTACCAGTACCACCTCACATGCAGAACAAAGGTTACTATTTGAACCTTTTCATGGTACCAAAACCGGATGGTTCGGTCAGGCCCATTCTGAACTTAAAATCATTAAACCCCTTTCTAAAGGAGTTCAAGTTCAAGATGGAGTCTCTCAGGGCGGTGATATCAGGACTGGAAGAGGGGGAGTTCCTGGTATCTCTGGATATAATTGCTGGACTGTCATTTCCACTTCCAGGCCCTGCCATTCGGCCTCCCCACGGCACCAAGGGTGTTTACCACGGTGATGGCAGAAATTATGATTCTCCTCCGCAAACGGGGTGTGAACATCATTCCATATCTGGACGATCTGCTGATAAAGGCATTGTCCAAGGAGAAGCTGGTGCAATCCATTGTTCTTACAACATGCCTCCTCGAGAGTCATGGTTGGATCCTGAACCATTCCAAAGTCACATTTGGAACCAACCCAGAGGTTATCATTTCTGGGAATGATCCTGGGCATGGAAGTGCAAAAGGTGTTTCTGCCACAGGAAAAGGCATTGGTGATACAAACTATGGTCCGGGAGGTCCTGAAGCCATCCCGGGTGTCGGTTCATCAGTGCATTTGCCCATTGGGAAAGATGGTGGCCTCTTACGAGGCTCTCCAGTTCGGGAGGTTCCACGCTCAGACTTTCCAACTGGATCTCCTAGACAAATGGTCGGGATCTCTTCTCCACATACACCAGAGATTTTGTCTGTCACCAAAGGCAAGGATTTCACTCCTATGGTGGCTCCACTTGCCTCACCTTCTAGAGGGCCGCAGGTACGGGATTGAGGACTGGGTCCTTCTAACCACGGATGCGAGTCTTCGGAGCTGGGGAGCAGTCACTCAATGAGTAACCTTCCAAGGACGGTGGTCAAGTCTGGAAGCCGGCCCGACCATCAACATCCTGGAACTCAGAGCCGTCTACAACGGTCTTCTTCAGGCGGCCCCTCTTCTAAGAAATCACGCCATTCAAGTGCAGTCGGACAACGTAACAACAGTGGCTTACAGAAACCGACAAGGCGGAACGAAGAGCAGAGCGTCAATGTCAGAGGTGTCAAAAATACTTCTCTGGACAGAAAAACATGCGTTAGCGCTGTCAGCCATCTTCATTCTGGGGGTAGACAACTGGGAAGCAGACTTCCTGAGCAGACACGCTCTCCATCCAGGAGAGTGGGGACTCCATCCGGAGGTGTCAAAGGAAATAACAGATCTTTGGGGTTTACCCCAAATAGACATGATGGCCTCTCGTCTCAACAAGAAGCTTCTGTGTTATTGTTCCAGGTCGAGGGACACACAGGCAGTGGACGCCCTGGTATCTCCGTGGGTGTTCCAGTCAGTGTACGTGTTTCCACCACTCCCACTCATCCCAAGAATCCTAAAGCTCATAAGGAGAACAAGGGTTCAAGCGATCCTCATTGCCCCAAACTGGCCAAGAAGTGCTTGGTACGCAGCCCTTCTGAATCTACTGCAATAAGAGCCGAGGCCTCTTCCTCTTCGGGAGGACCTGCTGCAGCAGGGGCCGTTCGCCTATCAAGATTTACCGCAGCTACGTTTGACGGCATGGAAGTTGAGCACTTGATTCTTGCTCGGAAGGGCATTCCGAAGAAGGTTATTCCTACCCTCATACAGGCTAGGAAAGGAGTAACGTCTAAACATTACCATTGTATTTGGAAGAAATATGTCTCTTGGTGTGAGTCCAAGAAGTTTCCTACGGTGGAGTTTCAACTGGGACGTTTCCTACTCTTCCTGCAAGCAGGAGTGGATATGGGTCTGAGGTTGGGATCTGTGAAGGTACAGATTTCAGCCCTATCCATTTTCTTTCAGAAACAATTGGCTGCCCTCCCTGAGGTTCAGACCTTTTTGAAGGGAGTTCTGCATATCCAACCTCCCTTTGTACTGCCTACGGCGCCTTGGGACCTTAACGTGGTGTTGCAGCTCCTCCAGTCAGATTGGTTCGAACCTCTACAGGAGGTAGAGGTCAAATTTCTTACATGGAAGGCAGTCACTTTGTTGGCCTCAGCTTCTGCTAGACGTGTGTCCGAGAAGGGGGCTTTGTCCTGTAAAAGCCCTTACTTGATCTTCCACGAAGATCGAGCTGAGCTCCGGACTCGTTGGCAGTTTCTTCCAAAGGTTGTGTCGGCATTTCATATCAACCATCCTAGTGTGGTGCCAGTGGCTACGGACTCCTCAATTACTTCAAAGTCTTTGGATGTCATAAGGGCTGTGAAGATTTATGTGAAGAGAACGTCTCATCACAGAAAGTCGGACTCTTTGTTTGTCCTATATGATCCCAAGAAGATTGGGTGTCCTGCTTCTAAGCAGACGATTTCTCGCTGGATCAGGTTCACTATCCAGCACGCTTATTCTACGGCAGGACTGCCATGTCCAAAATCTGTTAAGGCCCACTCTATTCGTAAGGTGGGGTGTTCCTGGGCGGCTGCCCGGGGTGTCTCCGCAGTGCAACTTTGCCGAGCAGCAACTTGGTCAGGGTCGAACATGTTTGCAAAGTTTTACAAGTTCGATACTTTGGCCGCTGATGATCTGAAGTTCAGTCAATCAGTTATGCAGGAGTCTCCGCACTCTCCCTCCCGTTCTGGGAGCTTTTGGTACATCCCCATTATACTAATGTGGACCCCAGCATCCTCTGGGATGTAAGAGAAAATAGGATTTTGGTACCTAACCGTAAATCTTTTTCTCGTAGTCCGTAGAGGATGCTGGGAGTCCGCCAGCCCAGCGCTTTGTTTTCCTGCAAATGTTATTTGGTTCAGTACAACTTAATTTTAGTTGAGTACTGCATTGTTACTTGGTAAGTAATGTTTCAGCTGTTGCTGAGTAGTTCAAGCTAGTTGACTTGTCGTGCCTTGTATGTGTGAGCTGGTATGAAGCTCACCACTATCTGTGTAATATCCTTCTCTCGAAGTATGTCGTCTCCTTGGGAACAGTTTCTACACTGAGTCTGGTAGGATGAGCAAAGAGGGAGGAGCCAGCCCACACTCTCAAACTCTTAAAGTGCCAATGGCTCATGGTGGACCCGTCTATAGCCCATGGTACTAATGTGGACCCCAGCATCCTCTATGGACTACGAGAAAAGGATCTACCGGTAGGTACCAAAATTTTTATACAGAGGCCTCTCCTGCCAACTGATTACCTCCTCCCACTCCTACCTACAAGATTTCTCACGTGCTGCTCTCTTTCTCTGGAATTCTCTACATCTCCCCATCTGACTCTCCACCTCTCTACAAAACTTCAATTGGGCTCTCAAAACCCACTTCTTCACCAACCCCAGCCAACTGTCCTCCAAACCCTCTTGTCCACGCTCACAGTCTACCCCTTCTATGTCACCATGGTCTGTTAGCCCTTCACCTTTTAGATTGTAAGCTCACAAGAGCAGGGCCTTCTCCATCATGTGCCTTGCCTTCTCTTACTTACACTATCTTATACTCCATCCTCCCTTTGATGGCACCTAACCCCGGGATTTCTGTATATACCTTGTATTTGTCCTATATTGTCTCAAACTGTAAGTGGGTTTTTTTTTTGCTCATTTGTTTATGTACTGTTTAGGGGCGCTGCGGATCCCTTATGGCACCATATAAATAAAGGATACTACTAAATAGTTTTTTTTTTAACAGATACAATTCACCATTATTGTTTCTTATAAATACTTTATATACATTTATTGTTGAAACATTAGTGTCCAAGATTTACAGTATGATCGTATCATTACAATGACATAACTGGGGAGGTGAGGGGATCTGGGAGTATCACTGTGACATCACATATCTATAGTAATGATACAGGGACATGACTGGAGAGGTGAAGGGATCTGGGAGCATCACAGTGACATTACTTATATCTATAGTAATAATACAGGCACATGACTGGGGAGGTGAGGGGGATCTGGGAATGTCACAGTGACATCACTTATATCTAGTAATAATACAGGGACATGACAGGGGAGGTGAGGGGGATCTGGGAATGTCACAGTGACATCACTTATATCTATAGTAATAATACAGGGACATGACTGGGGAGGTGAGGGGGATCTGGGAATGTCACAGTGACATCACTTATATCTATAGTAATAATACCGGGACATGACTGGGGAGGTGAGGAGATCTGGGAATGTCACAGTGACATCACTTATATCTATAGTAATAATACAGGAACATGACTGGGGAGGTGAAGGGATCTGGGAAATGTCACAGTGACATCACTTTTATCTTCAGTATTAAAACAGGGACATAACTGGGGAGGTGACTGCTGGGAATGGGGCATTATACAGTAACCCGCATTATACAGTAACACCGGGAGATGTGTCTGGGTGGTGACTGGAGAGGTGGCTGCTGGGAATGGGACATTATACAGTAAAACTAGGGGACGTGTCTGTGTGATGACTGAAGAGGTAACTGCTGGGAATGGAACATTATACAGTAACACCAGGGAACGTGTCTGGGTGATGACTGGAGAGGTGACTGCTGGGAAAGGGGCATTATACAGTAACACCAGGGGACGTGTCCGGGTAATGACTGGAGAGGTGACTGCTGGGTATTGGACATTATACAGTAACACCAGGGAATGTGTCTGGGTGATGACTGTATCATTGTGTGTGTCAGGTTCCTATAAGGTGTCAGGATGTCACTGTCTATGTCTCCATGCAGTTGTGGGAGTATATAGAGGAACACATGGGTCTGTACAAGGACGTGATGATGGAGAATCACCGGCCCCCTCACATCACTGGGTAAGAGGAGACTGTCATGTATTGTACAGGGGAGAGCAGGTATGGGGGCCCCCTATATACACACATCATCTGATAATCACATATATACACTGTACTCAGTCACTGTGTGTCTCCTACAGATGGGCCCAGTAACAGAGATACCCCAGAGAGATGTCCCCGTCCTCTGTATTCCCGGGATTGTACAGAGGAGAATAACAGGATCCCACAGGAGGATCAGGTAGGTGGGATTTAGGGTCTCGCCAATATACCAAAGTGTCTGTCACTATATGATCTGTAGAGGAGCTGTGTGGGTCTTATACACTGATATTATACTGTTTCACCTCAGTTTAATCTGACTGTTTGCAAATGTCATTATAGTGTTTTGTTTTGTTGTTAGATAGAACGTCTGTCTGATATTAAAACAGAAGATATAGAGGGAGAAGAAGAGACGTATGTGACTGATATGAAGGCAGAAGATATAGAGGGAGAAGAAGAGACGTATGTGACTGATATAAAGGCAGAAGATATAGAGGGAGAAGAAGAGACGTATGTGACTGATATAAAGGCAGAAGATATAGAGGGAGAAGAAGAGACGTATGTGAGGGGTGATCAGCAGTGTAAGGAGGAGGAAATCCCTACAGATATCAGCACAGGTGAGTAATAAACACTTTTCTCTGACGTCCTAGTGGATGCTTGGAACTCCGTAAGGACCATGGGGAATAGCGGCTCCGCAGGAGACTGGGCACAAAAAGAAAGCTTTAGGACTACCTGGTGTGCACTGGCTCCTCCCCCTATGACCCTCCTCCAAGCCTCAGTTAGATTTTTGTGCCCGACCGAGCAGGTTGCAATCTAGGGGGCTCTCCTGAGCTTCTTAGATAAAAGTTAGTTTTAGGTTTTTTATTTTCAGTGAGACCTGCTGGCATCAGGCTCACTGCATCGAGGGACTATGGGGAGAAGAAGCGAACCTGCCTGCTTGCAGCCAGCTTGGGCTTCTTAGGCTACTGGACACCATTAGCTCCAGAGGGATCGAACACAGGCCCAGCCTCGGAGTCCGGTCCCAGAGCCGCGCCGCCGGCCCCCTTACAGAGCCAGAAGCAAGAAGAGGTCCGGAAAATCGGCGGCAGAAGACATCAGTCTTCATCAAGGTAGCGCACAGCACTGCAGCTGTGCGCCATTGCTCCTCATGCACACCTCACACTGCGGTCACTGATGGGTGCAGGGCGCTGGGGCCCCCCTGAGCAGCAATATTAACACCGTGGCTGTCAAAAATACATCACATATAACCCCCAGGGCTATATGGATGTACATTAACCCCTGCCAGAATCCATAAAAATGCGGGAGAAAAGTCCACGAAAAAGGGGCGGAGCTATCTCCCTCAGCACACTGGCGCCATTTTTCCCTCACAGCTCCGTTGGAGGGAAGCTCCCTGGCTCTCCCCTGCAGTTATTACACTTCAGAAAGGGTTAAAAAGAGAGGGGGGCACAATTTAGGCGCAGTATACAATATATATAGGCAGCTATAAGGGAAAACACTTTTTTATAGGTGCTATCCCTGTGATATATAGCGCCCTGGTGTGTGCTGGCATACTCTCCCTCTGTCTCCCCAAAGGGCTTTGTGGGGTCCTGTCCTCTATCAGAGCATTCCCTGTGTGTGTGCTGTGTGTCGGTACGGCTGTGTCGACAGGTATGTGGAGGATAATGAGGTGGAGGCGGAGCGAATGCCTGTAAATAGGTTGTCACCCCCTGCGGGGTCGACACCGGTGTGGTTGAACTTATGGAAGGATTACGTGAAAGTGTCAACTCCTTACATAAAAGGTAGACGACACAGAACAGCCGGCTACTCAGCTTGTGCCTGTTCCAGCGTCTCAGATGTCATGGGGGGCTCTAAAATCGCCCGCTACCTCAGATAACAGACACAGATGTCGACACGGATACTGACTCCAGTGTCGACGTCGATGAGACTGGTGTACCCTCCAAATAGGTCCACCCGTTACAGGATTGAGGCAATGAAAAATGTATTACACATTTATGATTATACCCCAGGTACCACATAAAAGGGTATTGTGTTGGGTGAGAGAAAACTATTAGTAGTTTTTCCTGCATCTGAGAAATTAAATGAGGTGTGTGAGGAAGAGTGGTCTTCCCCCGGTAAGAAATTGATAATTTCTAAAACGGTTATTGGCAGCGTACCCTTTCCCGCCAGAGGATAGGTCACGCGGGGAAACACCCCATAGGGTAGATACAGCGCTTACACGCTTATCAGAAAAGGTGGCACTACCGTCTCCGGATACGGCCGCCCTGAAGGAACCTGCTGATAGAAAGCAGGAGATTACCCTATAAGATATAGTCACACACTAGGGCATTATATTGCGACCAGCCGTTGCTTCGGCATGGATGTGCAGTGCTCCCGCTGCGTGGGCAGATTTCCTGTCGGAAAATAACTATAGATAGGGACAATATTTTGCTGAAAATAGAGCATATAAAAGACATGGTCTTATACATGCGTGATGCACAGAGGGATATTTGCCGGCTGGCATCAAAAATAAGCGCTAGGTCCATTGCCGCCAGAAGGGGGTTATGGACTCGGCAATGGTCTGGCGATGCCGACTCGAAACGGCACATGGAAGTTTTGCCCTATAAGGGGGTGGAACTATTTGGGGAGGGTATTTCGGACCTCGTGTCCACAGCTACTGCTGGGAAATCGACCTTTTTGCCACAGGCTACCCCACAGCAAAAGAAAGCACCGTATTATCAGGTAAAGTCCTTTCGGCCCCCGAAAAGCAAGAGGGCTAGAGGCTCATCCTTTCTGCCGAGAGGCAAAGGTAGAGGAAAAAAGCTTCAGCACACAGCTAGTTCCCAAGAGCAGAAGTCCTCCCCCGCATCCGGTAAGTCCACATCATGACGCTGGGGCTGCTCAGGCGGACCCGGGTACGGTGGGGGCCCGTCTCAGAAATTTCAGCGCTCAGTGGGCTCTCTCACAAGTGGATCCCTGGGTCCTTCAAGTAGTATCTCAGGGGTACAGGCTGGAATTCGAGACGTCTCCCCCCCCCCCCCCCCCCCCGCCGTTTCCTAAAATCTGCCTTACCGGCAACTCCCTCTGCCAGGGAGGCGGTGTTGGTGGCTATTCAAAAACTGTATTCACAGCAAGTGATTGTCAAGGTACCCCTCCTTCAGCAAGGAAAGGGTTACTATTCCAAAATGTTTGTAGTACCGAAAACGGACGGTTCGGTGAGACCCATCTTAAATTTAAAATCCTTGAACACTTATATAAAAAGGTTCACGTTCAAGATGGAATCGCTCAGGGCGGTTATTGCGAGCCTGGACGAGGGGGATTACATGGTCTCCCTGGACATCAAGGACACGTACCTGCATGTCCCCATTTACCCTCCTCACCAGGAGTACCTCAGATTTGTGGTACAGGACTGTCACTATCAGTTCCAGACGCTGCCGTTTGGGTTATCCACGGCACTGAGGGTCTTTACCAAGGTAATGGCCGAAATGATGATACTCCTTCGCAAGAAGGGAGTTTGAATTATCCCGTGCTTGGACAATCTCCTGATAAAGGCGAGGTCCAAGGAACAGTTGGTAGTGGGGGTAGCACTGTCTCAGGAAGTGCTACAACAGCACGGCTGGATTCTCAATATTCCAAAGTCACAGCTGGTCCCGACGACACGTCTTCTGTTCCTGGGAATGATTCTGGACACAGACCAGAAAAGAGTGTTTCTTCCAGTGGAAAAAGCCGAGGAGTTGTCATCTCTAGTCAGAGACATCCTAAAACCGGGACAGGTGTCGATACATCAATGCACATGAGTCCTGGGAAAAATGGTAGCTTCATACGAAGCAATTCCATTCGGAAGGTTCCACGCAAGGACTTTCCAGTGGGACAAATGGTCCGGGTCCCATCTCCAGATGCATCAGCGGATAACCCTGTAGGCATGAACAAGGGTGCCGCTGCTGTGGTGGCTGCAGAGGGCTCATCTACTAGAGGGCCGCAGATTCAGAATACAGGACTGGGTCCTGGTGACCACGGATGCCAGCCTTCGGGGCTGGGGTGCAGTCACACAGGGAAGAAATTTCCAAGGACTGTGGTCAAATCAGGAAATTTCGCTTCACATAAATATTCTGGAGCTAAGGGCCATTTACAATGCCCTAAGCCAAGCCAGGCCCCTGCTTCAGAACCAGCCGGTACTGATCCAATCAGACAACATCACGGCGGTCGCCCATGTAAACAGACAGGGCGGCACGAGAAGCAGGATGGCTATGGCAGAAGCCACAAGGATTCTCCGATGGGCAGAGAATCATGTGTTAGCACTGACAGCAGTGTTCATTCCGGGAGTGGACAACTGGGAAGCAGACTTCCTCAGCAGGCACGACCTCCACCCGGGAGAATGGGGACTTCATCCAGAAGTCTTCCAAATGCTGGTAAACCGTTGGGAAAGACCACAGGTGGACATGATGGCGTCCCGCCTCAACAAAAAGCTAAAAAGATATTGCGCCAGGTCAAGGGACCCTCAGGCGATCGCTGTGGACGCTCTAGTGACACCATGGGTGTACCAGTCGGTTTATGTGTTTCCTCCTCTGCCTCTCATACCCAAGGTACTGAGAATAATAAGAAGGCGAGGAGTGAAAACTATACTCGTGGTTCCGGATTGGCCAAGAAGAGCTTGGTACCCGGAACTTCAAGAGATGCTTGCAGAGGACCCTTGGCCTCTGCCGCTCAGACAAGACCTGCTGCAGCAGGGACCCTGTCTGTTCCAAGACTTACCGCGGCTACGTTTGACGGCATGGCGGTTGAACACCGGATCCTAAAGGAAAAGGGCATTCCGGAGGAAGTCATCCCTACCCTGATCAAAGCCAGGAAGGATGTCACCGCAAAACATTATCACCGCATTTGGCGGAAGTATGTTGCTTGGTGTGAGGCCAAGAAGGCCCCAACGGAGGAATTTCAACTGGGTCGATTTCTGCATTTCCTGCAAGCAGGTGTGACGTTGGGCCTCAAATTGGGGTCCATTAAGGTCCAGATCTCGGCCCTGTCGATTTTCTTCCAGAAAGAACTGGCTTCACTGCCTGGAGTTCAGACTTTTGTCAAGGGAGTTCTGCATATTCAGTCTCCTTTTGTGCCCCCAGTGGCACCTTGGGATCTCAATGTGGATTTGGAGTTCCTGAAATCACATTGGTTTGAGCCACTTAAGACTGTGGATTTGAAATATCTCACGTGGAAAGTGGTTATGCTGTTGGCTCTGACTTCGGCCAGACGTGTGTCAGAATTGACGGCTTTGTCCTGTAAAAGCCCTTATCTGATTTTCCATATGGATAGGGCAGAGTTGAAGACTCGTCCTCAGTTTCTCCCGAAGGTGGTATCAGCTTTTCACTTGAATCAACCTATTGTGGTGCCTGCGGCTACTAGGGACTTGGAGGATTCCAAGTTACTGGACGTAGTCAGGGCCCTGAAAATTTATGTTTCCAGGACGGCTGGAGTCAGGAAAACTGACTCGCTGTTTATTCTCTATGCACCCAACAAGCTGGGTGCACCTGTTTCTAAGCAGACTATCGCGCGCTGGATTTGTAGCACTATTCAGCTGGCGCATTCTGCGGTGGGATTACCGCAGCCTAAATTTGTTAAAGCCCATTCCACAAGGAAGGTGGGCTCATCTTAGGCGGCTGCCCGAGGGGTCTCGGCTTTACAACTTTGCCGAGCTGCTACTTGGTCGGGGGCAAACACGTTTGCTAAATTTTATAAATTTGATACCCTGGCTGAGGAGGACCTGGAGTTCTCTCATTCGGTGCTGCAGAGTCATCCGCACTCTCCCGCCCGTTTGGGAGCTTTGGTATAGTCCCCATGGTCCTTACGGAGTCCCCAGCATCCACTAGGACATCAGAGAAAATAAGAATTTACTCACCTTTAATTCTATTTCTCGTAGTCCGTAGTGGATGCTGGGTGCCCATCCCAAGTGCGGATTGTCTGCAATACTTGTAAATAGTTATTGAACCACAACTCGGGTTGTTGTTGCGAGCCATCTATTCAGAGGCTCCTATGTTATCATACTGTTAACCGAGGTTCCTATCACGAGTTATATGGTGTGATTGGTGTGGCTGGTATGAGTCTTACCCGGGATTCAAAATCCTTCCTAAGTGTGTCAGCTCTTCCGGGCACAGTGTCCTAACTGAGGCTTGGAGGAGGGTCATAGGGGGAGGGGCCAGTGCACACCAGATAGTCCTAAGTCTTTCTTTAGAGTGCCCAGTCTCCTGCGGAGCCCGTCTATTCCCCATGGTCTTTACGGAGTCCCCAGCATCCACTACGGACTACGAGAAATAGAATTACCGGTGAGTAAATTCTTATTTTTTCAAAAGACTATCAGCCCCCCATCCGCCGCCCTTGGATGGGGGGGACAGCCTCGGGCTTCACCCCTGGCCCTTGGGTGGCTGGAGGGGGAACCCCTTGATTTAAGGGGTTCCCACTCCTCCAGGGTACCGGGGCCAGGGGTGATTAGTTGGGTATGTAATGCCAGGGCCACAGGGACCAGTATAAAAGTGTCCCCCGGCTGTGGCATTATGTACCTGGCTAGTGGAGCCTGATGCTTGTTTAAAAAATACGGGGGACCCCTACGCTTTTTGTCCCCCGTATTTTTGGAACCAGGACCAGGCGCAGAGCCCGGTGCTGGTTGATTAAATATGGGGGAACCCCTGTCATTTTTTTCCCCATATTTTTTCAACCAGGACTGGCTCAAAGAGCCCGAGGCTGGTTATGCTTAGGAGGGGGGACCCCACGCAATTTTTTTTTCAGTTTTTACACTAAACAGACCCTTTCCCATAGATAACCATGCACAGATCTCACTGATCCGTGCATGGTTATCCAAACTCGACTGGAAAAAGCAGGTCTATTTTTTTTGCTGCTTTTTTTAACGAATCGAAAAAAAAATAGACCCACACTTGAGCACTCAGAAACTAACACCAAAATACGAATGAATAGTGAATGCCCGTATTGTTTGAAATAACAGCCGTGTTTGACCGATGGTCTATTCATTCGTATTTCGGAACTTTGTAAATCAAACCATTACGAATAGTCCAAACACTGCCGAGATTGGTGCTTAGTAAATTCCCGGATTGGGACTTAGGAAAAAAAAAAAAAAAATCGGACAAACTCGAATTCTTAGTAAATATTGGCCCATGTCTTCCTGAAGGGTGTCATGTGCTGAAATCAGATCTTTGTGAGACGCAACAATCTCTTTCATCTTACTCTGTACAAGTGCCAATCTCACTGATAATACTAATACTAGTGTCAGGCGCTACTAATAATGGTTAAATGACAACAATTGCGGATGGGTGTCTATATCTAAACTCACACCCAATCCACACAAAAATCTGAACTTGCTCTCGCAACTCATATAATCTAGATAGCCACAAACAGGGTATAATGGCCTGTGGATATGACCAACACAATCTCACCTGATTAAAACCAGGTATACCAAAAACAAACTGAATAACCCCTTGCGCTATTTAATTTAGAGGCAACATGACATGAATCCACACAATAAAATAATTATAAGATAATTTTAATGTCTATAAAATCAATCATGTATAGGTTAACTAGACATAATCATAAAACATGAGTTAGTTAGTATGCGCATACACATAGAAAAGCTAAATGCTAGACCTACTAATTGAGCATAGGAGGTGGATCATATAGCTACCTGTGACCACATATGGCTGATTCAATAATCATAGGTTGACAATGTCCTTATTTTTGTTCTTAGAATAGGACAGTCCCATTAGATGTGCTCATAGAAAGTTATTTAGGTATATACCAAAAAAAAGTAAGTTGAACCAATTAAGCATAAATATGAATGGTTCTTTCACATGTGGAAAAGTTATCCAGATAACATGGAGGAAATTTGTATATCACCCGGGGCTTGGTGCACAGCAAGCACCTGTAGAAGAAAGCTCCCGTCTGCCACAGTCCGTGAGTGGCGTACTTCGTCTCCCACTGTATCTGGCTCTCGTGCACTCACCTTGGATCGCTTAGAGAGAAAGAGGTTGGTCCGGCTCCCGGAGCTCTGCGCACTGCAGGCGCTGATAGGATGGTTTTGCTCCCGTCTTCAAGCCGCCGCATATAGCGTCCTCCCGTTTATCAATCTCGAGCAGCGTTGCACATCAATGTGGAACTGAATGTAATGTCCACTGGGTCACACAGGGCACCTTCACTAACGCGTTTCGCTTCTAATTAAAGCTTCCTCATAGACTCTATGAGGAGGAAAATGGTGTGGAGGCGGAGTAATTGCCTGTATTAGTGATGTCACCCCCTAGGGAGTCGACACCTGACTGGATGGTCTTATTTAAGGAATTACGTAATAGTGTCAGCACTTTACAAAAAACTGTTGACGACATGAGACAGCCGGCAAATCAGTTAGTGCCTGTCCAGGCGTCTCAAACACCGTCAGGGGCTCTAAAGCGCCCATTACCTCAGTCGGTCGACACAGACACGGACACTGACTCCAGTGTCGACGGTGGAGATACAATATTTTCCAGTAGGGCCACACGTTACATGATTACGGCAATGAAGGAGGCTTTGCATATTTCTGATACTACAAGTACCACAAAAAAGGGTATTATGTGGGGTGTGAAAAAAATACCCGTAGTTTTTCCTGAATCAGATGAATTAAATGAAGTGTGTGATGATACGTGGGTTTCCCCCGATAAAAAAATTGCTAATATCTAAGAAATTATTGGCATTATACCCTTTCCCGCCAGAAGTTAGGGCGCGTTGGGAAACACCCCCCAGGGTGGATAAGAGCTCACACGCTTATCAAAACAGGTGGCGTTACCGTCTCCAGATACGGCCGCCTCAAGGAGCCAGCTGATAGGAAGCTGGAAAATATCCTAAAAAGTATATACACACATACTGGTATTATACTGCGACCAGCAATCACCTCAGCCTGGATGTGCAGTGCTGGAGTGGCTTGGTCGGATTCCCTGACTGAAAATATTGATACCCTTGACAGGGACAGTATTTTATTGACTATAGAGCATTTAAAGGATGCATTTCTATATATGCGAGATGCACAGAGGGATATTTGCACCCTGGCATCAAGAGTAAGTGCGATGTCCATTTCTGTTAGAAAATGTTTATGGACACGACAGTGGTCAGGTGATGTGGATTCCAAACGGCACATGGAAGTATTGCCGTATAAAGGGGAGGAGTTAATTGGGGTCGGTCTATCGGACCTGGTGACCACGGCAACAGCTGGAAATCCACCTTTTTACCCCAAGTCACCTCTCAGCAGAAAAAGACACCGTCTTTTCAGCCTCAGTCCCTTCGTCCCTATAAGGGCAAGCGGGCAAAAGGCCAGTCATATCTACCCCGGGGTAGAGGAAAGGGAAAAAGACTGCAGCAGGCAGCCCCTTCCCAGCAACAGAAGCCCTCCACAGCTATTGCCAAGTCCTCAGCATGACGCTGGGGCCTTACAAGCGGACCCAGGTGCGGCGGGGGGTCGTCTCAAGAGTTTCAGCGCGCAGTGGGCTCACTCGCAAGTGGACCCCTGGATCTTACAGGTAGTTTCCCAGGGGTACAGATTGGAATTCGAGACGTCTCCCCCTCGCAGGTTCCTGAAGTCTGCGTTACCAACGTCTCCCTCCGACAGGGAGGCAGTATTGGAAGCAATTCACAAGCTGTATTCCCAGCAGGTGATAATCAAAGTACCCCTCCTTCAACAAGGGAAGGGGTATTATTCCACACTATTTGTGGTACCGAAGCCAGACGGCTCGGTGAGACCTATTCTAAATCTAAAATCTTTGAACACTTACATACAAAGGTTCAAATTCAAGATGGAGTCACTCAGAGCAGTGATAGCGAACCTGGAAGAGGGGCACTATATGGTGTCCCTGGACATCAAGGATGCTTACCTTCATGTCCCAAATTGCCCTTCTCACCAAGGGTACCTCAGGTTCGGGGTACAGAACTGTCATCAGTTTTAGACGCTGCCGTTTGGATTGTCCTCGGCACCCCGGGTCTTTACCACGGTAATGGCCGAAATGATGATTCTTCTTCGAAGAAAAGGCGTCTTAATTATCCCTTACTTGGACGATCTCCTGATAAGGGCAAAGTCCAAGGAACAGTTGGAGGTCAGAGTAGCACTATCTCGGGTACTGCTACAACAGCACGGGTGGATTCTAAATATTCCAAAATCGCAGCTGATCCCGACGACACGTCTGCTGTTCCTAGGGATGATTCTGGGCACAGTCCAGAAAAAGGTGTTTCTCCTGGAGGAGAAAGCCAGGGAGTTATCCGAGCTAGTCAGGAACCTCCTAAAACCAGGAAAAGTGTCAGTGCATCATTGCACAAGGGTCCTGGGAAAAATGGTGGCTTCCTAAGAAGCGATTCCATTCGGCAGATTTCACGCAAGAACTTTTCAGTGGGATCTGCTGGACAAATGGTCCGGATCGCATCTTCAGATGCATCAGCGGATAACCCTGTCTCCAAGGACAAGGGTGTCTCTTCTGTGGTGGCTGCAGAGTGCTCATCTATTAGAGGGCCGCAGATTCGGCATTCAGGACTGGGTCCTTGTGACCACGGATGCCAGCCTGAGGGGCTGGGGAGCAGTCACACAGGGAAGAAATTTCCAGGGAGTGTGGTCCAGTCTGGAGACTTCACTTCACATAAATATACTGGAGCTAAGGGCAATTTACAATGCTCTAAGCCTAGCAAGACCTCTGCTTCAGGGTCAACCGGTGCTGATCCAGTCGGACAACATCACGGCAGTCGCCCACGTAAACAGACAGGGCGGTATAAGAAGCAGGAGGGCAATGGCAGAAGCTGCAAGGATTCTTCGCTGAGCGGAAAATCATGTGATAGCACTGTCAGCAGTGTTCATTCCGGGAGTGGACAACTGGGAAGCAGACTTCCTCAGCAGGCGATCTCCACCCGGGAGAGTGGGGACTTCACACGGAAGTCTTCCACATGATTGTGAACCATTGGGAAAAACCAAAGGTGGACATGATGGCGTCCCGCCTCAACAAAAAAATGGACAGGTATTGCGCCAGGTCAAGGGACCCTCAGGCAATAGCTGTGGACGCTCTGGTAACACCGTGGGTGTACCAGTCAATGTATGTGTTCCCTCCTCTTCCTCTCATACCCAAGGTACTGAGAATTAGAAGACGGAGAGGAGTAAGAACTATACTCGTGGCTCCGGATTGGCCAAGGAGGACTTGGTACCCGGAACTTCAAGAGATGCTCACAGAGGACCCAGGGCCTCTGCCGCTAAGAAGGGACTTGCTTCAGCCAGGACCCTGTCTGTTCCAAGATTTACCGCGGCTGCGTTTGACGGCATGGCGGTTGAACACCGGATCCTAAGGGAAAAAGGCATTCCGGAAGAGGTCATACCTACCCTGGTCAAAGCCAGGAAGGAGGTGACCGCACAACATTATCACCGCATTTGGCGAAAATATGTTGCGTGGTGTGAGGCCAGGAAGGCCCCCACGGAGGAATTTCAACACGGTCGATTCCTGCATTTCCTGCAAACAGGAGTGTCTATGGGCCTCAAATTGGGGTCCATTGAGGTTCAAATTTCGGCCCTGTCGATTTTCTTCCAGAAAAAATTGGCTTCAGTTCCTGAAGTCCAGACATTGTCAAGGGAGTACTGCATATACAACCCCCTTTTGTGCCTCCAGTGGCACCGTGGGATCTCAACGTAGTTCTGGGATTCCTCAAATCACATTGGTTTGAACCGCTCAAATCTGTGGATTTGAAATATCTCACATGGAAAGTGACCATGTTGTTGGCCCTGGCCTCGGCCAGGCGAGTGTCAGAATTGGCGGCTTTGTCTCACAAAAGCCCATATCTGATTTTCCATTCGGACAGGGCAGAACTGAGGACTCGTCCCCAGTTTCTCCCTAAGGTGGTGTCAGCGTTTCACCTGAACCAACCTATTGTGGTGCCTGCGGCTACTAGGGACTTGGAGGACTCCAAGTTGCTAGACGTTGTCAGGGCCATGAAAATATATGTTTCCAGGACGGCTGGAGTCAGGAAATCTGACTCGCTGTTTATCCTGTATGCACCCAACAAGCTGGGTGCTCCTGCTTCTAAGCAGACGATTGCTCGTTGGATTTGTAGTACAATTCAGCTTGCACATTCTGTGGCAGGCCTGCCACAGCCAAAATCTGTAAATGCCCATTCCACAAGGAAGGTGGGCTCATCTTGGGCGGCTGCCCGAGGGGTCTCGGCTTTACAACTTTGCCGAGCTGCTACTTGGTCAGGGGCAAACACGTTTGCAAAATTCTACAAATTTGATACCCTGGCTGAGGAGGACCTGGAGTTCTCTCATTCGGTGCTGCAGAGTCATCCGCACTCTCCCGCCCGTTTGGGAGCTTTGGTATAATCCCCATGGTGCTGACGGAGTCCCCAGCATCCACTTAGGACGTCAGAGAAAATAAGAATTTACTTACCGATAATTCTATTTCTCGTAGTCCGTAGTGGATGCTGGGCGCCCATCCCAAGTGCGGATTGTCTGCAATACTTGTACATAGTTATTGTTACAAAAATCAGGTTATTATTGTTGTGAGCCATCTTTTCAGAGGCTCCTCTATTATCATGCTGCTAACTGGGTTCAGATCACAGGTTGTACAGTGTGATTGGTGTGGCTGGTATGAGTCTTACCCGGGATTCAGAATCCTTCCTTATTGTGTACGCTCGTCCGGGCACAGTATCCTAACTGAGGCTTGGAGGAGGGTCATAGGGGGAGGAGCCAGTGCACACCACCTAGTCCTAAAGCTTTTACTTTTGTGCCCTGTCTCCTGCGGAGCCGCTAATCCCCATGGTCCTGACGGAGTCCCCAGCATCCACTACGGACTACGAGAAATAGAATTATCGGTAAGTAAATTCTTATTTTCTTTTCTGTTTGCCGTATTGTGTAAAAAAGGGCACGCTATCTGCCGTAATGTTTAAAAATGGGAGCAAGGTCTGCCGTAATGTGTAAAAAGGGCATGCTGTCTGCTGTAATGTGTAAAAAGGGGACTCTTTTTGTGTATGGGCCTCGAATATTCGCTGGAAGTGTTAAGCGGCCCCTCAGCTGAAATAATGGCCCATCTCTGATCTAGAGTGTCTTAAGACATCTTCAGCCATTACAGCTGGGTTGTGCAAGAAGAAGCAGAGGATGATGTAGTGGTCTCAGAAGGACCACCTGAATTCAAGGTACCAAAGAGATGGACAGGTGAGGCCGATTTGGTGCCTTTTAACCTTTTTTGGAGGCATGGTAAGCCGGCTACAAAGAGACTGACCTCTTAGAGATAGGAAAATACAAAGATCTGTAAATAAAAGGAGCAGTAGTACGCTGTCAGGAGGTTACATCAAGATGAATCCGTTCAAAATGACATTCTTAGTCGGGGTGACGGGGTAATCCGAGCCAAAGTTTCACATAAACATGATGTAATGCAAGTCAAATAACACAGTAATGACCGAGAAATTCCACTAGAGGTCAGCGTGATCACAGACGTGAAGTACTTAGCACAGAGAGACACAAATGGCAAAATATATTCAGTGGATAAATCCACAAAATAATATACTGTGAGTTGTAATCAGAGTGTAATGAGCTGTACTCAGACGATACTGGGCTCTGCATGTAGACTGAGAGGAAGTAGATTATAGTGGTGCCATATAAATAGAAGGTATTTTCACCTCCAGGCAAATACCTCAATTTAGTGTAGTGACCCCAGTCCAGCCGTCAGGTAGCAGCTTATATCGATTTTAAACCTTATTGAAGGCAAAGCATGCGATGGCCGGGCACCAGGATCCAAAATGGCATCCATGTCACTTCCTAATATCACCGCTAGGCTCCGGTGACTGTGGGCAGCCCGTTCTGTCCCCAGCAGTTGCGAGAGAGCATTTGCTCCCTCCTGAGACAAAAGCGCCTCCAAGTCAGGTGTCCGGAGGGTGCAGAAAAGACTGGGCACACTTAGCCCCAGAATTTGAACAGTGTCCAAAGTGAGCAGAGCGCGTGGCTTTAGGGCAATAGGAGCGGGGGACTTAATAGATTGGGTCTTGGTCCCAGCAGCGGCTGAGAGTTATCATGTAGGGTAGATAAAAAGCCACTTAGTGAGGAGAGCTCCAGAAAGCACGTCTGGATGGACCACGCTCCCCTTATGTATTATTTTATATACTAACAGGGGTGACAGATGTGGTACATCCCTGCAAAGGCAGATCCAATCTCTTTCTCATCAGACTCTGCTGTGTTCCCTGCACTCTCACTCAGATGTTCACTGCTGCCAGTAGCACACGTATGAGAAGCAGAAGTATGGCGGCAGCTGTATAGATTCTGATATGTTTTTCTCTGTATCATACTTACCGTGCACACAGCATCCTTATTGCTATTGAGAGAATAGAGGTAAGACACTGATGATGGGGTGTAAGAGTGGATTATAACCTAGCAGATGATGATGATTGCAGTGTATTATATGGTGTATTGCATGTAAAGTACCTTGTTCCACACCTACTCTGCTGTAGCAATATACCTTATATAAGGGTGAGTAACACATGTACACGCTTACCAGCGTATGAGCACACACATAAAGGAATGCTACCTTACTAATGCTTCCAGGAGTAACGTTAGGAGACATTTCTCTGATCCATCAGCTCATATGACTGATATTATTGTTCATCTAGAATCTCCAATTCATACGATATGTTCCCCATCCATTGTTTTACATTGGTGCTGACATAGGACTTGGCGAGTGACTACATCTCAATTTATACTTCATGGTTAGTTACCAGTACAAGAGAGAGATATATCTAAGTCTTGTTATAATATCACATTTGTTATTGTGAGTGTTCTCAGGAGGGTGGACACAATGATAGTCTGAGACACAATATTATAAAGCCTTCATTAAAAGTAATGTTTTATTATACACACACATTACAATTAAGTGTCCCAGAGAGTCGTATTCTCCTATTGTTTACAAGATTAATATTGTTACAGAAAATGTCACATTTCCATAATGTATTTTATTTCCAGCAGATGGACACACAAGCAGGAATATCTCAGAAGGACATCTAATGTTATCCCCGGATTGTGACACAAAAGATAATGACAGTAGACCAGATTCTCCAGGAGATAACCCCATTACCCCAATTATACATCCAGCTCTATCAGCTGATCCCCCTGATCCTGGGAAATGTTCTCCTATTCACTTTGATATTGGTGCATCTGTTACAGCTCTGACAGTAGATACGGTGTTTCTCTGTTTTATAGATGCCAAATGTTTTACACAGAACACAAAGCTTATTACCCACCAGACAGGTAGGACAGGGGAGAGGCCATTTCCATGTTCTGAGTGTGGAAAATGTTTTACCTGGAAATCACAACTTGTTGCACATCAGCGAAGTCACACAGGTGAGAAGTCATTTCCATGTCCTGAGTGTGGGAAATGTTTTGCACACAAATCAGTTCTTGTTATACATTATAGAAGTCACACAGGTGAGAAGCCATTTTCTTGCTCTAAGTGCGAGAAATGTTTCATCCAGAAATCAAAACTTGTTACACATCAGAGAAGTCACACAGGTGAGAAGCCATTTCCATGTTCTGAGTGTGGGAAATGTTTTGCACGCAAATCAGATCTTGTTATGCATCACAGAAGTCACACAGGTGAGAAGCCATTTTCTTGCTCTGAGTGCGGGAAATGTTTTATCCGGAAATCACAACTTGTTATACATCAGAGAAGTCACACAGGTGAGAGGCCATTTCCATGTTCCGAGTGTGGGAAATATTTTGCACACAAATCAGATCTTGTTATACATAAGAGAAGTCACACAGGTGAGAAGCCATTTTCTTGCTCTGAATGCGGGAAATGTTTTGCACAGAAATCACAACTTGCTAGACATCACAGAAGTCACACAGGTGAGAGGCCATTTTCTTGCTCTGAGTGCGGGAAAACCTTTGCCCACAAATCACATCTTGTTACACATCAGCGAAGTCACACAAGTGAGAAGCCACTTCCATGGTCCCGAGAAATAAATCCGCTCTTGTTGCACGCAATGGACATCACTCAGGTGAGGAACCATTTTAGTCTTCTGGAGTATACTAATTGCCATGCGTTGTTCTTTAAGGTTCTTATCCTATCTCCTATGATTTTTGCAATATACATGCTACCACTGGGTATAATAATCAGACATCATGTCCTCATCTACCACTGCTATGCAGATGACCTGTCTCTTGCTCCGGGTACTGAGAATCCAGTACCAATCCTAAATCATTGTGTAGCTGAGCTCCAGGTGTGGGTGATGCCAGTTGGCTGTAAATAAGTCCTGGTGAAACAGGTCCATATAGTAGAAGCTCACCAACAAAGGGCAGGGCTACAGCTCAACTTTGTTTCCAACCAGACTTACACTTGTGGGTTCCGAGTTACAAAATGCTGATCCTGTGCAGAATCTTGGTGTCCTGGATGGTGGAGTGACATTTAGACACCAGGTATCAGCCACAATCAGATCCTCATCTGAGGAACATAGCCAGACTCCAGCACTTAATTCCCTTAGAAGATCTACCTACAGTCATACATGTATTTGTATCATCACGCATAGACTACTGCAATGGCCTCTACCTGGGTCTCCCAGCAATAGAGTTGCACCGGTTGTAGCTTGTACAGAATGCAGCAGCCAGGCTGTTACCTAACCAGCCCGTTCCTGCCACATAACACCCATTCTCTACTCCCTTCTCCGGCTGCCTGTAAAATGGTGACTCTGGGCCAAATTTAGGTTGGATTGCAGTATGTGATCCAAAAGGAATTATTGAGAACAAGTTGCGGACGCATGCGCAGCGCCCGTCCTGCACATGCACCTGCATTCTCTACGTGGGGGCTGCAGACAATGCGATTACTTGTTAATCAGGCAGAGGCGGTCACGGGGTGAGGGCAATGCTCCATTTCCAGTGAGAAGATAGAGCATTGCAAGTGGGGTGCGGCGAGAAAATAAGCAGACAAAATAGATGTGATCACGGTGGCATCACACACAGCCATTGCAATCGAGAAGAATGCGGTAGGTATCGTGCAGGTACAGCTAAGCTGGCAGGATGCTTCACTAATTTCTAAGATGAAGCAGAAATTGTGAAGCGATCGCAATTTCTGCTTCAAGGGTGGAGGCGTCAGCATGTTAGGCGGCCTTGCCCTGCGATGGGCGGCCCCTGCACGATAGAAAAAGGATTGCTAATTAGCAGCATATGCTATCCTTACTGACTTACTGTAGGCCCCTATTACAGAATCTTTCTGACTCCCAGCCCTACATGACCAGGGTCCATGTACCAGAAGCAGCTTCTGCCTCCTTACTGACTTACTGTAGACCCCTATTACAGAATCTGACTGACTCTCCCAGCCCTACATGACCAGGGTCCATGTACCAGAAGCAGCTTCTGCCTCCTTACTGTAGGCCCCTATTACACAATCTTACCGACTCTCCCAGCCCTACATGACCAGGGTCCATGTACCAGAAGCAGCTTCTGCCTCCTTACTGACTTACTGTAGGCCCCTATTACACAATCTTACTGACTCTCCCAGCCCTACATGACCAGGGTCCATGTACCAGAAGCAGCTTCTGCCTCCTTACTGACTTACTGTAGGCCCCTATTACAGAATCTTACTGACTCTCCCAGCCCTACATGACCAGGGTCCATGTACCAGAAGCAGCTTCTGCCTCCTTACTGACTTACTGTAGGCCCCTATTACAGAATCTTACTGACTCTCCTAGCCCCACATGACCAGGGTCCATGTACCAGAAGCAGCTTCTGCCTCCTTATTGACTTACTGTAGACCCCTATTACAGAATCTTACTGACTCTCCCAGCCCTACATGACCAGGGTCCATGTACCAGAAGCAGCTTCTGCCTCCTTACTGTAGGCACCTATTACATGATCTTACTGACTCTCCCAGCCCCACATGACCAGGGTCTATGTACCAGAAGCAGCTTCTGCCTCCTTACTGACTTACTGTAGGCCCCTATTACATAATCTTACTGACTCTCCCAGCCCTACATGACCAGGGTCCATGTACCAGAAGCAGCTTCTGCCTCCTTACTGACTTACTGTAGGCCCCTATTACACAATCTTACTGACTCTCCCAGCAATACATGACCAGGGTCCATGTACCAGAAGCAGCTTCTGCCTCCTTACTGACTTACTGTAGGCCCCTATTACACAATCTTACCGACTCTCCCAGCCCTACATGACCAGGGTCCATGTACCAGAAGCAGCTTCTGCCTCCTTACTGACTTACTGTAGGCCCCTATTACACAATCTTACCGACTCTCCCAGCCCTACATGACCAGGGTCCATATACCAGAAGCAGCTTCTGCCTCCTTACTGACTTACTGTAGGCCCCTATTACAGAATCTTACTGACTCTCCCAGCCCTACATGACCAGGGTCCATGTACCAGAAGCAGCTTCTGCCTCCTTACTGACTTACTGTAGGCAGCTATTACATAATCTTACTGACTCTCCCAGCCCTACATGACCAGGGTCCATGTACCAGAAGCAGCTTCTGCCTCCTTACTGACTTACTGTAGGCCCCTATTACATAATCTTACTGACTCTCCCAGCCCTACATGACCAGGGTCCATGTACCAGAAGCAGCTTCTGCCTCCTTACTGACTTACTGTAGGCCCCCATTACACAATCTTACTGACTCTCCCAGCCCTACATGACCAGGGTCCATGTACCAGAAGCAGCTTCTGCCTCTTTACTGACTTACTGTAGGCCCCCATTACACAATCTTACTGACTCTCCCAGCCCTACATGACCAGGGTCCATGTACCAGAAGAAGCTTCTGCCTCCTTACTGACTTACTGTAGGCCCCTATTACAGAATCTTACTGACTCTCCCAGCCCTACATGACCAGGGTCCATGTACCAGAAGCAGCTTCTGCCTCCTTACTGACTTACTGTAGGCCCCTATTACAGAATCTTACTGACTCTCCCAGCCCTACATGGCCAGGGTCCATGTACCAGAAGCAGCTTCTGCCTCCTTACTGATTTACTGTAGGCCCCTATTACATAATCTTACTGACTCTCCCAGCCCTACGTGACCAGGGTCCATGTACCAGAAGCAGCTTCTGCCTCCTTACTGACTTACTGTAGGCCCCTATTACAGAATCTTACTGACTCTCCCAGCCCTACATGACCAGGGTTCATGTACCAGAAGCAGCTTCTGCCTCCTTACTGACTTACTGTAGGCCCCTATTACAGAATCTTACTGACTCTCCCAGCCCTACATGACCAGGGTCCATGTACCAGAAGCAGCTTCTGCCTCCTTACTGATTTACTGTAGGCCCCTATTACATAATCTTACTGACTCTCCCAGCCCTACGTGACCAGGGTCCATGTACCAGAAGCAGCTTCTGCCTCCTTACTGACTTACTGTAGGCCCCTATTACAGAATCTTACTGACTCTCCCAGCCCTACATAACCAGGGTCCATGTACCAGAAGCAGCTCTGCCTCCTTACTGACTTACTGTAGGCCCCTATTACATAATCTTACTGACTCCCAGCCCTACATGACCAGGGTCCATGTACCAGAAGCAGCTTCTGCCTCCTTACTGACTTACTGTAGGCCACTATTACAGAATCTTACTGACTCTCCCAGCCCTACATGACCAGAGTCCATGTACCAGAAGCAGCTTCTGCCTCCTTACTGATTTACTGTAGGCCCCTATTACATAATCTTACTGACTCTCCCAGCCCTACGTGACCAGGGTCCATGTACCAGAAGCAGCTTCTGCCTCCTTACTGACTTACTGTAGGCCCCTATTACAGAATCTTACTGACTCTCCCAGCCCTACATGACCAGGGTCCATGTACCAGAAGCAGCTCTGCCTCCTTACTGACTTACTGTAGGCCCCTATTACATAATCTTACTGACTCTCCCAGCCCTACATGACCAGGGTCCATGTACCAGAAGCAGCTTCTGCCTCTTTACTGACTTACTGTAGGCCCCTATTACAGAATCTTACTGACTCTCCCAGCCCTACATGACCAGGGTCCATGTACCAGAAGCAGCTCTGCCTCCTTACTGACTTACTGTAGGCCCCTATTACATAATCTTACTGACTCTCCCAGCCCTACATGACCAGGGTCCATGTACCAGAAGCAGCTTCTGCCTCCTTACTGACTTACTGTAGGCCCCTATTACATAATCTTACTGACTCTCCCAGCCCTACATGACCAGGGTCCATGTACCAGAAGCAGCTTCTGCCTCTACTGACTTACTGTAGGCCCCTATTACATAATCTTACTGACTCTCCCAGCCCTACATGACCAGGGTCCATGTACCAGATGCAGCTTCTGCCTCCTTACTGACTTACTGTAGGCCCCTATTACATAATCTTACTGACTCTCCCAGCCCTACATGACCAGGGTCCATGTACCAGAAACAGCTTCTGCCTCCTTACTGACTTACTGTAGGCCCCTATTACATAATCTTACTGACTCTCCCAGCCCTACATGACCATGGTCCATGTACCAGAAGCTGCCTCCTTACTGACTTACTGTAGGCCCCTATTACATAATCTTACTGACTCTCCCAGCCCTACATGACCAGGGTCCATGTACCAGAAGCAGCTTCTGCCTCCTTACTGACTTACTGTAGGCCCCTATTACATAATCTTACTGACTCTCCCAGCCCTACATGACCAGGGTCCATGTACCAGAAGCAGCTTCTGCCTCCTTACTGACTTACTGTAGGCCCCTATTACAGAATCTTACTTACTCCCCCAGCCCTACATGACCAGGGTCCATGTACCAGAAGCAGCTTCTGCCTCCTTACTGACTTACTGTAGGCCCCTATTACAGAATCTTACTCCCCCAGCCCTACATGACCAGGGTCCATGTACCAGAAGCAGCTTCTGCCTCCTTACTGCTCTGGTTACTTCCATCTGCAGATTAAGGACTGTTCATAGTACCATAAATCCCCAACTAGTGCTTGGATGTCGGGAGACAGGTGGGTGGCAGTGGGGAGAGTCAGGGCGGTGGCAGTAGTGTAAAGAGACAGGGTGGTGGCAGTAGTGCGGGGAGACAGGGTGGGTGGCAGTAGTGGAAGGAGGCGGCTGGGGGCAGTGGGGGGAGACAGGGTGGTGGCAGTAGTGGAAGGAGACAGGGCGGTGGCAGTAGTGGGGGAAAGAGGTTGGGGGGACAGTGTGAGATGCAGTAGTGGGGGGAGACAGGGTGGTGGCAGTAGTGCGGGGAGACAGGGTGGGTGGCAGTAGTGGAAGGAGGCGGCTGGGGGCAGTGGGGGGAGACAGGGTGGTGGCAGTAGTGGAAGGAGACAGGGCGGTGGCAGTAGTGGGGGAAAGAGGTTGGGGGGACAGTGTGAGATGCAGTAGTGGGGAGAGACAGGGCAGGTGGCAGTAGTGGGGGAGACAGGGTGGATGGCAGTAGTAGGGGGAGATGGCGGTGGCAGTACTGGGAGGAGACAGGGTGGGTGACAGCAGTGGGGAGAGACAGGGTGGGTGGCAGTAGTGGGGTGGGAGACAGGGTGGATGGCCGCAGTGCAGTACCAGGGGCTGCTGGAGACAGTAAAGAGGTGTATGGGTACCGCACAGAACCAGTTGTTAATTAGACTTATTGATGATTATGCTTCCTTATTTCTAATTAATCCCTTGTATATGTTACTGTTATTTGCTGTGTCAGCCTTTATGTGTGTTCTGTGTAATACTCCTGAAAGTAGTGCTGCTACCGATCTCATCATTTGTAGTAACTTGGAAAAGATGAGATATGAAGCTTATAGGGGGTTAATCAGAAAAATGCAGATGTTACATTACACAGCCTCTGGAAAATGGTCCTGGCCCGCCCGCGTTCTCCCTCAGGGATGCCGCCGAAATGTGTGTCCAGGCTGCCGCTGCGCATGTGCATTTTGTCACCACCAGCAAACTGCTGCAAGCCGCTATTGCGGCTGGGTCTGAATGACCCCCATAGGCTGTTGTGCTGAGTAAAGTATTTTTTAAGTTTAAAATATAGATAAAATATGTGTATTAAAGATATGAAATAAAGCAGTTTAAAAGCAAAAGATTTCTGGTGTGATTTTGGCTATGTCTGATTTTGACAGCGCATTTGAATGGTGGTATGATATTACTGGGAGGGGGGGTCTCTTTCTGTGTTATTATTTGTTGGTTTTAAATAAATGATGTCTGTTCAAATGTTTTTTTCACTTGTAGGTGAATTAGGGTTGTTGTATTTGAAAAAAATAAATAAACTTACCTGACCCTTGCCTGGAAACGTCCATGTATGAAGGTATGGGAGATACCTGCTGCAGTCCCTTCTACTTACATTTGGGAGGTACGGTTGTTTTGGGGGAATTAGCAGCAAATAGTAAATTATACATTGGCTCCATAACGTCTCGCTGACCCTCTGATTTTTACAAACATCTTACACAAAATGACGTTTGCATTAACAACCATTAATTAAACAAGACATTTTTTTTTTTTTACAAAAAAACCTATATATAAAAAAAATAGAAGAAAATCACCAATTCTGGTCTGGACTCATTGACTCTATCACGAGAACAAGAGCCTTTTTAGCAGATAAAGTGCAGATTTCTCAACAGTGCTTTTAGAAGGAACATAAGTGCATAGATCACAATGATCAGAAGTCTGGGACAATGAGGTCAAGAAACCAACACTGGTACTAATGACATATTTACATATTCATCACAGATAACGAAATACATACTAACACGTTCAACAAACCAGTGGACGTCAATACCTTCATGCTAACCTCCATCTGCCACCACCCAAACTGGTTGAACAGTATCCCAGTAGGCCAATTCAAAAGACTCAGGAGGAACTGCTCCCGAGTCAGCGATTATGAGACACAAGGACAAGAACTAAGTATAAAATTTAGAGAGAAACAGTACGATACAGAAAAGGTACAGACAGCATATACCATGGGTAAGGGAAATGATAGACCTCCCCCCCTACAATACAAAAAGAGACCAGAACAGAAAACAGACAAAGAAGAGATCCTTTTCATAACACAATACACAAAACAAGCAAATCAGATTAAAAAGATAAACACTTGCCGATACTTCAAGATGACACACTAGCAGATATCATACCTCCAAAACTAAAAGTAGTGTTCCTGAAAGCACCAGACATTAAGAAGAAGCTGGTACACAGCCACGTACCACCAAAACACAAACTACTATAGACGGAACACATAAGAAGGGGACTTCTACCACTATGGGACCTACATGGGCTGCAACACAACAAAAGCTAGAAGCACCACACCTACCCAAACAGTAATGTCTGTTTCACATTCCACAACATGTAACACACAGGACAACTTACCATGCCACAGCAAGGGCATCATATATATGTTAGAATGTCCCTGTCCGCAACAATACGTAGGAAGGACTATACAGCCACTCAAAATGAGAATAAATGAACACATACGGAATATAAAAAAAAGGTTCAGAAGAACATCCACCCTCCTTACATTACAAAGAACATCATGAATCAGATCCCACACTACTCAAGGTCACAGGGCTGAAGAAGGTTAAGAAAAAGTTGAGAGAGCAGTAGCGCACCCAGGGGGGGTTTCCGAGTACCCAGAAACCCCCTGCATGAGTATTATTAATAACTGTCTAGCATCCTCTGCAGCCTGCTGTCTTCCTGGTGGCACTTGCAAGTGCAATAAAAGTTTACTTTATTTTAATTATAGTACATATATATCCATGTGCATACATATATACACATACATACATACATACATATAAACACACATGATATACATATATACATATATATACATGTGTATATATGTGTACTGTATGTGTGTGTATATATATATATATATATATATATAACAAAACAGAAGGTAACCCTTTTTTATGCGCTGTACCACTAGTCTCAAACCACCAAGAAATACCCTCTGTCAGATAAGGTATCAAAAATAGATATGGAATAGGGAAAAGAATCTTGTGGGAGCCAATCAGCCTTCAGAATAACAATATTATAAAAAAAATTTTATTCATACACAAACGAAAGGTATTTATAACCTAAAAGTTTGTCCTAGGTACAAATATCTAAAAATTCAATAAAACAATTTAACAATCTTATACATAGACATTTTTAGTTGATGTGAGGAATTTACAGTCAGGTGATCACAGTCAGTGATATATATATATATATATATGTATGCATGTTTAATATGCTATGTATATGTGTATATGGGTTCACTACGATCTCCCGGCGACCAGCATACCTGCGCCGGGAGGCCGGCCGTCGGCTTACCGACAGTGTGGCGAGCGCAAATGAGCTATGGGCACGGTGGCACGCTACGCGCTACACTATTCTATTCTCCCTCCAAGGGGGTCGTGGACCCCCACGAGGGAGAATAAGTGTCGGTATGCCGGCGGTCAGGCTCCCGGCGCCGGTATGCTGGTCGCCGGGAGCCCGACCACCGGCATACTGAAGACCACCCATGTATATGTATGTGTGTGTGTATGTATATATATATATATATATATATATGTGTAGATATATGTATGTATATATATATATATATATATATACACACACACAGACACACTAGTTTTACGGACCCAGCATATGCTGGGTCACCTCAGTCCCCAACCCCGTGAGTGGCTCCGCCCAGTTCTGGAAACCCCCCCTTGCAAATCCTGCGTTTGCCACTGGAGAGGGTGACTACATATACACCATCAACAGGGAGGAACTGCTTATGATAATCCACATGGTGACTCGAACACCCAAAGGCCTCAACCAGGACAATGAAGTACGATCCATAATTTGTATATGAAGATAATATATTTACATCCTGGGATCAAACACTCTCTCTAAGCCCACTAGTATGCAAGTAAATATATTTATAACAACCAGGTAACACCTTTCTGATAGGAATAATACATTTATACAGAATACAGGCACAAGATGAGACTATTTTATTCAATTCACATTTATTGGAGGAACATAATATAGTCTTCTGTTACATAGTCACATGCAATGTTCAACCCAGACTGCAAGAACACCAGGGATTTATGTATAACATGTGACATCTAGTAGCAAACAGTTTGAACCATTGATTGACACCTAGAAAAACCAATCACAATCTAAGTATGAACTACCAACAATAAATTCTCCCACCCACAAGATGGCTACTTAACCTCACTTATGCCAGAGATCAATGACTCACACAGACTCCCAGAGAAAGGCCAGCAAGCTGAAACACGTTGGGGATACAGACACAAAGTCACCCAGAAGAACAGATATTAAGGACACTGATACGCCCAAGAAGCCCTGGTGCCAGGTGCATAAAAATGGTACCAGGACAGCAAGGAACATCTCAAGCGGAAAGGACAGATGGGTGGCATCCAAAGGAGAACAAAAGGTGAGTCTCTGCAAGTGAGGGGGGGGGGTGTCCGGCAAAAGGTTCTGCAGAGCCTGAACCAGGACATTCCCTCCCCAGGCAATGACGAGCCAGGTGTAGGACACAAGCTCCCAGGGAAGTCTGGAATAAGACCAACCAAGGATGCAGGCACGGCAGCCAGAGCGGATTCAGCCCGGAGCCCCTGTGTTCATCCTGAACAATGCCCGAGTCTCACCGTCTGAGATGAATGGCCGCAACGGTAGCGCTCAAAACTACACAGACTTGTAGCCACTGTAGAGATACGGGACGCCAGTCTCTATCACCGATAGTGATCATTGGATATCTCATTCATCTCCGCATTAGATGTTGAGTGCACAGAACTTTCACAAGAACTGAATGATTTTTGCACCACGGTACTTTATGGGGTATATGCAATTGCGGTTGAATTCCCGAAATTGTCAAATTTTGGGACTTTTTCGCCCCCCCAAAAAAAAAATCGTCAATGCAATACAGTACTTTCCGTCAAAAAAACGGACATTCAAAATTCGACTTTTTGAAATTCGACTTTTGTCAAATTCGACTTTTCTGCAATAGTACAAATGCTGCAATTTGACAAAAGTATATTCAATTCAAGTTTGGAAATTCGACAACAGTGATTTTAGACAGTAAATTCGTCATTTTCAATCCGCCACACTTTTGTGGGTGAAACTAATAAAAAAAAATTAAAACATGTTTTTTTTGGTGTTTTTTTTTTTTGGGTAATAGCATATCTATTTATATTAGAAGGGATTAGGTACTTGGTTTGTCTGTTTTTGAGGCACAAGTATTATTTATATATTTTTTAAAATAATATTTATTTATATATTTTTAGATGGAATGGTAAAATGAAAAAAAAAATGGCGTGGGGTCCCCCCTCCAAAGCATAACCAGCCTCGGGCTCTTCGAGCTGGTCCTGGTTCTAAAAATCCGGGGGAAAATTGGACAGGGGATCCCCCGTATTTTTAAAACCTGCACCGGGCTCTGCGCCTGGTGCTGGTGCACAAAATACGGGGACAAAAAGAGTAGGGGTCCCCCGTCTTTTTAACACCAGCATCGGGCTCCACTAGCTGGACAGATAATGCCACAGCCGGGGGTCACTTTTATACAGTGCCCTGCGGCCGTGGCATTAAATATCCAACTAGTCACCCCTGGCCGGGGTACCCTGGGGGAGTGGGGACCCCTTCAATCAAGGGTCCCCCGCCACAACCACCCAAGGGCCAGGGGTGAAGCCCGAGGCTGTCCCCCCCATCCAAGGGCTGCAGATGGGAGGCTGATAGCCTTGAGAAATTGGAAAGAATATTGTTTTTTCCAGTAGTACTACAAGTCCCAGCAAGCATCCCCCGCAAGCTGGTACTTGGAGAACCACAAGTACCAGCATGTGGGAGAAAAACGGGCCTGCTGGTACCTGTAGTTCTACTGGAAAAAAAATACCCAAATAAAAACAGGAGACACACACCTTGATAGTAAAACTTTATTACACAACTGCCAACACACACATACTTACCTATGTTGACCCGCCGTCGATCCAGGGTACCTGTGAAAAAAATTACACTCACCTGATCCAGTGTCCAGAGATAAATCCACGTACTTGGCAAAAAAATAACACGACAAACCCGGACTAGCAGACTGAAAGGGGACCCATGTTTACACATGGGACCCCTTTCCCCGAATGCAGAGAGACCCCTTCGTGACTGCTGTCACTGAAAGGTCTCTAAAGCCAATCAGCGAGCACAATGTCCTGCTGATTTGCTGCGCTTCTGAGCTGTCAGACAGCGCATCACAAAGCCTCTCCATTATATTCAATGGTGGGAACTTTACGGTTAGCGGTGAGGTCACCCGGCAAAGGTTTGCGGCATGGTAAATGCATGTTGTATTTTACACAACATATGTATTGCAAACCATTTGCCGGTGACTCTTTGTTGCAGAGCTTTCCGATGCGGGAACTGTTCTTCTGCTCTACCAGTGGGTATGGACGAAGGAGATGATTCCCGGCGGACAGTGATCCAAAACTTTTTTTCTGTTGCCTGTGAGTATACTTATAACATTTGTATTATCGTGTAAACAGACATTGTAATATTCAAAAAAATATATATTTTTCATGTATTTCACAGTTTTACGTCCTGTTGATGTACCTTCCCAGGCCTGTTTTTAAAGTTTAGTCCAGTTGACGACTCGTTACCCCGTTTTCTCCTGTTGGGTTTCCGCAAATATTGGACCCTTTTATCCAACTCTACCATGGGCGACCTACTTGTGATGTGGACCTGACCCTCCGCCATGTAGCAGACAACCCCCCTCAGGTGAGATGTATTGCCCAAAACTCCCTTTTGTCCAAGTCACCCCGGCATGCCCAAAGTGCAGCCCTCCGGCATTTGCAAAACTGCACATCCAATCATTCCCTGATACACCAATGCTTGTCAGGGAATGTTTGGATGTATAGTTACGCAAGTGCCGGAGGGTTGCATTTGGGCCCACTGTAACCTGCTTGTGTCGTGTTGATTGTACCTCTTCTTTTCAGTACCAGGGTGACACTTTACCAATAGCTGGAACCTCATACTGTTCTCTTCCACGAGTCTTGCGGTGTATCCTTCCCAAGTGGCGTGGATGTGAAGAGACACGCCATTTCTCCTGATGTTCCATGGGCGACCTACTTGTGTACAATTCAACTGCATATCAAATAATTTTAATAAAAACCACAGAAAACTTCTATTTTTAAAAATTTATTGAAGAAAAATTGTATTTTATTTTTTAAATAAAAATTGAAAGTTAATAAAACAAAAAAGTAGTTTGTTCTTCTTTACATTCTTTTCTTGTGTAGATAGATATCTGTGGGGAAAAGAAAACTATATTAAGTAAAGACACTAAAGTCATGTTAATTTCTTTCCCAAGAACATTTGTGGAACCACACAGCCCAGCATGACCCATTGCTGGGCTGTGCAGTTCCACAAAGGCTGGCGGTCCAAAGTGGAATAGTGGTGTCAGTGGTCAGCACTTTGACACACTAACATTTGTGGAACCACACAGCCCAGCATGATCCATTGCTGGACTGTGTGGTTCCACAAAGGCTGGCGGTCCAAAGTGGAATAGTGGTGTCAGTGGTCAGCACTTTGACACGCTAACATTTGTGGAACCACACAGCCCAGCATGATCCATTGCTGGGCTGTATGGTTCCACAAAGGCTGGAGGTCCAAAGTTTCTTGAATATATACATTGAAACATGGCTCTACTCACCTTGGTACGCACAACACGAACTTATGCCGTCCACTTCAATTTTCCACCCAATCCTATGAATAAGCCAAAAACACACACTAGTGAATAGTAAATTCACACAGTGAAAGCCTATTGTACACCATTACAAAAAGGATTTTTTGGGTAAAAAAGTGGTATCAGAATAGCTCTTTGGCCCATCACACATGTAGCCACAAGGAGCTTTCATCCGTTACCACACGCGCCCGCATACATGCCCGCGCATGTATGCCTACACAAAGCTTCTTGGTAGTACCCGGTCATGGGTGGGGAAGCCCAACACAGATAAAACAATAGTAAGAAGAAAAAAAACTAATGGGAGGGGAAGAAAGGGATACATGAAAAACATATATAGTAAATAAAACAATACGACCTGGCTTATGGTGGAAGTCTGTCCGGATCCTCTGCTTCCTCCTGATGGGACGTCGATGTCCTGGGAGGCTGGGTAGTGTGTTGACTGGGCCTCTGTGCCCGTGCGGCTGTAGATGTTGCGGCCGGTGGTGGAGGCATCTGGTGGGTGGGGTACATCCCTGTATATCCCTGGTACATCTGTGACTGTCTATACCGGGATGGTAGTGGAGGAAGGGAATGAGGCGTCCTTGTGGCTTGTGATGGCGGAAATAGTGGATCACCAGCGTGTTGATGAGCTGGTTCTGGGAGCTTATCATAGATCATCTGCAGTGTTGTTGCGATGAGCTGTTGGCTGGATGAGGATTGTCGATGGCTCTCAGACATGTTGTTATTGCTGTATGCCAGGCATGATGTGTTCTCCACGAGCCGGTTCATAGATTGGGCCAGAATGTGAAGGATGTCCATCGTCTCCCTATGATTGTCTATTCTGGCCTGTAGTATTGTGGCCGTGCTGTCGGCATGAGCCTTCTGCATTTCAAGCAGACTGTTTAACATCTTATCCATTGTCCTCTCAATGGCGTCCAGTCTGCTTCCAACAACATTTGTGTAAGTATCCTGGCGGGAAGTAATCTCGGATGCCAGGGTGTGAACCCTCTGAACATTTGAGGGATTCTGCCCTTCCTGGACGTCTGCCACCACTTGCATTTGGGCAGCTGAAAGGAAAATTAGAAAATATTATACACATTCATCATACATTTGTTTGAAGGCTCACAATTCTATATTTACTCACACAGGGATGTAGCAACTGCAGGCTGCTGCACTTGCACCTCGTCATCCTCTGACGACTCCTGTAGGAGGAGATCCGGCCTGTAGTAGGAACCAATCCCCGAAGCTAGTCCGCTGCTGGTCTGTGGCACCACTGTTTGCAAAAGAAAAAAAAATTAAGTTAATAAACTATACAAAACTGCCCAAGAAAAGTCTTGTCCATTAACCCTGTAGACTCAAACAGATCGGGTGATGGGTCCACAAGGGTAGTGTCTTGTGGCTCTTCAGTCACAGTCCCAGAGCTCCTGGAGAGACGACGATCTGGTGATGGCCTGCGCACAGGAGCTGTAGTTTGGCGCCCATCTTGTGGTGTGGTCGCCGACGGTGTCTGGTGCACAGGTGAAGTTCTGTGCGCTGATGTCTAGCGCACAGGTGATAGTCTGCACGCTGATGTCGTCTGGTGCACAGGTGACAAACTGCGCGATGACGATCTGTGGCGCACAGGTGACGATCTGCGTGCTCCTGATGCTTGCTGCGCAGGTGACAGTCTGCGCGTTTCTGTCGATGCCTGCTGCACAGGTGTTGGTCCGCACGCTGGCGATGTCCTGCGCACAGGTGATGTCCTCTGGGCAGGCCTGTCTGAAAAAAAAAATCACATTAGCAAATACAAAAAATTTTTTCGTTAGTACAGCTCATGTGAATGTATTCTTACCATCAGGCCTCCTTTTGGACTGCTTGTCTCCCGCCTTCTTCCGTCATCTGGGCGGTTCTTCCTCCTCGGGAAAGCCATCGGATGGCTGGAGTCCACACCTCCGCGAACTCCTTCGACCATGGCAGGGTTCATGCGCCTTCTAATAACGTTCTCCCAGGGTAGACACTTCATATTGAGAGCCGGGCCACCTCCTGTAGCTGTCTCATGTCGGCGCTGAATCCCCATCTTCTTTTTGGTCTGTCTGCGGCAATCACTGTACCGCTTCATGTAGTTTCTGGTGCTCCGGCGGTTTCCAGATACTGCAGTGACTTGGCTCGCGATGGCATCCCAGATGCTTCGCTTTGTCCTAGCTGCTGTGCTCTGTGCCCTTGGTCCATACAGAATGTCGTAGGACCTGTCGACGCCATCCACTAGGCTAGGGTACAGTTTTCCGCTTCAGTGTATCTGGGTCCACGCAGCCTTTTCTGTCCTGCATCTTCACCAGAGGCTTCCTCCTCCGACTGCTCCTCTGGCTGGCTTCTTGCCTTTAGGGATTTTAAAAAAAACATGCATTTAATAAGATCGGTATGTACCTGTGAGTGTCAGTATTCCTGGCATTGCGCACATATACCTGTAGGTGTGCATGGCAGTGCGCAAACTAGGGTGTGTCAAGTTGGATTCTATTTGTGTCTGCAGGTGTTGTCAGTACCTTTCTACTAGGCTTTTTCTTAGACTTCTCATGGGCCCTTGACGACCGCGGCTGGTCACTGCATGCCTGGTCGGTCGTATCCTCCTCCTGGGTCGGCTCCCACTCCTCGTTGTTACGCAGGGATAGTTCTGAGTGGGTGGGGGAAGGGGGGGATTGGGTCCGCTTGTCCCTGGACATCTCTGTTTAAAAAGAACAAAAAAAAATATAAATACAGGTTGAGTATCCCATATCCAAATATCCGAAATACGGAATATTCCGAAATACGGACTATTTTGAGCGAGAGTGAGATAGTGAAACCTTTGTTTTCTGATGGCTCAATGTACACAAACTTTGTTTAATACACACATTTATTAAAAATATTGTATTAAATGACCTTCAGACTGTGTATATAAGGTGTATATGAAACATAAATGAATTGTGTGAATGTAGACACACTTTGTTTAATGCACAAAGTTATAAAAAATATTGGCTAAAATTACCTTCAGGCTGTGTGTATAAGGTGCATATAAAACATAAATGCATTATGTGCTTAGATTTAGGTCCCATTGCCATGATATCTCATTATGGTATGCAGTTATTCCAAAATACGGAAAAATCCGATATCCAAAATGCCTCTGGTCCCAAGCATTTTGGATAAGGGATACTCAACCTGTATATATTTACAAATTTAACACACATTACATAATTACATGCAATCACATGTCATGCTGCTGGGACCCCAGTTCTCAAGCAGGACCAAACACAAAACAAAAAAAACAAAAAAAATAAATAAATTTAAAAAAAAAACCCGTTCAAGCATCCCTGCACATACTGGAAATTAACCATGGCTGACACACACAAAATGGCTGACACACACAAAATGGCTGACACACAATATGGCTGACACACACAAACTGGCTGAAAATCACCCCAAACTAGCCAAAAAGCATCCCTGCACACTCTGGAGGCACACCAGTGCTAAAATAGGAGGGAAAAAACATGTTTGGCAAACAACCGACACCACATGTCGACCACATGTAAGACACAAACTTGATCCAAAACACCCCAAACTAGCCAAAAAGCATCCCTGCACACTCTAGAGGTACACCAGTGCTAAAATAGGAGGGAAAAAACATGTTTGGCAAACAACCGACACCACATGTCGACCACATGTAAGACACAAACTTGCTCCAAAACACCCCAAACTAGCCAAAAAGCATCCCTGCACACTCTAGAGGTACACCAGTGCTAAAATAGGAGGGAAAAAACATGTTTGGCAAACAACCAACACCACATGTCGACCACATGTAAGACACAAACTTGCTCCAAAACACCCCAAACTAGCCAAAAAGCATCCCTGCACACTCTAGAGGTACACCAGTGCTAAAATAGGAGGGAAAAAACATGTTTGGCAAACAACCGACACCACATGTCGACCGCATTGATACCGACACACACTAAAATCAGCCCAAACTAGCCAAAAATCATTCCTGCACACTCTGGAGGCACACCAATGCAAAAGCATGACCCAAAAAGTAATTTTAAGAAGATAAAAAAAATGTGAAAAACTACCCCAAAACACAATACTCAGCAAAACAAGCAGGAGCTATACACATACCTGCACACATACCCAAACACCCCATGTACACCTCATGGCAACCCCCACTACACAAACACATACATGCAACACCAGACCCACATGTGGTACTTACCTACAAATGTAGTAAAAGCTCCTAAAATGTCTCTCCTCCGGGGTAACAGGAATCCTCCTGACTGTCCTGGAATAAAGCCTGCTGGGGTGTCCAAACGATACCCACAGCAAACAACCAAATTGCTAGCTCTGCACCTCCTCACACCTCTCTGCAGGTTCACAAAATGGCTGCAGAGCACGCAGCAAACAAGCCCTAATAAAGGGCTGCAAACGGCGGGAAGTCGAATTCGGGACGCCCACTACTCGCCGATTGGCCGTTATCCGCCAGGGGGTGCGTCGAATCCGTTTTGCATTGCATATGGTGAATTCATGTTCCCGGCGGCAGGGCTGCGGCTGTCGAGTGCAGGCGAATTTTAAAATGGACGAAAAAAAGGCGCAATTCGTCCGTGATTGCATATACCCCTATATATTTGATTCATACAATATTGATTTCTGCATTAATGCACTGTATATGTATGCCTACTCCATTTCATATCATCATAAGTAAAGGTTCCAGAACCGGTTCAGGATATTGAATTTCATTGGCCGATGTCATTCATTACACAACAAAGGCTTTAACAAGCCAGAGTACCGGCATCAGACACCGAGGGGCGATAGCGCAGGGAGGATAATAAACCAACCTTACCCCAAGTGTTATCTCACGCACCTCAACAAGAGAGTCATGTGCATGAGGTAGCATCAAGAACCAGACGCTTGTAGATCTTTTGATCCTCCTTCATTACTTGCATTTCCACTACAATGTAATTGCCAAACGATTGCTCCAAGTCCGGGGGCCTATTAAGAACCTCCTCGGCGAGAGTAAAAAACTGTTGTGAGCTGGGCGGGGCAGAAGTGGGTTTCCGGATGACCTCTGCTGTGTCGGGGGTCGTGGCTGTGGGGTTGGGTCGTCCACTTCAGTTACCTCACTCATTGAAGGCTCCACTTCCAGCTCCGGTGTAATATCCTGCAATATAAAACAAAAATGAACTCCATGTAAAAATGTGTGTGTACAATACAATACAAATGTGTGTGTACTTACCAGATCCAGACTCTCCAATGCCTCCTCTTCCACAAGAGTGGGAGAATCCGGATCCAGATTACACCGGGGCGTGGTTGCGGGATCGTGTCGCGTAAGCCACGCCGCCACTGTGTAATGCCGCTATTACCGGCATTATACAGCAGGGGGCGTGGCTATGATTACGCGATTCAACAAGAATCGCATCATCGCCTGCCCGGACTGCCACTTTACTCGCTAAGTGGGCGGCCGGGCAGTGAGGAACAACTGGAATCGGGAGACTTGCATGTTCTTCCGGGGGGCCGGGAGGGTCACCCGATTTTCGGGAGCCTCCTGGCCATTCCGGGAGAGTAGGCAAGTCTGCCTTATCCTTGTCTCTTGCTCCAAAGTGATTTTCATGAGGTCATAATACCACAGCTTTGGCTTGTAACCCTCATCTGCCCCAGCTCCAGAATGTTGTGATTCCATGTACTTATTCTGCTCCTATAAAAACGCTGTTCACTGTTCCGGGCTCTACTGTATCTGATAATCTGTCCTTATGCCCGATTACTCTGTGTCCTGTTGGCATAGTCCACGCTTATTACACACCACAGACACTCATTCTCGTGATACAATTCAATGAATCCAGACCAAAATTTGTGATTTTCCTCTGCTGACATATCTGTGGGAAAAATATTCAACACAATTTAACTACAAAGTACAAGTGTAATGTACACACCTGTGTCATACAACCTGTATAGTAACACACAAACAGCAACTTGAATTATGAGCTCCCAGCTGACCCATATCCAGCACCGTTACACATTATTACACACCGTTGTGCACATTACACATAATTACACACCATAATGCCCTTATACATTATTACACATCCGGAATGCCCATTACACATTATTACACACCGTAATGCCCATTACACATTATTACACACCGTAATGCCCATTACACATTATTACACATCCGTAATGCCCATTACACATTATTACACACCGTAATGCCCATTACACATTATTACACACCGTAATGCCCATTACACATTATTACACACCATAATGCCCATTACTCATTATTACACACTGTATGCCCATTACACATTATTACACACCATAATGCCCATTTTACATTAATATACAACGTAATGCCCATTACACATTATTACACACCGTAATGCCCATTACTCATTATTACACACTGTATGCCCATTACACATTATTACACACCATAATGCCCATTTTACATTATTACACAACGTAATGCCCATTACACATTATTACACACTGTAATGCCCATTACACATTATTACACACCGTAATGCCCATTACACATTATTACACACCGTAATGCCAATTACACATTATTACACAGCATAATGCCCATTACACATTATTACACACCATAATGCCCATTACACATTATTACACACCATAATGCCCATTATACATTATTACACACCGCAATGTCCATTACACATTATTACACACCGTAATGTCCATTACACATTATTACACACCGTAATGCCCATTACACATTATTACACACTGTAATGCCCATTCCACATTATTACACACCGGAATGCCCATTACACATTATTACACACCATAATGCCCATTCCACATTATTACACACCGGAATGCCCATTACACATTATTACACACTGTATGCCCATTACACATTATTACACACCATAATGCCCATTCCACATTATTACACACCGGAATGCCCATTACACATTATTACACACTGTATGCCCATTACACATTATTACACACCATAATGCCCATTACACATTATTACACACTGTAATGCCCATTACACATTATTACACACCATAATGCTCATTACACATTATTACACACCATAATGCCCATTATACATTATTACACACCGTAATACCCATTACACATTATTATACACTCTAATGCCCATTACACATTATTACACATCGTATGCCCATTACACATTATTACACACCGTAATGCCCATTACACATTATTACACATCCGTAATACCCGTTACACATTATTACACACAGTAATGCTCATTACACATTATTACACACCGTATGCCCATTACACATTATTACACAGTGTTATACCCATTACACATTATTACACACCGTAATGCCCATTACACATTATTATACAGCGTAATGCCCATTACACATTATTACACACTGTAATGCCCATTACACATTATTACACACTGTAATGCCCATTACACATTATTACACACCATAATGCCCATTACACATTATTACACACTATAATGCCCATTACACATTATTACACACCGTTATGCCCATTACACATTATTACACACTGTAATGCACATTACACATTATTACACAGTGTAATGCCCATTACACATTATTACACACTGTAATGCACATTACACATTATTATACACTGTAATGCACATTACACATTATTACACACCATAATGCCCATTTTACATTATTACACAACGTAATGCCCATTACACATTATTACACACTGTATGCCCATTACACATTATTACACACCATAATGCCCATTATACATTATTACACACTGTAATTCCCATTAAACATTATTATATCACCATAATGCCCATTCCACATTATTACACACCGGAATGCCCATTACACATTATTACACACTGTATGCCCATTACACATTATTACACACCATAATGCCCATTTCACATTATTACACACCGGAATGCCCATTACACATTATTACACACTGTATGCCCATTACACATTATTACACACCATAATGCCCATTATACATTATTACACACTGTAATTCCCATTACACATTATTACACACCAAAATGCCCATTACACATTATTACACACCGTTATGCCCATTACACATTATTACACACCGTAGTGCCCATTATACATTATTACACACTATAATTCCCATTACACATTATTACACACCATAATGCCCATTACACATTATCTTACAGTCTAATGCCCATTCCACATTATTACATATCCGTAATGCCCATTACACATTATTGCACACCGTTATGCCCATTACACATTATTACACACCGTAATGCCCATTACACATTATTACACACTGTATGCCCATTACACATTATTACACACCATAATACCCATTATACATTATTACACAACGTAATGCCCATTACACATTATTACACACTGTATGCCCATTACACATTATTACACACCATAATGCCCATTATACATTAATACACACTGTAATTCCCATTACACATTATTACACACCATAATGCCCATTCCACATTATTACACACCGGAATGCCCATTACACATTATTACACACCGTAATGCCCATTCCACATTATTACACACCGGAATGCCCATTACACATTATTACACACTGTATGCCCAATGCACATTATTACACACCATTATGCACATTACACATAATTACACACCATAATGCCCGTTACACATTATTACACATCCGTAATGCCCATTACACATTATTACACACCGTTATGCCCATTACACATTATTACACACCGTAATGCCCATTACACATTATTACACACCATAATGCCCATTACACATTATTACACACCATAATGCCCATTATACATTATTACACACCGTAATACCCATTACACATTATTATACACTCTAATGCCCATTACACATTATTACACATCGTATGCCCATTACACATTATTACACACCGTAATGCCCATTACACATTATTACACATCCGTAATACCCGTTACACATTATTACACACAGTAATGCTCATTACACATTATTACACACCGTATGCCCATTACACATTATTACACAGTGTTATACCCATTACACATTATTACACACCGTAATGCCCATTACACATTATTACACAGCGTAATGCCCATTACACATTATTACACACTGTAATGCCCATTACACATTATTACACACTGTAATGCCCATTACACATTATTACACACCATAATGCCCATTACACATTATTACACACTATAATGCCCATTACACATTATTACACACCGTTATGCCCATTACACATTATTACACACTGTAATGCACATTACACATTATTACACACCGTAATGCCCATTACACATTATTACACATCCGTAATACCCTTTACATATTATTACACACAGTAATGCTCAATACACATTATTACACACCGTATGCCCATTACACATTATTACACAGTGTTATACCCATTACACATTATTACACACCGTAATGCCCATTACACATTATTACACACCGTAATGCCCATTACACATTATTACACACTGTAATGCCTATTACACATTATTACACACTGTAATGCCCATTACACATTATTACACACCATAATGCCCATTACACATTATTACACACTATAATGCCCATTACACATTATTACACACCGTAATGCCCATTACACATTATTACACACTGTATGCCCATTACACATTATTACACACCATAATGCCCATTATACAGTATTACACAACGTAATGCCCATTACACATTATCATACACTCTAATGCCCATTACACATTATTACACACCGTATGCCCATTACACATTATTACACACCATAATGCCCATTATACATTATTACACACCGTAATACCCATTACACATTATTATACACTCTAATGCCCATTATACATTATTACACATCGTATGCCCATTACGCATTATTACACACCGTAAGGCCCATTACACATCATTACACATCCGTAATACCCGTTACACATTATTACACACAGTAATGCTCATTACACATTATTACACACCGTATGCCCATTACACATTATTACATATTGTTATACCCATTACACATTATTACACAGCGTAATGCCCATTACACATTATTACACACTGTAATGCCCATTACACATTATTACACACTGTAATGCCCATTACACATTATTACACACTGTAATGCCCATTACACATTATTACACAGTGTTATACCCATTACACATTATTACACAGCGTAATGCCCATTACACATTATTACACACTGTAATGCACATTACACATTATTACACAGTGTAATGCCCATTACACATTATTACACACTGTAATGCACATTACACATTATTACACACCGTAATGCCCATTACACATTATTACACACCGTAATGCACATTACACATTATTACACACCGTAATGCCCATTCCACATTATTACACACCGTAATGGCCAATACACATTATTACACAGCGTAATGCCCATTACACATTATTACACACTGTAATGCCCATTCCACATTATTACACAGCGTAATGCCCAATACACATTATTACACACCATAATGCCCATTACACATTATTACACACTGTAATGCCCATTACACATTATTACACAGTGTTATACCCATTACACATTATTACACAGCGTAATGCCCATTACACATTATTACACACTGTAATGCACATTACACATTATTACACAGTGTAATGCCCATTACACATTATTACACACTGTAATGCACATTACACATTATTACACACCGTAATGCCCATTACACATTATTACAAACTGTAATGCACATTACACATTATTACACAGTGTAATGCCCATTACACATTATTACACACTGTAATGCACATTACACATTATTACACACCATAATGCCCATTACACATTATTACACACCATAATGCACATTACACATTATTACACACCGTAATGCCCATTACACATTATTACACACCGTAATGCCCATTCCACATTATTACACACCGTAATGGCCAATACACATTATTACACACCGTTGTGCACATTACACATAATTACACACCATAATGCCCTTATACATTATTACACATCCGGAATGCCCATTACACATTATTACACACCGTAATGCCCATTACACATTATTACACACCGTAATGCCCATTACACATTATTACACACCGTAATGCACATTACACATTATTACACACTGTAATGCCCATTACACATTATTACACACCGTAATGCCCATTACACATTATTACACACCGTAATGCCCATTCCACATTATTACACAGCGTAATGGCCAATACACATTATTACACACCGTTGTGCACATTACACATTATTACACACCGTAATGCCCATTACACATTATTACACACTGTAATGCACATTACACATTATTATTAGATATGAGCGGGTTCGGTTCCCTGAGAACTGGACCCCCAGAACTTCACGCTCTGAGCCCGGATCTGAGTCTGGCTCGGGACTTCCAGCCAGACTCTGAAACCAGAATGAGGCAAAACATCATCATCCCGCTGTCAGATTCTCGCGGGATTTGGATCCCATATAAACATCCACATGTCTGCCATTTTCACTCCAGACTTGGAGAGTGAGGGAGACAGACCTCTGTCTCTCTGTGGGTGGTGGCATTGGGTGGGGTTAGTGTGTGCTCTGTAGGGGTGCTGCTGCAGTCACTGTGGTGTACCTGTGCTGTGTTAGGGGTGCTGTCCTGTCACTGGTGTTTCATGTGCGGCAGCTGTACATGGGTGTTGCTGTCCTGGCAAACTTGGCAATATGCCATTCAGGACACGAAGTGGCAAGGGAAGGCTAAAGCCTTGGCCTAGGTTCATGACTGGTGGCTCAGCTTCTCAAGAGGATGGAAGCCCTCCAGTCTCTTGAATTAAATGAAGCTAGTTAATGCACAGGAAAAAACATCTGTGCGTTCAGAGATATCGCAAATCCCCAAGGAGAGTCGTAGTGTGTCCGCGGTTGCGATGTCCAGGCCTGACCTTCCCAAGACTGTATGGAAAAAGGATACTACCACCATTTGCACGCCCCCTGCAAGTGCTGGAAGGAGCACCACCAGTCCAGTTGCTGATATTGAGATTGAGGATGGCACTGTAGATGTACACCAGGATGAGCAGGATATTGGTGTAGCTGGCACTGAGGAGGAAGTTTATGATGAGGATTATGATGGAGATGTGGTTGGTTTGAATAAGGCACCAGTGGAGACAGTTGTTGTCCATGTGATGAGAAAGTACATTGGCATGCCTGGGCAAAATACAAGAAAGCTGTGTGTTGCCTTTGTCAATCTGTAATAAGTAGGGATAAGGACGTTAACCACCTAGGAACATCCTCCCTTATACGTCACCTGCAGCACATTCATCAGAAGTCATTGTCTAGTTCAGAAACTTTGGGTAATAGCGTAAGCAGTCCACTGACCCCTAAATCCCTTCATCCTGTAGTACCCAAGCTCCTGCAAGTCACACCACCAACTCCCTCAATGGCAACGTCCTCCTCAGTCAGGAACATCAGTAGTCCTGCAGGCTATGTCACTGCCATGACTGACGAGTCCTCTCCAAACCAGGATTCCTCTGGAGGATTCTTCAGTGGTGCGCCTACTGCTGCTGCCGCTGCTGTTGTTGCTGCTGGAGTCGATCATCATCCCAGGGGGAAAGTCAGAAGACCACTTGTACTACTTCAACTAAGCAATTGACTGTCCAACAGTCCTTTGTGAGGAAGATGAAATATGACAGCAGTCACCCTGTTGCAAAGCGGATAACTGAGGCCATAACAACTATGCTGGTGGTAGACGTGCGTCCGGTATCTTCCATTAGTGCAGTGGGATTTAGACAGTTGATGGACATTCTGTGTCCCCTGTACCAAATCCCGTCTAGATTCCACTTCACTAGGAAAGCGATTCCCGGACTGTACAGGGACATTAAGAAGTGTCCTCATTGTCCTGAAAAATGCGGATGTACCCAGTGTACACTTAACCATGGACATGTGGACAAGTGGAACAGGGCAGACTAAGGACTACATAACTGTGAGAGCCCACTGGGTACATGTATCGCCTCCCGCAGCAACAGCAGCGGCACCAGTAGCAGCTTCTCACAAATGCCAACTCGTTCCTAGGCAGGCTACGCTGTGTATCACCAGTTTCCGTAAGAGGCACACAGCTGACAACCTCTTACGGAAACCGAGGGACATCATCGTACAATGGCTTACCCCACTTAGACTCTCCTGGGGATTTGTGATATCGGACAATGCAGCCAACATTGTGCGTGCATTACATCTGGGCAATTTTTAAAAAAATGACAGGATCGTTCAGGAGATGCTGTCAGTGGCCCGAAAAATTGCGGGCCACTTTCGACATTCAGCCACTGTGTGCCAAAGACTGGAGCGCCAGCAAACACTCCTGAACCTGCCCTGCCATCACCTGAAGCAAGAGGTGGTAACGAGGGGAAATTCAACACTCTAAATGCTTCCAAGGATGGAGGAGCAACAAAAGGCCATTCAAGCCTATACATCCACCTACAATATAGGCAAAGGAGAGGGAATGCACCTGACTCAAGTGCAATGGAGAATGATTTCCGTGTTTTGCAAGGTTCTCAAACCCTTCAGACTTGCCACACGTGAAGTCAGTTCAGACACTGCCAGCTTGATTCATGTCATTCCTCTCATCAGGCTTTTGCAGAAGCAGCTGGAGAAATTGAAGTAGGAGCTAAGACGGAGCAATTCCATTAAGTATGTGGGAATTGTAGTTGGAGGGTTTATATCTAAAGAAGCCTTAATGTGTGGCACACTCTTTTGTTTTATGAATAAATGAAAACATAACTTTTATTATTTTTATTTAAGATAGATTTTTCAATAGGCATGACATAAGGCAATTGATTGTCAGCCTAGGAAAGACAAAGAATTAATGAAAGATATCAAATAATTTATATAACAGCACTACCTATGTATGGGTAGAGCAATAATTGATATAAGCAAGTGAAATATAAAAGGGATAAAACACAAGTTTTATTTATCAAATTTATGAGATCCTTTCACAACGGGATTGTGATCTCAAAAAACCTCTTTTAAAGCTGCACCCTGCAGAGCGTTACTACTGCATGCAACCTAAGTGCTCCCTGCAGAGCGGTACTACTGCATACAACCTCAGTGCTCCCTGCAAAGCGTTACTACTGCATACAACCTAAGTGCTCCCTGCAGAGCATTACTACTGCATACAACCTAAGTGCTCCCTGCAGAGCGTTACTACTGCATACAACCTAAGTGCTCCCTGCAGAGCATTACTACTGCATACAACCTAAGTGCTCCCTACAGAGCATTACTACTGCATACAACCTAAGTGCTCCCTGCAGAGCGTTACTACTGCATACAACCTAAGTGCTCCCTGCAGAGCATTACTACTGCATACAACCTAAGTGCTCCCTACAGAGCATTACTACTGCATACACCCTAAGTGCTCCCTGCAGAGCGTTACTACTGCATACAACCTAAGTGCTCCCTGCAGAGTGTTACTACTGCATACAACCTAAGTGCTCCCTGCAGAGCATTACTACTGCATACAACCTTAGTGCTCCCTGCAGAGCATTACTACGGCATACAACGTAAGTGGCCTTTTCTGGTAACCACTACGTCTTACAATAACCACTTTGTTACTACCCGTAGCGTATCACACGTTAAGACAGTGTTACTCCCTATAATGTATAACAGTGGGATCGTTCTCACAGGCACAAAGAAACATATATGTACAATTCAGCACTTGTGTAATAATATTGGTATGGAGAGGAAATGTTTTCCTATAACCAAGTATATCATTGTAAAACCCAGGCACTGATGTGATCAAGCAAACATGAAACGTACGTCATCGGAAGCTCAGACGTACACTGTCTCTGGGTGCTTGAGTTTCAAACCCGACTCTGCGTCTGGGCTCTTTGGCAGCTCCCAGCGCAGCGTTACAAGTCTCCTAGCGGTAATGACACCGCTCTCTGCACAGTGCTACAGATTCCCAGCGGCATTGACACTGCAGCCACCATTTCGGGCAGGTACTTAGAGCGGCTCTCTCATTCCCAGGACACCGCTCACCTCCTCTGCAATGTGTACCCGCAACAGGGGAGGAAGCGACTGATCCCGGGGACAGCAGAAGCTGCTGCACTTTCTCTTTCCTTCTGCTCTGGTGCTGGTGCTTTCCCTGCTCTCATTGTTCCCAGTCACTGCCCCGCGTCACATGGGATAAAAGTAGAAGGGGGATTCAGCCTATATACACCAGAGCTTCTTTATATCTATCAGAGGAAGGATCTCTATCAGAAGAATGGTTATAGCACTGTTTATCTAACATATATTATCATTATTACAGGCTGCTACTCTCTCCCCGACCTCATTCATTCTTCAGATGTTATATTTCTGTAGCGGGTGCTGGAGATTCAGAGAGGTGGTTCTCCTGATTTGTGGAGTCATTGCACACAGACGTCATTACTAGTCACTGGTTACTACTCGTTATCTGACTGATTTATCTTTTCTCTGACGTCCTAGTGGATGCTGGGGACTCCGTAAGGACCATGGGGAATAGACGGCTCTGCAGGAGACTGGGAACAATTAAAGAAAGATTCAGGACTATCTGGTGTGCACTGGCTCCTCCCCCTATGACCCTCCTCCAGACCTCAGTTAAGATACTGTACCCGGAAGAGCTGACACAATAAGGAAGGATTTTGAATCCCGGGTAAGACTCATACCAGCCACACCAATCACACCGTACAACTCGTGATATGAACCCCGGTTAACAGTATGATAACAACGGAGCCTCTGAACAGATGGCTCGCAATAATGTGGAACAATAACTATTTACAAGTATTGCAGACAATCCGCACTTGGGATGGGCGCCCAGCATCCACTACGGACTACGAGAAATAGAATTACCGGTGAGTAAATTCTTATTTTCTCTGACGTCCTAGTGGATGCTGGGGACTCCGTAAGGACCATGGGGATTATACCAAAGCTCCCAAACGGGCGGGAGAGTGCGGATGACTCTGTAGCACCGAATGAGCAAACTCAAGGTCCTCCTCAGCCAGGGTATCAAATTTGTAAAATTTAGCAAAAGTGTTAGACCCTGACCAAGTAGCCGCTCGGCAAAGTTGCAGTGCCGAGACCCCTCGGTCAGCCGCCCAAGATGAACCCACCTTCCTTGTGGAGTGGGCTTTTACTGATTTTGGCTGCGGTAGTCCTACCGCAGAATGCGCAAGCTAAATAGTGTTACAAATCCAGCGAGCAATGGTCTGCTTAGAAGCAGGAGCACCCAGCTTATTGGGTGCATACAGGATAAACAGCGAATCAGTTTTCCTGACTCCAGCCGTCCTGGAAACATACATTTTCAGGGCCCTGACTACGTCCAGCAACTTGGAATCCTCCAAGTCCCTAGTAGCCGCAGGCACCACAATAGGTTGGTTCAAGTGAAACGCTGATACTACCTTCGGGAGAAACTGAGGACGAGTCCTCTACTCTGCCCTATCCAAATGGAAAATCAGATAAGGGCTTTTACACAACAAAGCCGCCAATTCTGATACACGCCTGGCCAAAGCCAGGGCCAACAACATGACCACTGTCCACGTGAGATATTTCAAATCCACGGTTTTAAGTGGCTCGAACCAATGTGACTTCAGGAATCCCAAAACCACATTGAGATCCCAAGGTGCCACTGGAGGCACGTAAGGAGGTTGAATATGCAGAACTCCCTTGACAAAAGTCTGAACTTCAGGCAACGAAGCCAGTTCCTTTTGAAAGAAAATCGACAGAGCCGAAATCTGGACCTTAATGGACCCCAATTTGAGGCCCATCGTCACCCCTGCTTGCAGGAAATGCAGGAAACGACCCAGTTGAAATTCCTCCGTTGGGGCCTTCTTGGCCTCACACCAACCCACATATTTTCGCCAAATGCGGTGATAGTGGGTTGCAGTCACATCCTTCCTGGCCTTGATCAGGGTAGGAATGAATTCCTCCGGAATACCTTTTTCCTTCAGGATCCGGCGTTCAACCGCCATGCCGTCAAACGCAGCCGCGGTAAGTCTTGGAACAGGCAGGGCCCCTGCTGCAGCAGGTCCCGCCTTAGTGGTAGAGGCCATGGGTCCTCTGAGAGCATCTCTTGAAGTTCCGGGTACCAAGTTCTTCTTGGCCAATCCGGAACCACGAGTATAGTTCTCACTCTTCCCCTTCGTATTATTCTCAGCACCTTGGGAATAAGAGGCAGAGGGGGAAACACGTAAACTGACTGGTACACCCACGGTGTCACTAGAGCGTCCACAGCTATCGCCTGAGGGTCCCTTGACCTGGCGCAATATCTTTTTAGCTTTTTGTTGAGGCGGGACGCCATCATATCTACCTGTGGTCTTTCCCAACGGTTTACAATCAATTGGAAGACTTCTGGATGAAGCCCCCACTCTCCCGGGTGAAGGTCGTGTCTGCTGAGGAAGTCTGCTTCCCAGTTATCCACTCCCGGAATGAACACTGCTGACAGTGCTAGCACGTGATTTTCCGCCCACCGGAGAAACCTTTTGGCTTCTGCCATTGCCCTCCTGCTTCTTGTGCCGCCCTGTCTGTTTACATGGGCGACCGCCGTGATGTTGTCTGATTGGCTCAGAACCGGTTTGTTTTGAAGCAGGGAACCTGCTTGGCATAGGGCATTGTAAATGGCTCTTAGCTCCAGGATATTTATGTGTAGTGAAATCTCCTGATTTGACCACAGCCCTTGGAAATTTCTTCCCTGTGTGACTGCTCCCCAGCCCCGAAGGCTGGCATCCGTGGTCACCAGGACCCAGTCCTGTATTCCGAATCTGCGGCCCTCTAGGAGATGAGCCCTGTGCAGCCACCACAGTAGTGACACCCTGGTCCTTGCCGACAGGGTTATCCGCTGCTGCATCTGGAGATGCGACCCGGACCATTGGTTCAACAGGACCCACTGGAAAATCCTTGCGTGGAACCTTCCGAATGGAATTGCTTCGTACGAAGCTACCATTTTTCCAAGGACTTGCGTGCATTGATGTACCGACACCTGTCCTGGTTTTAGGAGGTTTCTGACTAGAGATGACAACTCCTCGGCTTTTTCCACTGGAAGAAACACTTTTTTCTGGTCTGTGTCCAGAATCATTCCCAGGAACAGAAGACGTGTCGTCGGGACCAGCTGTGACTTTGGGATATTGAGAATCCAGCCGTGCTGCTGCAGCACTTCCCGAGAAAGTGCTACCCCCACTAACAACTGTTCCTTGGACCTCGCCTTTATCAGGAGATCGTCCAAGTACGGGATAATTAAAACCCCCTTCTTCCGAAGGAGTATCATCATTTCGGCCATTACCTTGGTAAAGACCCTTGGTGCCGTGGATAACCCAAACGGCAGCGTCTGGAACTGATAGTGACAGTCCTGTACCACAAACCTGAGGTACTCCTGGTGAGGAGGGTAAATGGGGACATGCAGGTAGGCATCCTTGATGTCCAGGGAGACCATGTAATCCCCCTTGTCCAGGCTTGCAATAACCGCCCTGAGCGATTCCATCTTGAACTTGAATCTTTTGATATATGTGTTCAAGGATTTAAAATTTAAGATGGGTCTCACCGAACCGTCCGGTTTCGGTACCATAAACATTGTGGAATAGTAACCCTTTCCTTGTTGAAGGAGGGGTACCTTAACAATCACTTGCTGTGAATACAGTTTTTGGATAGCCACCAACACTGCCTCCCTGGCAGAGGGAGTTGCTGGTAAGACAGATTTTAGGAAACGGCAGGGGGGAGACGTCTCGAATTCCAGCCTGTACCCCTGAGATACTACTTGAAGGATCCAGGGATCCACCTGTGAGAGAGCCCACTGTGCGCTGAAATTTCTGAGACGGGCCCCCACCGTACCCGGGTCCGCCTGTGAAGCCCCAGCGTCATGCTGTGGACTTACCGGACGCGGGGGAGGACTTCTGCTCTTGGGAACTGGCTGTATGCTGCAGTTTTTTCCCTCTACCTTTGCCTCTCGGCAGAAAGGATGCGCCTCTAGCCCTCTTGTTTTTATGGGGCCGAAAGGACTGTACTTGATAATACGGTGCTTTCTTTTGCTGTGGGGTAGCCTGTGGCAAAAATGTCGATTTCCCAGCTGTAGCTGTGGAAACGAGATCTGAAAGACCATCCCCAAACAGTTCCACCCCCTTATAAGGCAAAACTTCCATGTGCCTTTTTGAATCGGCATCACCTGACCACTGCCGAGTCCATAACCCCCTTCTGGCGGCAATGGACATTGCGCTTATTTTTGATGCCAGACGGCAAATATCCCTCTGTGCATCACGCATGTATAAGACAGCGTCTTTTATATGCTCTATCGTCAGCAAAATATTGTCCCTATCCAGAGTATCAATATTATCCGACAGGGAATCTGACCACGCAGCAGCAGCACTGCACATCCATGCCGATGCAATCGCTGGTCGCAATATAATGCCCGTGTGTGTATATATAACTTTAAGGGTAGTCTCCTGCTTTCTATCAGCAGGTTCCTTTAGGGTGGCCGTATTCGGAGACGGTAGTGCCACCTTTTTTGATAAACGTGTAAGCGCTTTATCTACCCTAGGGGGTGTTTCCCAACGTGACCTATCCTCTGGCGGGAAAGGGTACGCTGCCAATAACCGTTTAGAAAATATCAATTTCTTATCGGGGGAAGTCCACGCTTCCTCACACACCTCATTTAATTCCTCAGATGCAGGAAAAACTACTGGTAGTTTTTTCTCACCAAATATAATACCCTTTTTTGTGGTACCTGGGGTACTATCAGAAATGTGTAATACATTTTTCATTGCCTCAATCATGTAACGTGTGGCCCTATTGGAAGGTACACTAGTCTCATCGTCGTCGACACTGGAGTCGGTATCCGTGTCAACATCTGTGTCTGCCATCTGAGGTAGCGGGCGTTTTAAAGCCCATGATGACATTTGAGACGCTTGGACAGGCACAAGCTGAGTAGCCGGCTGTCCTATGTCGTCAAACCTTTTATGTAAGGAGCTGACACTGTCACGTAATTCCTTCCATAAGTCCATCCACACAGGTGTCGACCCCGCAGGGGGTGACATCACATTCACAGGCATTTGCTCTGCCTCCACATCATTATCCTCATCATACATGTCGACACAGCAGTACCGACACACAGCACACACACAGGGAATGCTCTGACAGAGGACAGGACCCCACAAAGCCCTTTGGGGAGACAGAGGGAGAGTATGCCAGCACACACCAGAGCGCTATATAAGACAGGGATATCACTATACAGAGTGTTTTCCCATATAGCTGCTTGTATTATATATACTGCGCCTACATTTATTGCCCCCCTTCTCTTTTTTACCCTTTCTGTAGTGCAGGACTGCAGGGGAGAGCCAGGGAGCGATCCTTCCAGCGGAGCTGTGAGGGAAAATGGCGCCAGTGTGCTGAGGAAGATGGCTCCGCCCCTTTTTCGGCGGGCTTTCTCCCACTGTTTGTGTAAATCTGGCAGGGGTAATTTACACCTATATAACCTCTAGGGCTATATATGGTGTCAGTTTTGCCAGCCAAGGTGTTAATATTGCTGCTCAGGGCGCCCCCCCCCCCCCCCAGCGCCCTGCACCCATCAGTGACCGGAGTGTGTGGTGTGCATGAGGAGCAATGGCGCACAGCTGCAGTGCTGTGCGCTACCTTGGAGAAGACAGAAGTCTTCAGCCGCCGATTTTCCGGACACTTCTTGCTTCTGGCTCTGTAAGGGGGACGGCGGCCTGGCTCCGGGACCGGACGACAAGGTCGGGTCCTGTGTGGGATCCCTCTGGAGCTAATGGTGTCCAGTAGCCTAAGAAGCCCAAGCTACCACCAGTTAGGTAGGTTCGCTTCTTCTCCCCTTAGTCCCTCATTGCAGTGAGCCTGTTGCCAGCAGGTCTCACTGAAAATAAAAAACCTAAAATATACTTTCTTTCTAGGAGCTCAGGAGAGCCTCCTAGTGTGCATCCAGCTCAGCCGGGCACAAAAATCTAACTGGGGTCTGGAGGAGGGTCATAGGGGGAGGAGCCAGTGCACACCAGATAGTCCTGAATCTTTCTTTAATTGTGCCCAGTCTCCTGCGGAGCCGTCTATTCCCCATGGTCCTTACGGAGTCCCCAGCATCCACTACGGACTACGAGAAATAGAATTACCGGTGAGTAAATTCTTATTTATATCAGGCGTCACTCAGTGATTGGCAATAGTATTGTGTAGATACATGTTGGGACAACTTAGCAGGCCTTTGGAATGAAACAGGCAGAAAGCTGGATATTATCTATGCACTAACCTTGGGATAATATAATGTATACCTCGCTCTGTTACAGGGTTTCATATTGTATACCTTGTTACAGGGAACATCCCTTCTCAATAACAATATTGTCACAGAAGTGATACAAATGTGTAGAATTGGATATGTATGCCTTAGAGAACTGTGCTCTGTTACAGGGTTACACATGATATGCTCAGTCACAGGAGAACACCTTTTATTACCAACAATATTGTTTTATTCAATGTGCAGATCTTTGTGATGTGGTCAGTTATCGATTTATATATGTACTGAATGGGTAACACATGTGATTGAGGATTCTGATCTGGTACAGGGTTTTACAATGATATACTTGTTATAGGAAAACATTTCCTCTCAATACCAATATTATTACATATGTGCTGAATTGAACATATATGTTTCTTTGTGCCTGTGTGAGCGATCCCACTGTTATACATTATAGGTAGTAACACTGTCTTATCGTGTGATACGCTACGGGTAGTAACAAAGTGGTCATTGTAAGACATAGTGGTTACCAGAAAAGGCCACTTAGGTTGTATGCAGTAGTAACGCTCTGCAGGGAGCACTAAGGTTGTATGTAGTAGTAACGCTCTGCAGGGAGCACTTAGGTTGTATGCAGTAGTAATGCTCTGCAGGGAGCACTTAGATTGTAAGCAGTAGTAACGCTCTGCAGGGAGCACTTAGGTTGTATGCAGTAGTAACGCTCTGCAGGGAGCACTTAGGTTGTATGCAGTAGTAACGCTCTGTAGGGAGCACTTAGGTTGTATGCAGTAGTAACGCTCTGCAGGGAGCACTTAGGTTGTATGCAGTAGTAATGCTCTGCAGGGAGTACTTAGGTTGTGTGCCGTAGTAACGCTCTGCAGGGAGCACTTAGGTTGTATGCAGTAGTGACGTTCTGCAGGGAGCACTTAGGTTGTATGCAGTAGTGATGTTCTGCAGGGAGCACTTAGGTTGTATGCAGTAGTGACGCTCTGCAGGGAGCACTTAGGTTGTATGCAGTAGTGACGCTCTGCAGGGAGCACTTAGGTTGTATGCAGTAGTGATGCTCTCCAGGGATCACTTAGGTTGTATGCAGTAGTAACGCTCTGCAGGGAGCACTTAGGTTGTATGCAGTAGTAACGCTCTGCAGGGCGCAGCAGTAAAACAGTTTTTTTCTGGGATCACAATCCTGTTGTGAAAGGATCTCATAAATTTGATTACAAAAACGTGTTTTAAATTCCTTTTATATTTCACTTGCTTATATCAATTATTGCTCTACCCATATACCCATACATAGGTAGTGCTGGTATATAAATTATTTTATATCTTTCATTTTTTTGTCTTTTTGTCTTTCCATGCTGACAATCAATTGCCTTATGTCATGCCTATTGAAAAATCTATATTAAATAAAAATAATAAAAGTTATGTTTTAATTTACTAATGAAATATAAAGAAAAAGAGTGCGCCACACATTAAGGCTTCTTTAGATATAAGCCCACTAGCTGTTTCTTCTAAACCCCCTAACCAGTCATTGCAATTTGCTTAATGGCGCACCTCCAACCAGATTAGCTAATCTTTGGTATTAACACTTTTGGATTATTCCCTCTATCGGTTGGTTCATACATAGAAGGATCATAAAACAGTTATCATTTGGGCCTGTGCATAGTCCCTCAGACTTAACGTCTTCCCTGGAAATACTTGTGGATGGAGCCCTTCATTCGCTTTGCCAGGATTCAAGGGTGGTCAATCTGTTGAAATCAGAGCACTACATTTTGGCCACCGTGCTCGATCCTAGGTTTAAAGCCTACGTTGTATCTCTCTTTCCGGACACAAGTCTGCAGAGGTGGAAAGACCTGCTGGTGAGAAAATTGTCAGCTCAAGCGGAACGTGACCCGCCAACAGCTCGTCCTTCATTTTCTCCAGCAACTGGGGCTGCGAGGAAAAGGATAACATTTCCGAGCCCACCCGCTGGACACAAAAGTAACAATACAAGTGACACATTAACAGGAAATTGTTTCTGTCACCATAGCGACAATTATCTGGAAATAAGATAATACACAGACACATAAAAAGACTCAACGGAAATCTTTTGTTTTAAACAACTTTATTTCATATCTTTAATACACAGATTTCTCTCTATATTTTAAACTTCAATAATACTTTACTCTGCACAACATGGATAAAATATCCTTTAAATCACAGAAACAATTCAAGTTACATTATGGTATTGCAGGTAAGTAAAACAGATCAGGAGAGCCAAAACCCTATGGGGGTCATTCAGACCCAGCCGCAATAGCAGCCCGCAGCAGTTTGCTGGTGGTGGCAATATGCACATGTGCAGCGGCCGCACAGACACACACATTGCGGCCGCATCCCTGAGGGGTGAACGCGGGTGGGCCGGGACCATTTTCCAGGGGCTGCGTGATATCACACCTGCGTTCATCTCTGATTAACCCCCTATAAGCTTCCAGAGTGCATCTCATATCTCATCTTTTCCAAGTTACTACAAATGATATGAGATCGGTAGCAGCACTACTTTCAGGATTATTATACAGAACACACATAAAGGCTGACACAGCAAATAACAGTAACACATACAAGGGATTAATTAGAAATAAGGAAGCATAATCATCATTAAGTCTAATTATCAACTGGTTCTGTGCAGAACCCATACACCTCTTTACTGCCTCCAGCATCCCCTGGTACTGCACTGTGACCATCCACCCTGTCTCCCCCCACTGCTGTCACCAGCCCTGTCTCCTCCAACTACTGCCACCCGCCCTGTCTCCCCCCACTACTGCCACCCGCCACATCTCCCCCAACTAGCCCCTCCTACTACTGCCACCCACCCCGCCTCCCCCACTACTGCCACCACCCTGTCTCCTCCCACTACTGCCATCACCATTTCTACTTCCACTGCTGCCACTGCCCTGTCTCCTCCCCACTACTGTCACCCACCCCACCTCCCCCCTCTATTGCCACTCAGGGACGTGCAGTGATCTAAATGGCTCAGGAGGTACTGGCTAGAGCCAGATTTACACACAACATATGAGCCAAAGTGTACATGTGGGCATTATACACAGGTGCAGCAGTATATACATCTGGACATTATACACAGGTGCAGCAGTATAAACTCCTGGAAATTTGGTGAGTTTTGATCAGAGATGTGCGGAAAAGATACACAGGTGGGGCACTGCCTCCCCTGCCATAGACTTTTTACTCCGGAGTTTTGGTTATAAACATGATTAGAATAATGCAAAGAAGATATTTACAACATAGTCTTTGTATTTTTCGTATACAGTAAAAACTCTTGCACAAACATTAGTATAACAGGAAAGGCTCTGCCTCACCTCACTGCACTGCTGCCACTACCCTGTCTCCCCCCACTACTGCCACTGCTCTGTCCACCCCCTTCCCCCACAACTGCACTTGCCCTGTCTCCCTCTGACACCTCAGCGCTGCTTGGGGACAATGTTACCCACAGACAGTGCCTCAGGCAGCTCCTGCTACAGCACTAGTGCCACCACCCTGTCTGCCCCTCTGACATTTCAGCACTGCTTGGGGATTCTTGGTACTGCTGGTAACAGTCCTTCATCTCCAGATGGAAGTAAGAAAGCAGGGCAGTAAGGAGGCAGAAGCTGCTTCTGGTACCATGGACCCTGGTCATGTAGGGCTGGGAGAGTCAGTAAGATTATGTAATAGAGTCACCATCTTACAGGCAGCCGGTGAAGGGAGCAGAGAATGGGTGTTATGTGGCAGGAACGGGCTGGTTAGGTAACAGCCTGGCTGCTGCATTCTGTACAAGCTACAAGCGGTGCAATTCTTTTGCTGGGAGACCCAGGTAGAGGACATTGCAGTAGTCTATGCGTGATGATACAAGTACATGTATGACTGTAGGTAGATCTTCAGAGGGAAATAAGTACTGGAGTCTGGCTATGTTCCTCAGATGAGGATCTGATTGTGGCTGATATCTGATGTCTAAGTGTCACTCCACCATCCAGGACACCAAGATTCCGCACATGATCAGCATTTTGTAACTCTGAACCCCCAAGCGTAAGTTTGGTTGGTTTACAAAGCTGAGCTGTAGCCCTGCCCATTGTTGGTGAGCTTCTATCATAAGGACATGTTTCACCAGGACTGAGTCACAGCCAACTGGCATCACCCACACCTGGAGCTCAGCTAGACAACCATTTAGGATTGGTACTGGGTTCTCAGTACCCAGAGCAAAAGACAGGTCATCTGCATAGCAGTGGTAGATGAGGGCATGACATCTGATTATTTCACCCAGTGGTAACATGTATATTGCAAAAAGCAAAAGAGATAGGATAAGAACCTTGAAGAACAATGCATGGCAATGATGAGTATACTCCAGAAGATTAAAATGGTTCCTCACCTGAGTGATGTCTAATTTGTGCAACAAGAGCTGATTTATTTCTCAGAGTATATAAATGGCCTCTCAACTGTGTGAGTTCGCTGATGTCTAAGAAGATGTGATTTCCGTGTAAAACATTTCCCAGAACATGGAAATGTCTTCTCACCTGTGTGACTTGTTATGTCTAACAAGAACTGATTTGTGTGCAAAACATTTCCCACACTTAGTGCAAGAAAATGGCTTCTCACCTGTGTGACTTCTGTGATGTATAACAAGATCTGATTTGTGTGCAAAACATTTCCCACACTTAGTGCAAGAAAATGGCTTCTCACCTGTGTGACTTCTGTGATGTATAACAAGATCTGATTTGTGTGCAAAACGTTTCCCACACTCAGAACATGGAAATGGCTTCTCATCTGCATGACTTCTGTGATGTATAACAAGATCTGATTTCCGTGCAAAACATTTCCCAAACTCAGAACTTGGAAATGCCTTCTCACCTGTGTGACTTTTCTGATGTGTAACAAGATGTGATTTTTGTGTAAAACATTTGCCGCACTCAGAGCAAGAACATGGCTTCTCATCTGTGTGACTTCTGTGATGTATAACAAGATGTGATTTAGTTAAATAAGATTTCCCACACTCAGAGCAAGAAAACGGTTTCTCACCTTTGTGACTTTGCTGATGTGTAACAAGATGTGATTTCCGTGTAAAACATTTCCCACACTCAGAGCAAGAAAATGGTTTCTTACCTGTGTGACTTCTGTGATGTCTAACAAGATGTAATTTTTGTGCGAAACATTTCCCACACTCAGAACATGGAAATGGCTTCTCACCTGTGTGACTTTTCTGATGTGTAACAAGATGTGATTTTTGTGTAAAACATTTCCCGCACTCAGAGCAAGAAAATGGCTTCTCACCTGTGTGGCTTCTGTGATGTCTAACAAGTTGTGATTTACTTGCACAACATTTCCCGCATTCAGAGCAAGAAAACAGCTTCTCACCTGTGTGACTTCTGTGATGTATAACAAGATCTGATTTGTGTGCAAAACATTTCCCACACTCAGAACATGGAAATGGCTTCTCACCTGTGTGACTTCTGTTATGTTTAACAAGAGCTGATTTGTATGCAAAACATTTCCCACACTCAGAACATGAATATGGCTTCTCACCTGTGTGACTTCTGTTATGTTTAACAAGAACTGATTTCTGTGCAAAACATTTCCCACACTCAGAACATGGAAATGGCTTCTCACCTGTGTGACTTCTCTGATGTGCAACAAGTTGTGAATTCTGTGTAAAACATTTCCCACACTCAGAACATGGAAATGGCTTCTCACCTGTGTGACTTCTCTGATGTCTAACAAGACGTGATTTCCGTGCAAAACATTTCCCACACTCAAAACATGGAAATGGCTTCTCACCTGTGTGACTTCTCTGATGTATAACAAGATCTGATTTGTATGTAAAACATTTCTCACACTCCGGACATACTGGCCTTTTACCTGCATTACCTGTGTGTGGGTTAATACACTTTGTGTTCTGTGTAAAACATTTGGTATCTATAGAACATGGAAATACTGTATCTGTCAGATCTATAACAGATGCACCAATATCAGAGTGATTAGGAGAACATTTCCTAGGATCAGAGGGATCAGCTGATAGAGCTGGATGTGTAATTGGAGTAATGGGGTTATCTCCTGGAGAGTCCTGTCTACTGTCATTATCTCTTATTTCACAATCCGGGGATAACATTAGATGTTTTTCTGAGATATTCCTGCTTGTGTGTCCATCTCCTGGAAATAAAATACATTATGAAAATGTGACATTATCTGTAACAATATTAATCTTGTAAACAATAGGAGAAGACTACTCTCTGGGACACTTAATTGTAAATGTGTGTGTATAATAAAACATAACTTTTACTGAAGGCTGTATAATATTGTGTCTCAGACTATCATTGTGTCCACCCTCCTGAGAACACTCACAATAACAAATGTAATATTATAATAGGACTTAGATATATCTCTCTCTTGTACTGGTAACTAACCATGAAGTATAAATGGAGATGTAGTCACTCGCCAAGTCCTATGTCAGCACCAATGTAAAAAAATGGATGGGGAACATATTGTATGAATTGGAGATTCTAGATGAACAATAACCTCAGGCGTATGAGCTGATAGATCAGAGAAATGTCTCCTAACGTTACTCCTGGAAGCATTGGTAAGGTAGCATTCCTTTATGTGAGTGCTCATACGCTGGTAAGCCTGTACATGTGTTATTCACCTTTATATAAGGTATTGCTACAGCAGAGTAGGTGTGGAACAAGGTACTTTACATGCAATATACCATATGATATCTTGTAATCATCATCTGCTGGGTTATAATCCACTTCCTCTTACGTCCTAGAGGATACTGGGGTCCATTTAGTACCATGGGGTATAGATGGGTTCTTTGGGAGCCACTGGCACTTTAAGAGTTTAATAGTGTGGGCTGGCCCCTCCCTCTATGCCCCTCCTACCAGACTCAGTTTAGAAAATGTGCACGGAGGATCCGGTCACAGCTAGGGGAGCTCCTAGGAGTTTTCTTAGTTTTTTTTAATTTTCTGGAGTTAGATAGATTACAGGAAGGCTGCTGGCAACAGTCTCCCTGCTTCGTGGGACTTGGGGGGGGGGGGGGTTGATAATAAGAACCAACTTATGAGAGTTAATGGTTCTCTACTCCGCTGACAGGACACTGAGCAGTGTGAGAGTGCTGATCGCAAGCCCACTGCTCACTCCCACAACACGGCCACCACCCCCTAACAAAGACAGAAGAAAGAAAAGTGGTGAGTACAGCGTCGGCATCACCAAGGCCATGGCGGACATGATGCTCCTACGCAAAGAGGGAGTGAACATAATTCCATAACTGAATGGTCTGCTGATAGAGGCATCTTCCAAGGAGAAGCTGTTGCAGAGTATTGCGCTCTCAACTCAACTACTCTGGTATCATGGGTGGATCCTGAACCTTCCAATGTCCCATTTGGAATCGACAAGGAGACTGCCCTTCCTGGGGATGATATATGTACAAAAAAGAAAACAAGATTGCCTAATATTGGTGCACACTACTGTCAATAAAATATAACTTTTAATTCTTATTATTAAAAAACCTTTGCGAAATATTAAATAAACTATAGAAATGAAAAATAGAGAAAGTGTTTAAAACAAATGACTTCCTGCACACGGGTGTCCGCTATGTTGTAAATTCTATGTGTCTCTACGATACCCGACTATCTGTATATAGAGGTTATAGTTATCAGTAAATGTTCTACACTTCTCAGTAAATGTTCGTATCTTATTCCTTATTGTCCCATATACATATTTCGCAAAGGTTTTTTAATAATAAGAATTAAAAGTTATATTTTATTGACAGTAGTGTGCACCAATATTAGGCAATCTTGTTTTCTTTTTTGTACATATATCATCTCATCTTGCCTATGGTAGCACCCCCCAATAAAGAACAGTTATTTAACTAAAATAGATGGTACTCGAGGGGGTCGATTCTAAAAAATAAGCGATTGGCGCGACCTCCTCTTCCTTTTGTTTGAATGCACTTCCTGGGGATGATACTCGACACAGAAGTGCAGAGGGTGTTTCTACCGGTGGAGAAAGCGTTGGTGATCCAATCAGTGGTCCGGGATGTCTTGAAACCTCCCCCGGTATCTGTTCAGGGCCGTCTTTTCGTATGGGCTCAATAGGCTCTTGCCCAAGGGCCCCAGGAGTAAAAGGGCCCTAGACTGATAGCTGAGGGTCCCCTCTTTCCAAGGTTACCAGATTTTTGAAAATCGGCACTGGGGAACCGGAGATATCCGACTTCAAAACAGTGGTCCCCATCCAAGCCATTTAATTGTCCTTCCCAGCCAGATATCTCGGGTTCTGTCTGACTTAGATTTTTTCTGAGGGTATATGCAAAAAGCTGGGACTCTCCCCTTTTGGTGAACAATGGCAGCTTGTCTCTTCTATGCCCAGAACCAGGGATATCAGCCTTCAAGCAGCTTGTCTCTGCTCCAGCTCCACACGCCTGGTATGCAGTTTTATATTTTTGTTGGTGGATTGCTCTGGCTCCTGAACTCTGATCCCCAAGTCCCCATTACCTCCTGGGACTCTAGTTTTTTGCATCCCATTAAAGTTAAGAAATCTATTTCCAGGAACTGGAGATATCTGCAGTCAAGGAAGCTGCCCTCCCACCAGAAAATTATGAATGTTAAGCCCACTCCACTATCAACCCCTCCCCTACGTATTAAACATTCCCTACCAACCTGAAAGTCATGTACCAGGGCCCCTTCATTCAGCCCAATGTCCCCTTCTACAGTTTAGTGTTTTCATTCCTGCCCCATCTGTGCAGGAAAGGAGTAATTAGCAGACATTATTTCTCCAGGTCCTACATGCTGAGCGAAAAATAGAACACCCCCTACCGCCCGCGGGACATCAAAGCTGCCGCTGACAGCACCCCCACCCCTACTGCTGGAGGATGGGTAGGGGCCCCAGTGCATTGCTGTGCCCAGGGGTCTACACTGCTGTTAGGATGGCTCTGTATCTGTTCATCAGTGCATTCACCTTGGGAAGATGGTAGCCTCCTACGAGGCTCTACAAGATGGAAGATTCCATGCACGGTTCTTCCAGCTGGATCTCCTGGACAAGTGGTCGGGATCGCATCTTCACATGCACCAGCGGATATGCCTGTCACCGAAAGCCAGAATTTCACTACTCTGGTGGCTGCAAACTTCTCACCTGCTCGAGAGCCGCAGGTTCTGGATTCAGAATTGGATTCTTCTAACCACGGATGCAAGCCTCAAAGGTTGGGGAGTAGTCACCCAGGGAGAAAATTTCCAAGGAAAGTGGTCAAGCCAGGAATCTGTCCTTCCAATAAACATTCCGGAACTAAGGGCCATATACAATGGCCTTCTACAAGCGACTCGTCTTCTGCAAGATCGAGCCATTCAGGTTTAGTCGGACATCACAGCGGTGTCCTACATAAACAGGCAGGGTGGAACAAAGAGCAGGGCTGCAATGTCAGAGGTAACAAGAATCCTCCTCTGGGCAGAAAGACACGTGATGGCACTGTTGGCGATCTTCATTCCGGGAGTGGACAACTGGGAAGTGTACTTCCTCAGCAGACACAATCTCCATCCAGTAGAATGGGGCCTCCACCCAGAGGTATTCACAGAGGTAACACGCCGATGGGGTGTACCTCAGATAGACATGATGGCCTCTCCTCTCAACAAGAAGCTTCGGAGGTACTGTTCCAGGTCACGAGACCCACAGGCAGTGGTGGTGGTCGCCTTGGTGACTCTGTGGGTGTTCCAGTCAGTGTATGTGTTCCGTCCACTTCCACTGATCCCAAGGATTCTCAAACTAATAAAAAAAGCAAGAGTTCCGTCGATCCTCATTGCTCTGGACTGCAGGGGCCGTTTGCCTATCAAGACTTACCGTGGCTACGTTTGACGGCATGGAGGTTGAACGCCATATCTTAGCTCGGAAGGGCATTCCGAAAATGGTTATTCCTACTCTGATCCAAGCTAGGAAGGGAGTAACATCTAATCATTACCATCAGATTTGGAAAAAGTATGTGTCTTGGTGTGAATCCAAGAAGTTTCCTATGGTGGAGTTTCAACTGGGACATTTTCTCTTCTTTCTGCTAGCAGGTGTGGATGTTGGCCAACGCTTAGGCTCCATCAAGGTCCAGATTTCGGCCTTGTCTATTTTCTTCCAAAAACAATTGGCTGCTATCCCTGAGGTTCAGACTTTCTTGAAAGGGGTTCTGCACATCCAACCACCCTTTGTGCCTCCTAGAACACCTTGGGATCTTAATGTGGTGCTGCAGTTCCTGCAATTGGATTGGTTCGAACCTTTACAGGAGGTGGATGTAAAGGTTCTTACTTGGAAGGCGGTCACATTGTTGGCCTTGGCTTCTGCAAGACGTGTGTCAGAATTGGGGGCATTGTTGCACAAGAGCCCCTACTTGATTTTCCATGAGGATAGAGCTGAGCTCAGAACGTGTCAGCAATTTCTCCCTAAGGTTGTGTCGGCTTTTCATATTAACCAACCTATTGTGGTGCCAGTGGCTACTGACAACTCAATTACCTCAAAGTCCTTGGATGTCGTGCGGGCTTTGAAAATCTATGTGAAGAGAACTACTCGTCACAGGAAGTCGGACGCACTATTTGTACTTTATCATCCCAACAAGATTGGGTGTCCTGCTTCTAAGCAGACAATTTCACGCTGGATCAGGCTTACTATCCAGCATGCTTATTACACAGCAGGATTGCCAATTCCAAAATCTGTTCAGGCCCACTCTACCCGTAAAGTGGGTTCTTCCTGGGCAACTGCCCGGGGTGTCTCGGCTATTCAGCTTTGCCGAGCAGCTACTTGGTCAGGGTCGAACACGTTTGCTAAGTTTTACAAATTCTATACTTTGGCCTCTGAGGACTTCAAGTTTGGTAAATCAGTTCTGCTGGAACCTCAGCACTCTCCCTCCTGTACTGGGAGCTTTGGTACATCCCCATGGTACTAAATGGACCCCAGCATCCTCTAGGACGTAAGAGAAAATAGGATTTTAATTACCTACCGGTAAATCCTTTTAAGTAGTCCATAGAGGATGCTGGGCACCTGCCCTGTGCTTCGTATTACTGCAGTGTTACTTGGTTCAGTATTGTTGGTTTAGCCGTTGCTGAATTGTTCCAAGTTGGTTAGTTTGGCGTTTCTTTTTGTTATTTGTGAGCTGGTGTAACTCTCACCACTATCTGTGTATTTTCTTCTCTCGAAGTATGTCCGTCTCCTCGGGCACAGTTTCTAGACTGAGTCTGGTAGGAGGGGCATAGAGGGAAACCAGCCCACACTATTAAACTCTTAAAGTGCCAGTGGCTCCTAAAGCACCCGTCTATACCCCGTGGTACTAAATGGACCCCAGCATCCTCTACAGAATACGAGAAAATAATTTACCGGTAGGTAATTCAAATCCTATTTTTACATCCCCATCATCAGTGTCTTACCTCTATATTCTCAATAGTAATAAGGATGATGTGTCTACGGTAAGTATGATACAGAGAATTACATATCAGAATCTATACAGCTGCCGCCATACTTCTGCTTCTCATACGTGTGCTACTGGCAGCAGTGAACATCTGAGTGAGAGTGCAGGGAAGACAGCAGAGTCTGATGAGAAAGAGATTGGATCTGCCTTTGCAGGGATGTACCACACCTGTCACCCCTGTTAGTATATAAAATAAAAAATAAGAAGGGCGTGGTCCATCCAGACATGCTTTCTGGAGTTCTCACTATGGGGGACATGTACTAAGCAGTGATAAAAGTGGAGAAGTTGCCCATAGTAACCAATCAGCTGCTCTGTATACTTTTATAGTATGCAAATTATAAATGTTACATCAATGCTGATTGGTTGCCATGGGCAACTTCTCTACTGGCTCACTTCACTTTTATCACTGCTTAGTACATCTCCCCGTAAGTGGCTTCTTATCTACCCTACCTGATAGCTCTCAGCCGCCGCTGGGATCAAGACCCAATCTATTAAGTCGTCCACTCCTACTGGCCTAAAGCCGCTCACTCCGGGCACTGTTCACTGCCGCAGCCTAGTGCCGCCGCTGAAGCCACGGGCTGTAGTCTGGGAATAAGTGCGCCCAGTCTTTCCTGCATACTCCGGATACCTGACTTGGAGGCGATTTTGCCTCAGGTGGGAGCACTTGCTCTCCTGCTTCTGCTGGGGACAGAATGGGCTGCCCACAGTCACCAGAGCCCTGCAGGGATATTAGGAAGTGAGGTGGCTGCCATTTTGGATCCTGGTGCCCGGCCATCGCATGCTTTGCTTCAATAATGTGTAAAATTGATATAAGCTGCTAAATAAGTGTCCTGACAGCTGGACCGGGGGTCACTACACTAAATTGAAGCATTTGCCTGGAGGTGAAACTGCCTTCTATTTATATGGTTCCATTATAATCTATTTCCTCTCAGTCTACATGCAGAGCCCAGTATCAAGTATAGTCTGAGTACAGCGCATTACACTCTGATTACAACCTCACAGTATATTATTTTGTGGATTTATTCACTGAATATATTTTGCCATTTGTGTCTCTCTGGGCTGAGTACTTCACGTCTGTGATCACGCTGACCTCTAGTGGAATTTCTCGCTCATTACTGTGTTATTTGAGTTGCATTACATCATGTTTACTTGAAATTTTAGCTCGGATACCCCCGTCACCCCGACAAAGAATGTCATTTTGAACTGAGTCATCTTGATGTAACCTCCTGACAGCGTACTACTGCTACTTTTATTTATAGATTGTATTTTCCTATCTCTGAGAGGTCAGTCTCTTTGTAACCAGCTTATGGGGGTCATTCCGAGATGTTCGCTCGTTAGCAACTTTTTGCTGTGCTGCAATCAGATAGTCGCCACCTAAGGGGGAGTGTATTTTCGCTTTGCAAGTGTGCAAATGTTTTTGCAGCAGACGGCACAAAAAAGTTTGTTGCAGTTTCTGAGTAGCTCTGGACTTACTCAGCCGCTGCGATCTCTTCAGACTTTTTGGTCCCGGAATTGACGTCAGACACCCGCCCTGCAAACGCTTGGACACGCCTGCGTTTTTCCAAACACTCCCAGAAAACGGTCAGTTGACACCCATAAACGCCCTCTTTCTGTCAATCACATTGCGATCGGCTGTGCGAATTGATTCTTCGCTAAATCCATTGCCCATCACCAATCCTCTTTGTACCGGTACGACTCGCCTGCGCATTGCGGTGCATACATGTGCGGTTTTGATGAGTTTTAACCTGATCGCAGCGCTGAAAAAAAGTTGCTAGAGAGATCAACTCGGAGTGACCCCTCATGCCTCCAAAAAAGGTTAAAAAGTACCAAATTGGCCCCACCTGTCCATCTCTTTGGTACCTCAAATTCAGGTGGTCCTTCTGAGACCGCTACAACATCATCTGCTTCTACTTGTCAGTCGCACAGCCCAGCTGTAATGGCTGAAAACGTCTTAAGACACTTTAGCTGGTCCTGTTACTCTACGCTCTATACATTCTATGTTATTTACATTTAAGGACTGAAAACCTCTGAACTTAACTCTAATATTTGAAGCTTTGGGGTCAGATATCAGTGAGATTGGCACTCGTACAGACTAAGATGAAAGAGATTGTTGCATCTCACAAAGATCTGATTTCAGCACATGACACCCTTCAGGAAGACATGGTCTCTATTCATGATAAAGTCATTGATTTAGAAGACTGGTCTCGGAGAAATAATATCAGAATAATGGGCGTTCTGGATTCTGTTACAAATGCTGAGCTTTATGATTATGCCACGGTCCTCTTTTCAGAAACTTCTATGAAGGCTTCTGCCGCTGACCTTCTTATTGATAGGATCCATAGACTCCCAAAGTCCAAACAGGCCTCTATCCAAGCACCGAGGGACACTCTGCTCAGGGTCCACTTTTTTCATATTAAAGAACACATTCTACAGGCTGCTTTGTATTCCTCATCCACAGCTGAGTGCCTAAATAATCTGCAGATATTTCCAAATATTTCTCCTGTGACACTGGCCAAAAGGCGTCTATTCCACCCAAGGAAATGTGCAATACAAATGGGGCTTTCCTACTAAGCTTATTGTAATGTGAAACGGCGCCTTCGCAGTGATACCTTCACCCGAGGATGGCCCTACTATTCTGAAAAATTGGGACATTCCTGTTGACAGTCCTTCATGACACTTTACCTAAACCAATCCCGGAGGAGTTGTCTTCCGTCTCGAAGTAATATGCTAAAGGAGTAAGACTGTTACAGACACTCAGAGTCTGTTTCCTACTGTAACATGTGCCAACTGGGACTAAGTTACTGGGCATGGATCTATTTTTGGCCCAGATTTATTTGCTCTTGTTATGGGTATAAAATGTATCTTTTTATCTTTATTTCCTGTGCTATTTAATTGCTATATGGTATATGGTCCGACATTGTTTCCACCATTACATTTCATAATACCTTTCTAGAATGTTTGGGTGTTCAGGTAAAGCATGACTGATTCGTCTAACATCCTGTTGCCCTTATAACGGTGTTGGTGGAACCTACATTGGATATCAGACCATGTTCTTGGCCTTTACCTCCTTTGGATACATTGGTTACATTGAGATTTGAGATTTCTTTGTACAATTGTTACTATGATGACTAGATTTTGCACTGTCATATGGCTAATTGGGGTAGTCAGTGGGTTTCCCTCTTAGGCCCGACTGCCACCTTTTTCCACCTTTCTGTCACAGTTCCCTAGTGACGGAATCTCTAGTTCCTTTATGGACGCTATTTCTGATTGTCTTTCATTTTTCTTCCCTATTTTATTATTTTTTTTCTGTTATTTGATAGTTTGAAGTATGCACACGTCCTACAGACTCTATTGGACTTCACACAGATAATCCTAGATGTTTCATTTGGTAGACTTACCATTGTTAACTCTCTTTCCGCGAGGTACATTGCAGTATCCACAGGAAAATATTGGGGTGGGATCTTGATCCAGAGGCACAAACAGGCTAAAGCTTTAGGCTGTCCCAGGATGCATTGGGGCCTCCTCTATAACTCCACCTCCAGACACTGGAGCTCAGTTTTGTTTAACCAGTCCAATGCAGGAGCAGGTAAAAGAGAAGGCAGATGTTAGTCACATAGAACCACATTCTCATGACAGGAGAAGGGACCAGCGGCTAACGCCGTACAAACCTACAGAATCTAGGTGCGTCAGGGTGGGCGCCCTGTGGAACCAATGTACCTCACAGAAAGAGCTGTAACAATGGCAAGTCTACCATAACTCTCCTTTTCTGCAGCAGGATACATTGGTTTCCACAGGAAAACATTGGCGACGTTCCTCAAGGGAGGGGACGCACCTTAACGGGCATGAGAACGTGGCATCCAAAGGAAGCATCCTGGGAAGCAGAAGTATAAAAGGCATAGAACTTAATAAACATGTTCACTGAGGACCACGTAGCCGCCTTCCACAATTGTTCTGCGGATGCGCCACGGCGAGCCACCCAAGAGGGTTCAACAGACAGATTAGAATGGGCTTTAATAGCAGCAGGAGCTGGAAGTCCAGCTTGCGCATAAGCTTGTGCAATCACCATTCTAATACATCTGGCCAAAGTTTGCTTATTCGCAGGCCAGCCACATTTGTGAAAACCAAACAGTACAAAAAGGGTATCTGACCTCCTGATAGAGGCAGTCCTTTCCATATAAATACAGAGAGTCCGTACCACATCCAAACAACGGTCTTTGGAATACAAATCTGAAGAGATAAAGGCGGGAACAACAATCTCTTGGTTAAGGTGAAAAGATGACAGCACCTTAGGCAAATAGCAAGGTCTATTTCAGAGAATTGGCCGGTCACTGTGAAAAGTCAAATAGGGTGGACGACAGGACAAAGCGCCTAAGACAGATACCCTTTTTGCAGAGGCAGTTGCCAGCAAGAACAGGACCTTGGCCATGAAACATTTTAGGTCCACTGACTCAAGAGGTTAAAATGGAGACTCTTGCAGGACCTTTAGTGCAACAGTCAAATCCCATGGAGCCACAGGAGGGACATGGGGAGGCTGACTCCTAAGTATGCCCTGAGCGAAAGTATGAACAACAGGTATAGATGCAATTTTCCTCTGAAACCATACCGACTAGGCAGAGATGTGAACCTTGAGGGTGGCCAGACGAAGACCTAGTTCAAGGCCTCGTTGCAGAAAAGCCAGGATTCTGGATGTTCTGAATTGATATGTATCATAATTCTTGTCAGCACACTAGATGAAGTAAGAATTCCAGACTCTGTAATAAATCCGGGCAGATGCCGGTTTGCGGGCTTTCAGCATAGTCTGAATAACTGCCTCGGAAAATCCTTTGGCCGTCAGGAGTGAAGCTTCAAGAGCCACACCGGCAAAGCCAGTCTGGCCAGGTCTGGGTAAAGACAAGGGCCCTGTATGAGAAGGTCCGGGCGCTGCGGAAGTAGAAGGGGTCTCTCTGCAATAATGACATGGGATGAACTAGATATTGTGGCAATTACAGAGTCATGGTGCAATGAAAATCATGACTGGGACATAGCTATCCCAGAATATACTTTATTTAGGAAGGACAGAATGGGAAAAATCGGAGGAGGGGGGGCAATGTATGTAAAAAAAAGCATTAATACTACCTTAATACAAAGTATTGAAGAAAAAACTGAGGCCCTTTGGATGTCCATAGAAATAGGGGAGAAGTCGATTATTCGTATTGGTGTGATATACAGGACACCAGGTCAGGAAGTAGAACTGGACAAGAACCTATTGCAGGACATAACTAAAATGGCATTAAAAGGAGAGGTAATAAACATGGGAGACTTTAATCTTCCTGATGTAAACTGGGAGGTGTCTGTTGCTAGTTCCACTAGAAGTAGAGACATTTTAAATTCCCTTCAGGGAGCATCTCTCCACCAATTGGGGAAGGAGACCACTCGGAAAGACGCAATATTAGACTTAATACTTAAAAATGGAGACAGATTATCGGACGTAAAAGTGGGTGAAAACCTGGGATCCAGTGATCATCAAGCAGTATGGTTCAGCATAAAGACAGAGACTGACTCGTCCCATACAAAAACAAAGGTGTTGGATGTTAGGAAGGCTGATTTTGTAGGGATGGGAAAATGTGTAAGCGATTCTTTGGCAGAGTGGAGGAACTTGGAAGCCGTGCAGGAGAGGTGGAAAACATTAAAAAGTGCAATATTAAAGGCAACAGGCCATTGTATCAAAAGTGTTAGGAAAAACACAAGGAAAAGGAAGCCAGTGTGGTTTGTGAAACAAGTAGCAAATATTGTGAATGAAAAAAAAAGACGGCTTTTAGGAAATATAAGCAGACACAAAATAATGAAGACAAAGATATATATCTTGTTAGACAGAAGGAGACTAAGAAGGTAATCAGATGTGCAAAGTCACAAGCTGAGGAGAAAATGGCCCAGTCAGTGGGTAAAGGAGGCAAAACTTTTTTTAGGTATATAAGTGAAAGGAGAAAAACGAAAGGTGGAATTATAAAACTAAAGACAGAGACTGGGAGTCTTGTTGAGGGAGACAATTTAGTAGCAGATCATCTTAATGATTATTTTTGCTCAGTAATTACTACTGAAAGAGAGGGGAAGGGGCCACAGTTAAGTTGCAGTGATATTTATTTAAAAAAATTAAACAAGTACATTTACAGAGGAGAAGGTCCTAACAGACCTCTCAAAGCTGAAAGTGGACAAATCTATGGGGCCAGATGGGATACATCCAAGGATACCTAAAGATCTTAAAGAGGTGCTGGTAGCACCATTGACAGAATTATTCAACCAGTCATTAGCTACAGGAGTAATTCCTGAGGACTGGAAAAGAGCGAATGTAGTCCCACTGCACAAAAGTGGAAGCAAGGAAGAGGCAAACAACTACAGACCAGTGAGTCTTACATCAGTAGTAGGGAAATTGATGGAAACACTCTAAAAAGAAAGAGTTGTAGATTATCTCAAATCCAGCAATTTACAGGATCCCAAACAGTATGGATTCACTGGGGGGAGATCATGTCAAACAAATCTTATTGACTTTTTTGACTAAAGTGATGGATAAAGGTGGAGCCGTGGATATAGCTTATCTAAACTTTAATAAGGAATTTAACACTGTTCCATATCGCAGACTGCTAAATAAACTTGGAAGCTTGGGATTGGATACTAGAATATTTAATGGATAAGATCTTGGTTGCAGGATAGAAAACAGAGAGTTGTGGTAAATGGAGTGCATTCACAGGAGGGAAATGATACCAGTGGAGTACCCCAGGGATCTGTACTTGGACCAGTGCTTTTTAATATCTTTATTGGCGACATTGCAAATGGCATTAAAGGGAAAGTATGCCTTTTTGCAGATGACACAAAGGTATGCAACAGGGCAGACACACCAGGTGGGGTAAAACAAATGATTGAGGATCTAGGTAGACTACAGGAACGGTCAAGAGCGTGGAAATTACAGTTTAATGCCAAAAAATGCAAAATCATGCACTTGGGTCTCAAAAATCCTAAAGCTAAATATAGTATTAATGGCACTATACTGGAAACTACTGAGGAGGAAAGGGATCTAGGAGTCACTATTTCAGATGACTTAAAAGCAGGTAAGCAATGTAACAAGGCAATGAGGAAGGCTAGTCAGATGCTTGGCTGCATTGGGAGAGGAATCAGCAGCAGAAAGAAAGAAGTAATAATGCCACTGTATAGGTCATTGGTACGGCCTTATCTAGAATACTGTGTTCAATTCTGGAGGCCATATATTCAAAAGGATATTAATACATTAGAAACTGTACAAAGGAGGGCAACTAAAATGGTGCATGGCCTACATCACAAAACATACCAAGAAAGGCTAAGAATTCTCAATATGTATAGTTTGGAGCAGAGAAGGGAAAGGGGGGACATGATAGAAACTTTCAAATATATCAAGGGTTTTAACAAAGTCCAGGAGGGAAACATTCTCCAAATGAAGAGAAGCAATAGGACATGAGAATATGCACCGAGATTGGAGGGGGGTTCATGAGAAATTTGTGGAAAAATTACTTCACAGAGAGGGTAGTGGACAAGTGGAATAGTCTCCCATCAGAGGTGGTAGAGGCTAAGACAGTAGAGCAATTTAAACATGCATGGGATAGACATAAAGATCTCCTTACAAAGAAATAAGGATCAAATAAGGATTGAGATAAAAATATGGTAAAAAAAAACCCCCTAAAAACAGAAGGGCAGACTAGATGGGCCAAGTGGTTCTTATCTGCCGTCAAATTCTATGTTTCTATGTTTCTCTGTTGACAGACCCAGCAGGTCTGAGAACCAATATCTTCGAGGCCACGCTGGAGCGACTAGAAGTAGTATTCCTCCTTCTTGTTTGAACTTCCGTAGTCATAGTATCCTGGGCAAAAGTGACACGTAGGGCTTGAGGATCCCTGGTTCTTGATCCGTACCGTGTGATTGTGTCGAGACGCCATGAGGTCTATGTCCAGTAGGCTCCATCTGTCCACTACGAGTTGAAAGACTTCCGGATGAAGATTCCACTTTCTGGCATGTACGTCCTGGCGACTGAGGAAGTCTGCTTCCCAGTTTTGGACACCTGGAATGAACACTGTCGATATGGCTGGCAGATGGCGTTACGCTCAACAAAGGATTTTTGACACTACGATCATTGCCATGCGGCTTTGAGTGCTGCCTTGATGATTTCTGAATGCCACCATGGTGGTGTTGTCTGACCGTACCTGAACAGGCCTGTTCTGTACCAGAGGCAGGGCGAGAGAGTGCATTGAACACTGCCTTCAACTCCAGAATGTTTATTGGGAGGAGTGATTCCTCCTTGGTCCAGCGACCCTGAAACGAGTGTTGCTCCAACACCGCACCCCATCCTCTCAGACTGGCATCTGCTGTCAGCATGACCCAGTCGGGGATCCAGAAGGGACGGCCCTTGCTTAATCGCTGATCCTCTAGCCACCAGGTCAGCGACAACCGAATTTCCGGAGTTAAAGCAATCATCTGAGATCTGATCAAATCTGAGACCTGATCTGATCTGGAGACAGAAACATCCATTGACTGTGTGTATCCAGAAGTGCCCCGTGGTGCACTATGAGCTGGGACCAGCGAGGACTTTTTCCAATATATAAGCCAACTATGGGCTTGCAGAAAATTTGCCAGTGGGAATTTACCAGAATCAGCAGATCGTCCAGATACGGTAGGATTATGATCCCCTGGCAACGAAGATGTGACCTTATCACGGCCATGACCATGGTGAAAATCTGAGGATCCGTAGCCAATCCAAATGGTTCAGCCTGGAATTGAAAGTGTAGGTTGCCAATAGCAAACCGCAGAAACTGCTGGTGTGACCTGGCAATAGGTATATGCAGGTATGCATCCTGTATATCCAGGGATACCATATAGACTCCGCGTTCCATAGCCAGTACAATTGAGCGTAGTGTTTCCATACGAAACCTGGGTACTCTCACAAACTTGTTCAGAGATTTGAGGTTGAGCATAGGCCGGAATGACCCATTGGGTTTCGGAACTAGAAACAGGGTGGAAGAATAAAATCTGCCTCTCTGGGACTGAGGTATCGGCACAACCACTTCTGTACTCAGAAATACGAAAAATGGTTTACCACCTCTTATCTCAGGCGCTTTTCAGATAATATTCAGTCTCTCAAGTTTATTAGAGACACATAACCTTAGACAAATTAAAATAAAAATACATAGTGTGATATTGTAACAGTAGGAGGAGACAGGTGAATCAATCTTTAGAGGTGTCGGACTCGTACCGCATCAGGTGGTCTACTGTTAGGTAGACAAATAGCGCGGTATTGGAGCGGGTCACCGTCTTAGATATCTCCTGACTTCTTCCAACTTCTCAGGAATAGCCCCTTCTTATTCCAACTCAAGGTACATGAAAATGACAATGGTACTCCAATGGTGCATTACCATAAAACTTTTATTTCATAAAATATAGGAATATAAACTTATCAAGGTGGGTTCTTACCAGACTGATTGGTCTACATGAAAATGCAGACAACTGCGTTTGTTATACATAACACAACTAGGCGTCCCCAGGAGTAGTTGTATCCAGCCAGGCAAGAGCTCCACACACGTCCTGCTACCTTCACCAACGCGTTTCGATAACAAATGGTTATCTTTTTCAAGGTGTAGATGGTAGCAGACACCCTGTGGTATTTATCCTCCCACAAATCTAAACAACTAAAAACCTAATGCCAGACATGGATTACCTGATTGCTAAAATCCTAAATACCTAACATGCACCTATCGCTATAAAAGGAGTCCATTTCGTATCTTCCTAGTGGCTTTCTGAAAGTCCGTTTCCCGCCGTATTGATTAACCAATCCTGCCTCATGGCGCAACATTGTCCCGTCACCGGAAATGACGCGGATCGGCGTCCTCCGTCTGACCGGAAACAGCACTACCCCCTGTGTCAAGGATATGAGGTATTCGTCCTCTCCGTGTAGTACGATGTCCCGTCACCGGAAGTGCTGTAAATCAACATCCGCCGTCTGGTCGGGACCCGGAAGTCATGTCATATGATGATGTAATTTCCCTGGTCCCGTTTCCATGGTTGTTTACCGGATGCAGTATGACGCGTAATCCATATAGCATCGTTCTATATTCATGTCCCTTAAGGATGGCGCCATTTTGCTGTAGTTATCCACTCATTGTAATAGAAGAAAAAATAAACAGAAATTAAAAATGATATAAAAACACAAATAAAAACATCTCTAAAATAGATAGAAGTTGGGAAAATATTTGGTTTTATAAAAACCATTTAGTTTCGAAGTCTTTATTGAGGCCTCCTGGTTCCAAGGTTTTATATTTGAAAATAGTTTGCATTTCTATCCTGGCAAGTTTTTGATGTGGGTCTCCTCCTCTAATGTCTAATTTAACACGTTTCAGGGCATAGAAATTCTTGATCTCTCTAGGGTCACAATGATGTATTTTCTTAAAATGTGCCGACAAGGCATGAGTTTCTAGCCCTTTTTTAATATTTCGGAGGTGTTCTCCCAATCTGATTTTAAATGCTCTACTAGTACGGCCTATGTAGAATTTGCCACACGTGCACTCTACACAGTACACTACATTGTTGGTATGACAAGTTACAAAATCTTTGATAATGCACTTCCTTTCGTTAATGGTGACCTCTACAATCTTGTTCCCAAAAGTATTGGGGACGTTTTTGCAAGCGATACAAGCTCCGCATCTGTAGAAACCTTCTGATGTTATTGTAGGTCCAGTAGGGCCCATCTGATGGAAACTATGGACCAATTTGGATTGCAGATTAGGGGCTTTCCTGTATATACATACAGGTCTGTCAGGAAGATCATTTCCAATAATGGGGTCCTTCTTAAGGATAGGCCAATGTTTCTGTAGAATACCTTGGACTTTCTTGTGCTGAGAAGAATAATTAGATATAAAAGCCCACTTGAACCTGTTATTCACCTCTTTTTTATCCCTTTTATTTACAATGAGTAAATCTTTTCTATCTAATTTGGATACTTCATCCAATGTTTTCTCTAAATGCCTTTTATCGTATCCACTCTCAAGAAAGCATTTTTCCAAAGAGGAGGCTTGTGCCATGAAGACTGTTTGTTCCGAACAATTACGTTTGAGTCTCTTAAATTGACCAACAGGAACACTGTTCAACCAGTTATCATGATGACAACTCAATTTATTGATGTAAGACCTTGAGTCAGTAGGTTTAATGAAATTTTTAGTTTTGACATTTAGAGAAAACATTGGATGAAGTATCCAAATTAGATAGAAAAGATTTACTCATTGTAAATAAAAGGGATAAAAAAGAGGTGGATAACAGGTTCAAGTGGGCTTTTATATCTAATTATTCTTCTCAGCACAAGAAAGTCCAAGGTATTCTACAGAAACATTGGCCTATCCTTAAGAAGGACCCCATTATTGGAAATGATCTTCCTGACAGACCTGTATGTATATACAGGAAAGCCCCTAATCTGCAATCCAAATTGGTCCATAGTTTCCATCAGATGGGCCCTATTGGACCTACAATAACATCAGAAGGTTTCTACAGATGCGGAGCTTGTATCGCTTGCAAAAACGTCCCCAATACTTTTGGGAACAAGATTGTAGAGGTCACCATTAACGAAAGGAAGTGCATTATCAAAGATTTTGTAACTTGTCATACCAACAATGTAGTGTACTGTGTAGAGTGCACGTGTGGCAAATTCTACATAGGCCGTACTAGTAGAGCATTTAAAATCAGATTGGGAGAACACCTCCGAAATATTAAAAAAGGGCTAGAAACTCATGCCTTGTCGGCACATTTTAAGAAAATACATCATTGTGACCCTAGAGAGATCAAGAATTTCTATGCCCTGAAACGTGTTAAATTAGACATTAGAGGAGGAGACCCACATCAAAAACTTGCTAGGATAGAAATGCAAACTATTTTCAAATATAAAACCTTGGAACCAGGAGGCCTCAATAAAGACTTCGAAACTAAATGGTTTTTATAAAACCAAATATTTTCCCAACTTCTATCTATTTTAGAGATGTTTTTATTTGTGTTTTTATATCATTTTTAATTTCTGTTTATTTTTTCTTCTATTACAATGAGTGGATAACTACAGCAAAATGGCGCCATCCTTAAGGGACATGAATATAGAACGATGCTATATGGATTACGCGTCATACTGCATCCGGTAAACAACCATGGAAACGGGACCAGGGAAATTACATCATCATATGACATGACTTCCGGGTCCCGACCAGACGGCGGATGTTGATTTACAGCACTTCCGGTGACGGGACATCGTACTACACGGAGAGGACGAATACCTCATATCCTTGACACAGGGGGTAGTGCTGTTTCCGGTCAGACGGAGGACGCCGATCCGCGTCATTTCCGGTGACGGGACAATGTTGCGCCATGAGGCAGGATTGGTTAATCAATACGGCGGGAAACGGACTTTCAGAAAGCCACTAGGAAGATACGAAATGGACTCCTTTTATAGCGATAGGTGCATGTTAGGTATTTAGGATTTTAGCAATCAGGTAATCCATGTCTGGCATTAGGTTTTTAGTTGTTTAGATTTGTGGGAGGATAAATACCACAGGGTGTCTGCTACCATCTACACCTTGAAAAAGATAACCATTTGTTATCGAAACGCGTTGGTGAAGGTAGCAGGACGTGTGTGGAGCTCTTGCCTGGCTGGATACAACTACTCCTGGGGACGCCTAGTTGTGTTATGTATAACAAACGCAGTTGTCTGCATTTTCATGTAGACCAATCAGTCTGGTAAGAACCCACCTTGATAAGTTTATATTCCTATATTTTATGAAATAAAAGTTTTATGGTAATGCACCATTGGAGTACCATTGTCATTTTCATGTACCTTGAGTTGGAATAAGAAGGGGCTATTCCTGAGAAGTTGGAAGAAGTCAGGAGATATCTAAGACGGTGACCCGCTCCAATACCGCGCTATTTGTCTACCTAACAGTAGACCACCTGATGCGGTACGAGTCCGACACCTCTAAAGATTGATTCACCTGTCTCCTCCTACTGTTACAATATCACACTATGTATTTTTATTTTAATTTGTCTAAGGTTATGTGTCTCTAATAAACTTGAGAGACTGAATATTATCTGAAAAGCGCCTGAGATAAGAGGTGGTAAACCATTTTTCGTATTTCTGTCTATTGGGAGTATTGGTGATACTTCTAACCACCTTTCTTTTCGGCTGCTCAGGCGCACCTATCTGTGTTCTATTTTTTGTACACTTCTGTACTCAGGAGAGAACTGACACTCGTTTGCAAACCTTGCACCTTTAACGGATCCCATGCGTCTGAAGTGGTCTTTAACCAGACCTGGGTGAACTGTAGAAGTCGGCCTCCCACCCTCGGATCCTCCAGGGGGAGGCCCGCCGCATCATGCAGCAGGTTTGTCATGTTTTGAAGCAGGCTGATGGGCATCCCGGGATTATGTGGCCTTGGGCTAGGTGGTTTTGGGAGCACGAGATTGTCTCGGCTATGCCTGACCTTTTGATTTCCCTTGAGGCCAAAAAGATTAGTTTTTGGGAGAAAAGCAGTCTTAGCAGCTGCTAATTCAGACACAATTTTATTCAGGCAAATATAGTGGAGGATGCTCATTTAGCCTAGTGACATCATTCAGGTGCTTGAAAGGGAGTTTTTACCAAACAAAATGTCCTCCCTTAAATGGGAGTACCTCTAAGGTCTTTTTGGAGTCTAGGTCCACCTTTGATTACCTCAAAAACAGAATATGGTGAGCCAGGACAGATGTAGTCGACGCCTTGGCTGCCAGTACTCCTGAATGTAACAGGCAGCAGTGGTAATGTGAGACAGGTATTGTCTGGCAGTGTCAGATATATCCTCAGGCAGCTCATCTTTTAATGCCTGAACCCACACTTCAATACCTTTTGCAGCCCAGGAGGCAGCTATGGTGGGCCTATGTACAGCTCATGTGAGGGAGTAAATAGACTTCAGGCATCCCTCCACACGCTAATCTGTCAGTTCCTTCAGTGAGGTGACAGTGGTGACAGTCAGAGTGGATGATACCACAAGACAGGTGACATGAGAATCCAACGGTGGAGGATTTTCCCACTTGCTACATAACTCTGCAGGGAGAGGATATCAAGCTAAGGCCCGTTTAAGCACAGGGAATTTCTTCTTTGGAGTAGACCAGGGTTCCCGTCTGATTTCCACTGAATGGTCAGAATGGGGTAACAGAGTTTTATCAACTTTCTGCAGCTTAAATATATCGGTTTCTTTTGCTGTAGTAGTGGAATCTTCATTGCAACTACTTAGGCCGGAACATCAACCTGTAAGGGAGAATCCTCATCAGTAACACCACATTCAGTGTCTGACAAGGCCATATGTTCCCCCTCGTCTTCAGATGAAACATCAGAGAGGTATATGGACTGTGAGGAAGTAGCCCGCTTAGATGACCCAGAAGCACAGGAGTGACCTGGGGTGGATATCTGTCTAACAAAGGACTAATTTATTTGTTGCAGCTGGTTAGACAAATTTTCCACCCAAGGCGGATTAACCATAGGGATAATACGTGGCTGTAGTGGTACAGGTGGTCCCATAGGGGGCATAAGGCGTTCCACCAGAGTACTCAGTAGGTTAGTGAACGCAGCCCAGGGTGGCTCCTGATTGGTTACAGGAGCTGCAGACTGACAGGGAGATGTATGACACACAGTGCACAGACCATCATACACAGCTTCCCCCTCTAGTAAATATTTGGTGCATACTCTGCATGATGCAGGAGCTTCCACAGACTTACTGCCCTTCTTGTTACACATTGTACACAAAATGCAACAATAGAGCGGTTTAGTACTTACCCTGCACAGAAACAGAATAATCCACCCAAATCTAACTCTCTCTGCACATGTTATATCTGCTTCCCCTGCAGTGCACATGGTTTTGCCCAATTGCTACAAAATTTCCTGCTGCGATCAACTTGGAATTACCCCCTACGTTCCTACTACAATGTGATACATGTGATACCATGAGCTTTTCAGACTTGGAGGCGGAAGGGATACTCACTAAGGAATCCGCTTTTGGGGACAGTCCAGCCACCACAAATGACGATGCTTTTCGTGAATTATTCAAATTAAAGAAGAGGGAGGTGGATTACCTCTACCACAGTCGCACGCTTTCAGACTATTACCGTGCCAAACATATCCCGAGGGGATTTCGCATACACAATGCACCAACGATTGGCAGGTATAACATCAACTTTTGCAAAATATGGATAGCAGTGCTGAACAAGTGCTCCATGGATTTGCTCCTTTTGGTCATCGAGGTGACTAAAGATTAAGATCAGCAACTATGAAGCAGAGTACAGTGAGGCATTTGCTGCAGACCAGATCAGGATGACCAAGCTGGGAGAACAAGTTGGGCAATACCGGATTGACCTACTGAAGTTTAAAAGTGAAAAATTACAAAAGGTCCAACAGGACTACGCACAACATCTTGTGTATACATGGTTGGGCAGCACGGGAGGTCAGACCCCAGGAAACAGGGTGCCAAGATTTCGCCCAAGATACCCCACTGCACGCCAGGGAACCACCTCTGCCAGCGATTCGGATGAACAGGGCAACATACGAACTGCACATGGCAGGGGAGTGGCACAGGCAACCCCTTTAGGGGCAAAGACTCAGGCAATTTTAGCAGCTCGAGAGGTAGATGTACCAGAACGGGCAAACAAACCGGCAAAAGAAGGGGAAGGCCCCCGAGAGCAAGAAGGACCTGATCTTTAACCTGTCCTCCAGCCTTCATTTCGGCCCGGGGGTCTCTGTGCGAACCGGTGGCAATTTTCCTTGACGCATACCTTCAGCCGTGCATTCAACAAACATTCACACATTTAAAAGATTCTAATGCGTTATTAAGACATTTCTTAAAGGTTGATAAAGTGCCAGCTGACATGCTTATGGCGACCATGGATGTCACAAGTCTCTACACCTGCATCTCTCATGATGGGGGTTTGCAGGCAGTGAGGAGACTGTTGATAGGAAACACGGCCTATACCGGGCCTGATGAAGAACTGTTTATTCAATTGCTGGAATTCACCGTCACGCACAACTATTTTTTGTTTGAGGATATGTTCTTCAGACAGACAAAGGGTTGTGCGATGGGGTCGGCAGTGGAACCGGCCTTCGCCAACACGTATATGTGGGATGTTGAAAAAAGTTTGTTCTATGAGAATCCGGTAATAACCAAGGAAATTTTCTTATATTACCGGTACATAGATGATTTATTAATGTTCTGGACAGGGAGTGAGCAGACACTCCGTGATATAATTATGGAACAGAATAACTCTTCCAGTCCTATTAAGTTGACCATGAACAGCAGCCACACACACATTGAGTTTTTGGACATCTCCATCAGCATCCGAAATGGTGAGATTATCACCACCCTTTTTACTAAACCCACGGATAGGAACACCATTTTAAGTTTTAGCAGTTTCCATCCCACTGCCTCCACTCATGGGCTACCCTATTCGCAGTTCTTACGGGTATGTAGAATCACTAGCCGAGCTGAGGATGTTGAGACACAATTGGATCCCATGGAGAACAAATTTCTACAGAGGGGATATCCTTTGCCCTTATTAAAATCAGCTCGTGCTAAAGCACTATCACAAGAAAGAACCAAGTTATTAACTAACGTGATTTCCCCAAAAGGCAAGGACCGGCTCCCATGGGTCAATACATATGACACAAACAGCCGTCACACCAGCAGAAGGGCTAAGGCATTATGGCCCATTGTCACCTCGGACCCTGACTTGAGATCCTTAAAAAACACTAGGATCATGCCAAGCTATAGGAGGGGTAAAAACATCAAGGACCTCGTGGTTAAAACTGATCTCAGTAAGTCTAAGTAAAAGGCCACGCAACATTTTCTGAGTAGAGCCCATGGCTGCTACAAGTGCATTGGATGCACAACTTGCAGCTACATGTCCACTAGCGATGTCATTGGACATCCACATTCTGCCAAGAAATACACGATAAACTGGCCGCTGTCTTGCCACCCGAAATTCGTCATCTATGTAATTATGTGTCCTTGCGGACTCTATTACATAGGCAAGACGGAATGCCAGTTTAAGGTAAGTATGGCGCAACACTGACAGGCCATCAGGGCTGCCATTAACACCAGTTCTAGTGACCAACCTGTGGCCCGCCATTTCCTTGACCTTAAACATAGCATGGCAACCCTAATATATCGGGTGATTGACCATGTACCTGAGTCCATTAGGGGGGGAAACAGGTCCATTAAGCTGCTTCAATTAGAATCCACATGGATCTATAGGCTGGACACTCTCCGACCCAAGGGCCTGAATTAATCATTGGGCCTCAATAATTTCTTATAGGGTAGGGATACATGAGAGGTAGAGGTTGGAGTGAAGGGAGAGAAGGTAGCCATTTAGTTGTTTAAACAGTTGGAATCAAGTGAAATAATGTAACAGAATTCCTTTTTGTGTAGAGTTTACATGTGCTTCTATGTTGTCATGTTTCATGGATACTGGATTGGGAAGGCACAGTAGTATAAGGATTTAGTTGGTGTCCTGCGGGCCCAAAATGTAGAATGATTTTTTTAAATAGGGGTTTTATGTCACATCGTGGGATATTTTTCTGTGATACACCAACACCGCTGTAAGGCCAGGGGGTGTGAGTATTTTGCATACACTGACATTTTTATATATAGCAGCCATTGGGTTGCTTTGCTTTCTTGATGTGAGCACTGATTTTAGAGACCCATATATTTGAGAGTGGGCTCACGGTATTGCACCAATTTCTATATATTTTGTTGCACTTGTTTTTTACACTATGTGGCCTGTGGTCATTATTTTATGTGTTTAGTACCATATTAGACATGGACACCAACGGTATGTCCTGTTACACTATATAGTTATGTGCACACCCTCTGGCACATCAGCAGCTGTGTTTCTATAAGTTTTACAGGGTTACCGGGGCAACGCGGCCGGGACCCGGGACGTCACCATGTGACGCCACTTCCGGCGGATGTGGTCACTCCAGGTGGGCGGACGAACGGGCCCGGAACGGCGCGGCCAGCGGGAGCCAGGCATGGGGGAGGTTGTAAGGGGTGAGTGGGTCTATAAATGTACGTTTCTATGCACTGTATTGTTATCCTGACGAAGGGGTGAAATCCCCCGAAACGTTGATTTGCTGATGCAGCTTTTGCACTAAAGCCACTTTGCTATTTCAGTCTCTGAGTGCCGCCTCATTCTTCTGCTGTATAGGTATGGGGTGCTGACCCCAGTGGAGGGCACCAGAGCATGGTAGCCCTGTGGGGCGGACCGAGTGCCGGCGTTTGGTGTGGATATATATATCACAGCACGGTACCTAGGCCGGCGGTATATATTAGAATACTTGTACAATATATTCTGTAAAAGGTACACTTTTTCTTAACTAACGCTGTCTGTATAAAGACATGTAGAATACTGAAGTGTTCGTACAGTCACAGTGCTGTATACAGTCATCCCGGAGACCAGCCGCAGCTATGCTCAGAAGATGGCGCCCAGCGTCTCAGTCAAGGAGTGAGGGGGAATGTGAGGCAGCACCAGGGCGGGAAAATCTGGTCAGAGATGGCGCCCTGAGCCGGTGGAGGGGCTACAGGTCAAGCACTGACTCCCCTATGCTGGACTTCCACCTCAAGTACTGTGAGTCTTATTAAATGGGGTGTTAGTACACCCAACCTGTACTCAGGCACCCCAGTGGTCTAGTGGGATTCCTGCCCAGAGACAGTGTCCACGCCAACGCCGCGACCGGTCTCCCGCCTAGGGAACACTCTTACCTCCTTCCTGTATCAGCCACGTGAACCAGGAGAGCGTCTGCAACCGTGTGCCTAGAGCCGGAGCGTCTCTGCCGCAAGTACCCGGGAACTGAGTTGCGGGAGTATGTGACGCCACTTGGGAGGTGATGGAGCTGCAGCAATGAATGTCACACGGACATATCAGCGATGCGGCCCTAGAGGTCTTCATAGAAAGATTTCCTGGGCTGCCAGTGCAGCCCCCGTTAGGTGACCTGCTGAAGACACCAACTCGAAACTGAGCTCCAGTGCCTGGAGGCGGGGTTTATAGAGGAGGCACCAATGCATCCTGGGACAGCCTTAAACTTTAGCCTGTTGGTGCCTCTGGATCACGATCCACTCTACACTCCAATGTTTTCCTGTGGAAACCAATGCATCCTGCTGCAGAAAGGTCTTAATTTTCTTTGTAAGAGACGTCTTGCACTAAAATATTTAGCTGACCAGAAGGCGGCGGTGGTAGCCATTCAGGAATCACATGTTCCATTGCACTCTCCCCCTCAGTTTACCAATAACTACCCAGCATGCTATATCTCCTGTGGTGTAGCCATCCTTTCCCATAGATCCTGCCCCTTTCACCTGGAAAGCAAGTGGGTGGATTGCAATGGTAGATATTGGATTCTAGTTGGGAAAATTCATTATAAATATGTCCCCTTCACTTCTCTCTATGCCCCTAATGTCAGACAGCCCCAATTTCATAAATCTTTTTTTTCAAAAGCTACAAGAAATTGCACTTCTCCTTATGGGAGATGTTACTCTTGCTCCAGACCCTCATCTTGATAAATCCTCCACTACTGATGAACAGACCAGTAATGCCGCCCGTTCCTCAGCTTCCTCATAGCTCCCTTTATTAGCTGAATTTGACCTCTATAATAGTTGGAGAATTAGACATCCAGGTGTGCGTGATTATACTTATTACTCTGCTGTACACAGGTCATATTAGAGAATAGACCTTCTTCTAGGTCGTTACAATTGATCCCTTACATTGATATATTTCTGTATGGGGTGATATTTGTAACTATTTTTTAGATGCCATTTTGTTCATGTATAACTCCATTTTGTATATGTATGACCTCATTGCTCTATATATGTACATGTTATTAGGATTAGTGCTTTAGACGCCAGTTAGAAATATAGATCCACAGCTGTCTCTCACCTTTGACCTATTGTGAAGGACATAGTCAGTGGGAAGAATATACACAGGTTTTAGGCTGGCTGATTATAATAGCTATATGTTCCTATTATCAGTATCTCAGATGGAAACTGTCTAGTAAGATGTTTGGGGTATTGTATTCATAAGTAGGTGAAAGGGGACAGTTGTCCAGGATAAGATAAATGACGTTATACTGAATGACTACTGCACCCAGCATCACAGACCCTGAATGTAATATCTGGTAACACAATGTCAGCGTATCCTTGCAGGGTATAAAGTCTAGAGACTTACACATAGGAGGTTAGTTCTGAGTGAAGCTAGGTCTGTCTGCAGCGGATATAGACTTCTATAAACTCTCCACAGTTTAATAAATTCAGACACAGTTATTAAAGATGGACCCTGAGGGCGACTGAACTATATTGTTTAAAATACGTAATCGATGACTATCATCTGGGACAGATCATGAAACATCTGAGATAAGAGCGGAGTATTCTAATTTGTTCTTCCTATTACTGTAACTGAGTATAACTTGTTATTTGCAGGTTCTCATTGTTGTAACTTAGAGAAATAAATGCTTCTCCTTTATGAAATGTCCTGTGTCAGTCTCCATATTTATCATATTGTATCCCAGAACCTGGTGACTTGAATTTTTCTACCGACAGTAATTTCATGGTCTGATCACACCCCTCTGATAGGGTCCTGGTCGCCTTTTCCCACTACTCCTCCTTTACCACCTTGGAGATTGCAGGATTATATAGCAATAGATGCTGAGGCCCTGTCCTCCTCCTCAGACATGAACGCTCCTGAAGATACTTCCATTATGAACCATTGGTGTGCCCTTAAGGCCATGGATCAGAAGCCAGAGAAGGCCGTCATCCAAGTGCCAGGGGACAGGTAATCAGCAGGGAATGTGCAGGATCCTCAATGCTGGTTCCCATACACAAGCTCAATAAATGTATTATATACCTAAGGCGACGGTAGCAAGACTCAGATGCTGCCAACTCAGTAACAGGAGCCGTTCATTAGCCAATTCCCTGAGGCCGGCTGTTACAGGAGCATGTGGATACATGACAGGGGCTGCGCCAGATATTTCCTAAGCATTGTATGATGTGGCATGAGGAACCCTGAGCCTGTGCCCCAGCAAGCAGCCGCACCATGCCAGAAATAAGGAGTGGTTTATATATAGACTGGCGTGTGCTAACAGGGACACTCTCAGAGCATGTAATACCATAGGCAGAGGTACTGCTAGCACACAGTATGGCTGCTGGTGACACACAGTGACATGATGTGAGGAGGAGAGCAGGAGTATAATAGGGGCTGATGGCTCCTGATGTATGAGATACACCAGAGAGTGTGGGGAGGAGACTGGTCAGATCTCTGGGCTGGTGACACACAGTGACATGATGTGAGGAGGAGAGCAGGAGTATAATAGGGGCTGATGGCTCCTGATGTATGAGATACACCAGAGAGTGTGGGGAGGAGACTGGTCAGATCTCTGGGCTGGTGACACACAGTGACATGATGTGAGGAGGAGAGCAGGAGTATAATAGGGGCTGATGGTTCCTGATGTACGAGATACACCAGAGAGTGTGGGGAGGAGACTGGTCAGATCTCTGGGCTGGTAACACACAGTGACATGATGTGAGGGGGAGAGCAGGAGTATAATAGGGGTTGATGGCTCCTGATGTATGAGATACACCAGAGAGTGTGCGGAGGAGACTGGTCAGATCTCTGGGCTGGTAACACACAGTGACATGATGTGAGGAGGAGAGCAGGAGTATAATAGGGGTTGATGGTTCCTGATGTATGAGATACACCAGAGAGTGTGCGGAGGAGACTGGTCAGATCTCTGGGCTGGTAACACACAGTGACATGATGTGAGGAGGAGAGCAGGAGTATAATAGGGGTTGATGGTTCCTGATGTATGAGATACACCAGAGAGTGTGGGGAGGAGACTGGTCAGATCTCTGGGCTGGTAACACACAGTGACATGATGTGAGGGGGAGAGCAGGCGTATAATAGGGGCTGATGGCTCCTGATGTATGAGATACACCAGAGAGTGTGGGGAGGAGACTGGTCAGATCTCTGGGCTGGTAACACACAGTGACATGATGTGAGGGGGAGAGCAGGAGTATAATAGGGGCTGATGGCTCCTGATGTATGAGATACACCAGAGAGTGTGGGGAGGAGACTGGTCAGATCTCTGGGCTGGCAAAACACAGTGAAATGATGTGAGGGGGAGAGCAGGAGTATAATAGGGGCTGATGGCTCCTGATATATAAGATACACCAGAGAGTGTGGGGAGGAGACTGGTCAGATCTCTGGGCTGGTAACACACAGTGACAGGATGTAAGGTGGAGAGCAGGAGTATAATAGGGGCTGATGGCTCCTGATGTATGAGATACACCAGAGAGTGTGGGGAGGAGACAAGTCAGATCTCTGGGCTGGTAACAAACAGTGACATGATGTGAGGAGGAGAGCAGGAGTATAACTGGGAAAATACATATTCCTCATTAGTTTGTACTGACAGAGGAGGGTGTAGGATAAGAGATTGCTGTAGTGACTGAGCAAGGAGAATATGTGACTTCTGTAATAAGTGTTTATTACTCACCTGTGCTGATATCTGTAGGGATCTCCTCCTCCTTACACTGCTGATCTCCGCTCACATACGTCTCTTCTTCTCCCTCTATATCTTCTGCCTTTATATCAGTCACATACGTCTCTTCTTCTCCCTCTATGTCTTCTGCCTTTATATCAGTCACATATGTCTCTTCTTCTCCCTTTGTATCTTCTGCCTTTATATCAGTCACATATGTCTCTTCTTCTCCCTCTATATCTTCTGCCTTTATATCAGTCACATACTTCTCTTCTTCACCCTCTATATCTTCTGCCTTTATATCAGTCACATACGTCTCTTCTTCTCCCACTATATCTTCTGCCTTTATATCAGTCACATACGTCTCTTCTTCTCCCTCCATATCTTCTGCCTTTATATCAGTCATATACGTCTCTTCTTCTCCCTCTGTATCTTCTGCCTTTATATAAGTCACATACGTCTCTTCTTCTCCCTCTATATCTTCTGCCATTATATCAGTCACATACATCTCTTCTGCCTTTATATCAGTCACATACGTCTCTTCTTCTCCCTCTGTATCTTCTGCCTTTATATAAGTCACATACGTCTCTTCTTCTCCCTCTATATCTTCTGCCATTATATCAGTCACATACATCTCTTCTGCCTTTATATCAGTCACATACGTCTCTTCTTCTCCCTCTATATCTTCTGTTTTAATATCAGACAGACTTTCTACCTAAAAAAAAAAAAAAAAACACTATAATGACATTTGTATACAGTCAGATTAAACTGAGGTGAAACAGTATAATATCAGTGTATAATACACACAGCTCCTCTACAGATCATATAGTGACAGTCACTTTGGTATATTGGTGAGACCCTAGATCCCACCTACCTGATCCTCCTGTGGGATCCTGTGATTATCCTCTGTACAATCCTGGGAATACAGAGGACGGGGTCATCTCTCTGGTGTATCTCTGTTACTGGGCCCATCTGTAGGAGACACACAGTGACTGAGTACAGTGTATATATGTGATTATCAGGTGATGTGTGTATATAGGGGCCCCCATACCTGCCCTCCCCTGTACAATACATGACAGTCTCCTCTTACCCAGTGATGTGAGGGGCCGGTGATTCTCCATCATCACGTCCTTGTACAGACCCCTGTGTTCCTCTATATACTCCCCCTCCTGCATGGAGACATAGACAGAAACATCCTGACACCTTATAGGAACCTGACACACACATTGATACATCACCCAGACACATACCTTGGAGTTACTGTATAGTGTCCCATTCCCAGCAATCACCTCTCCAGTCATCACCCAGACACGTCCCCTGGTGGTACTGTATAATGCCCCATTCCCAGCAATCACCTCTCCAGTCATCACCCAGACACGTGCCCTGGTGTTACTGTATAATGTCCCATTCCCAGCAGTCACCTCTCCAGTCATCACCCAGACACATCCCCTGGTGTTACTGTATAATGCCCCATTCCCAGCAGTCACCTCTCCAGTGATCACCCAGACACATCCCCCGGTGTTACTGTATAATGCCCCATTCCCAGCAGTCACCTCTCCAGTCATCACCCAGACACATCCCCTGGTGTTACTGTATAATGTCCCATTCCCAGAAGTCACCTCTCCAGTCATCACCAAGACACGTTCCCCGTTGTTACTGTATAATGGCCCATTCCCAGCAGTCACCTCTTTAGTCATCACCCAGACACATCCCCTGGTGTTACTGTATAATGTCCCATTACCAGCAGTCACCTCTCCAGTCATCACCCAGACACATCCCCTGGTGTTACTGTATAATGTCCCATTCCCAGCAGTCACTTCTCCAGTCATCACCCAGACACATCCCCTGGTGTTACTGTATAATTCCCCACTCCCAGCAGTCAACTCTCCAGTCAGCAGCTGAATGATCTTGTTGGTGAGTGAGGTGGAGGCACAGCGATGGGGTTCTAGGTCTTGCTCAGTCCTCCTGACACATGGGGACGGATGCTGGGTGTCTCACACTAACCAGATGTCTTCTTCACTACTGTGTAACCCTGCGAAATGGGAAGATATCAATATCATTGTAAATACTCCCAGATCCCCTCACCTCCCCAGTCATGTCCCTGTATTACTATAGATATAAGTGATGTCACTGTGTAGCACCCAGATCCCGCACCTCCCCAGTCATGTCCCTGTATTACTATAGATATAAGTGATGTCACTGTGACTCTCCCAGATCCCCGCACCTCCCCAGACATGTACCTGTATTATTACTATAGATATGTGATGTTACTGTGACACTCCCAGACCCCCTCACCTCACGAGTCATGTCATTGTATTGTTTCTAGAGTTATAAGTGTGTCATTGTGACGCTCCCAGATACCCTCACCTCCCCAGTCATGTCCCTGTATTATTACTATAGATTTAAGCTATGTCACTTTGTCACTCCCAGATACCATCCCCTCCCCAGTCATGTCCCTGTGTTATTACTATAGATTTAAGTGATGTCACTGTGACTGTCCCAGATCCCCTCACCTCCCCAATCATGTCCCTGTATTATTATTATAGTTATATGTGATGTCACTGTGATTCTCCCAGACCCCCTCACCTCCCCAGTCATGTCCCTGTATTATTACTATAGATATAAGTGATGTCAATGTGATGCTCCCAGACACCCTCACCTCCCCAGTCATATCCCTGTATTATTACTAAAGATAGAAGTGATGTCGCTGTGATACTCCCAGACCCGCTCACCTTCCCATTCATGTCCCTGTATTATTACAGATATAAGTGATGTCACTATGATGCTACTAGATCCCTCTCACCTCCAGTCATGTCCTTGTATAATTACTATATATATAAGTGATGTCACTGTGATGCTACCAGATCCCTCACCTCCCCAATCATGTCCCTGTATTATTACTATAGATGTTAGTGATGTCACTGTGACAATAGGAGATCCCTTCACCTCCCCAGTCATATAATTGTATTATTACTAGAGATATAAGTGATGTCACTGTGACAATCCCAGATCCCCCTCACCTCCCCAGTCATGACCCTGTATTATTACTATAGATATAAGTGATGTCACTGTGACATTCCTAGATCCCCTCACCTCCACAGTCATGTCACTGTATTATTACTATAGATATGTGACGTCACTGTGATGCTCCCAGATCCCTTCACATCCCCAGTCATGTCCCTGTATTATTACTATAGATATAAGTGATGTCACTTTGACATTCCCAGATCCCCTTACCTCCCCAGTCATGTCCCTGTATTATTACTATAGATAGAAGTGATGTCACTGTGACATTGCCAGATCCCCTCACCTCCCCAGTCATGTCACTTTATTATTACTATAGATATAAGTGACATTACTGTGATGTACCCAGATCCCCTCGAATCCACAGTCATGTCCCTGTATTATTACTATAGATGTAAGTTATGTTACGGTGACACTCCCAGACCCCCTCACCTCCCCAGTCATGTCCCTGTGTTGTTGTTGTTGTTGTTATTATTATTATTGATATAAGTGATGTCACTGTGATGCTTCCAGATCCCCCTCACCTCCCGTCAGGTTATTGTATTATTACTATAGATATAAGTGACGTCACTGTGATGTTACCAGATCCCCTCACCTCCCAGTCATATACTTTTATTATTACTAGATATATAAGTGATGTCACTGTGACATTCCCAGATCCCCCTCACCACCCCAGTCATGACCCTGTATTATTACTAGAGATATAAGTGATGTCACTATGACATTCCCAGATCCCCCTCACCTCCCCAGTCATGACCCTGTATTATTACTATAGATATAAGTGGCATCACTGTGATGCTCCCAGATCCCCTCACATCCCTAGTCATGTCCCTGTATTATATTATAGATATAAGTGATGTCACTGTGACATTCCCAGATGCCCTCACCTCCCCAGTCATGTCCTTGTATTATTACTATAGATATAAGTGACGTCACTGTGATGCTACCAGATCCCCTCACCTCCCAGTCATATCCTTTTATTATTACTAGATATATAAGTGATGTCACTGTGACACTCCCAGATCCCCTCACCTCCCCAGTCACGACCCTGTATTATTACTATAGATATAAGTGGCATCACTGTGATGCTCCCAGATCCCCTCACATCCCTAGTCATGTCCCTGTATTATTACTATAGATATAAGTGATGTCACTGTGACATTCCCAGATCCCCCTCACCTCCCCAGTCATGTCACTGTATTATTACTATAGATATAAGTGACTTCACTGTGATGCTCCCAGATCCCTTCACCTCCCCAGTCATGTCCCTGTATTATTACTATAGATATAAGTGATGTCACTGTGACATTGCCAGATCCCCTCACCTCCCCAGTCATGTCACTGTATTATTACTATAGATATAAGTGACATTACTGTGATGCACCCAGATCCCCTCGAATCCCCAGTCATGTCCCTGTATTATTACTATAGATGTAAGTGATGTCACGGTGACACTCCCAGACCCCCTCACCTCCCCAGTCATGTCCCTGTGTTGTTGTTGTTATTATTATTATTGATAAAAGTGATGTCACTGTGATGCTTCCAGATCCCCCTCACCTCCCGTCAGGTTATTGTATTATTACTATAGATATAAGCAATGTCACTGTGATGCTACCAGATCCCCTCACCTCCCAGTCATATCCTTTTATTATTACTAGATATATAAGTGATGTCACTGTGACATTCCCAGATCCCCCTCACCACCCCAGTCATGACCCTGTATTATTACTATAGATATAAGTGATGTCACTATGACATTCCCAGATCCCCCTCACCTCCCCAGTCACGACCCTGTATTATTACTATAGATATAAGTGGCATCACTGTGATGCTCCCAGATCCCCTCACATCCCTAGTCATGTCCCTGTATTATTACTATAGATATAAGTGATGTCACTGTGACATTCCCAGATGCCCTCACCTCCCCAGTCATGTCCTTGTATTATTACTATAAATATAAGTGACATCACTGTGATGCTCCCAGATCCTCTTACTTCTCCAGTCGGGTGGTAGTCATGTGACCGCCGGTCAGCTGACCGACAGTCACATGACCTCCTCCATGAGCCCGACGGCTCACTATCCCGATGGTCGGCATGCCGACCAACAGGGACTATTTCCACTCGTGGGTGTCCACGACACCCATAGAGTGGGAATAGAACCCGTGGCGACCGCAGGACGCCACCGAGCCCGCAGCGTGGCGAGTGCAACGAGCCCGCAAGGGGCTTGCTGCACTCGCCCCTCCCCGCCGGGATCCTTCACCTCCCCAGTCATGTCCCTGTATTATTACTATAGATATAAGTGATGTCACTTTGACATTCCCAGATCCCCTTACTAAGTATAATGGAGAGAGATAAAAGCTCCTCCCTAAGTTCCTGGATGCCAAATCACTGTACTTAGCATCTCTGTACAGTAGTTTGTATTTGAGTACTAAATAGCACGAACAGTTGGTAACGTACTCTGCTACAGAGGCAAGTGTTCACTTATAAGTATAATGGGGAGAGATAAAAGCTCCTCCCTAAGTTCCTGTATGCCAAATTACCGTGCTTAGTATTTCTGTACAGTATTTTCTGTCTAGCCAGAAACCCTGCATCCCGTGCAAGCTGGGCGGACAACTGGAGGGGTCCCGACACACGGTTGCTTGCTGTTTCCCTTTGCAGTACCAAATAAACTAGTGGTTGAAAGCCAACAGTCTCCTCTTTTGTATGGTACTGGTCCCAAGTCTCTGGGACACCCAGAACCAGAGATATCAGTATGCAAAATGGACCCATTTCCCCATAAACTATAATGGGACCGTTAATTTAGACCCACCATGGGTTCCGATGCTTGCCATGAGCTTGCCAGAAACTTGGGGTTGGTATCCTCCGGTAGCTAATCATCTCCCGTTCCAACCTGTTTCTGTGCCGATTGGACCCTCAGAACCGATGATATTCAGCTTTAAGCCCATTTTAATTTAATTTAATAGCTCACATAAAGCAATGGTCCATTGACGTTCAGATTAACACGTTCGTTTGTGTCTGTACACACTTTTATTTATTGATTTCTTTTTTGGGTCCCGACAGACCATAAATATTTTCGACAGCGTCTCTAAACTCCGCAGGTTAATCCCAACCTCCCCCTTCCCCCTCCACTTTATGCCGTTAAGGGACTTGGATGCTCATACTGCAAAACACAGTTTTAAGCCACCATCTCGCCCTACCCCCATCCCACTTCCCCCCTGGGAGCCTGCATAGTTCATACAGTAGACCGGGAGGGAGGTCAGGTTACAATAAATGTACAACACAATACTGTACTGTACATGAAAATCAGATAGAGAACTGCAGTCGCTTTGATAGATGTGCAAATGGTACAGTAGCAGTGATTCATTCTCATAAAGTACAACACAGATTCTCTAATGCCGACGATGTACAGTACTGTGTTGCTCGAACAGTTAGTTGTGTCAGAATACACTAATTTATATTTACTGGTAGGTCTATGGGTGCTCATTACCGCTGTGTATTTTAGATAGCGGAATGAGTCGCTCATGCAGATGTACTCTGATTTATGTGAAACCTGTGTTCACCCTTCCATTGAATGTATTACAATGGATTACAAAGAAAATAAATTAATAAAGAGAATGTCAGAGGTAAAAAAAATATAGATTGGCACTTTAGGAATGGAACCGGGACTCTCAGCGTGGGAGGCGGGATCCTTCACCGCTTGCCCACGTTGCTGCATGGAAGTTACACAAGTTCATGTGTAAAAGTAATGCAAGCAGCAATTCTTTCTCATTGGGGTTTGTTTTTCTGCTGTTAGGGAACTCGGACGCACATAGTGCAAAACACTGTATTTTCCGCCGCCTCCTCCTACCCCATCCCACTTCTCCCCTGGCAGCCTACACAGTTCATTCAATAGACAGGGAGGGAGGTTAGGTTACAATAAATGTGCAACACAATACTACAGTATACTGTATATGATAATCACATAGAGAACATAGAGAACTGCAGTTGCATTGATAGGTGTGATACTGTGTTGCTCGAACAGTTAATTGTGTCAGGATACACTCATTTATATTTATTGGTATGCCTACGGGTGCTCATTACCGCTGTGTATTTTAGATAGCGGAATCAGACGCACCTGATTTATGTGAAACCTGTGTGCACCCTTCCATTGAATGTATTACAATGGATTACAAAAAAATAAATAAAGTGAATGTCAGGGGGGAAAAAAATAGATTGCCACTTTAGGAATCGAACCCGGGACTCTCGGCGTGGGAGACTAGAGTCTTCACCGCTTGCCGACGTCCCTGCATGGAAGTTACACAAGTTCAACTTGTAACAGTAATGCAAGCAGCGATTCCTTCCCATTGATTTAAGCTGTTAGGGGACTCGGACGCTCATTTTCAAAACACGGTATTTAGTGCACTGTACATACTGTGGCCTGGCGTTTTCATGGAACACCCTTTCCTGCCGTGGTGGACTGCTTAATATACCCCATTTGTTTCATGCTGATGTTACTTTCAGTGGTTTATGCCATCACCGTTGGTACGTGAGTGTATGTGGTTGTCCTAATAAATTTGTGGTTTTATGCAGTATGAAACTAACCCTTCCTTTTTAACTGATTTACTGATATTACCTGATGTTGAGACGGGAATTATAAGACCTGAATAAGAAGGGTCTTGAGTGCAACGGATCCAGCACAGTGTCATTTTAGGAGATAATCGCTTGGCATTGTCAAGAGACAATTGAACCTGGGTCTCGTACCGTTTACCACAGAGGCCATTTACTGAAGAGGGATATGTATTAAACCACAGGCACTGAGATGCCCATCTTACTCAACATCCCACTGGGTGGCCGAGCCGGGCGGGGGGACAGCCAGCAGCAGGAGCAGCATGCCGGATATCAGCAACCGAGGGTGCGGGCTGTAAGGGACGTACGGAGCAGTGCGGAGCCCGAAGACGGAGATCAGCAGCATGTTGACCGACAACAAGCGGCTTCTGCTTCCGCGTTCAACATGCTGCCGATCTCCGGCTTTGGGCTACGCAGGGTTCGGGAGATGGGTGTCCTCTGCTGAAGTACTTTAGCTCCAGGGGGTGGGGGCTCCGGTGGCTCTCTGCACTATTGAATATCCAGCTGCCTCAGGTATGTACAGCTTGCAACCTCGGCTGCTTATAAAGGCATGCTGCTGCTGGCTGTCCCCCCGCCCGGCTCGGCCACACAGTTGTACGGTGAGAAGGACATCTCAGTGCCTGAGGTTTAATACATAGGCCTCGGCAAATGGCCTCTGCAGTAAATAGTACTAATGCTTACCGTGGCGTAAGCATTAGTACATCCCGCCATCGTAAAACAACCGTTGTACAGTGCACACACACAGCAGAGTGTTGAGCGGCGTGCTGGCGGGCAAGGAGGATGGACGTAGGAGGCGCCTTCGGAACATGCCGGCGATGACTAACAGGGGAGGCGGGCAATGGGGAATGATCGTGTGCTGCAGGATGTGCTGTGAGTCACTCGTCCTGTGTGCACCTCAGCCAATAGCATTTCAGTAGAGTGGTCTTCTGTATGCCGGCAGTCGGGCTCCCGGTGCTCAGTATACCAGCGCCGGGAACCCGACATCCGGAATACCGACACTTATTTTCCCTTGCGGGGGTCCACGACCCCCATAGAGGGAGAATAAAATAGTGTGGTGCGCGTAGCGCGCCACCGTGCCCGTAGCGTGGCGAGCGCAGCGAGCCCGCAAGGGGCTGATTTGCGCTCGCCACACTGTCGGTAAGCCGGCGGTCGGGCGCCGGTATGCTGGTCGCTGGGAGCCCGACCGCCGGCCAGCCGTAGTGAACCCTTTCAGTATTGGCTGAGGCGCACACAGGGCTGTGATTCACAGCGCGTCCTGCAGGACCCAATCATATTTAAAAAGTGAGTCCCTTGTGCGCTGTAGCATGTAAAAATGCGCTATAGCATGTATTTTGCGATTGCTCATCACTGTGATGCTCCCAGATCCCGTCACCTCCCCAGTCATGTCCCTGTATTATTTACTATAGATATATGTGGTTACTGTGACACTCCTAGATTCCCTCCCAGTCATGTCCCTGTATTATTACTATAGATATAAGTAACGTCACTGTGACAATCCCAGATCCCCTCACCTCCCCAGTCATATCTTCTATAGATATAAGTGATGTCACTGTGACTTTCCTAGATCCCCTCACCTCCCCAGTCATGCCCCTGTAATTATTACTATAGATATAAGTGACTTCACTGTGACACTCCCAGATACCTTCACATCCCCAGTAATGTCCCTGTATTATTACTATAGATATGTGATGTCACAGTGACGCTCCCAGATCCCTTCACCTCCCCAGTTATGTCCCTGTATTATTATTATATATATATATATATATATGTAACGTCACTGTGACACTCCCAGACCCCTTCACCTCCCCAGTTATGTCTCTGTATTAGTAATATAGATATAAGTAACATCACTGTGACACTCCCAGATCCCCTCACCTCCCCAGTCATGTTCATGTATTATTATTATTATTATTATTATAGATATAAGTAACGTCACTGTGACAATCCCAGATCCCTTCACCTCCCCAGTCATGTCCCTGTATTATTACTATAGATATGAGATGTCACTGTGATGCTCCCAGATCCCTTCAGCTTCCCAGTCATGTCCTTGTATTATTATTATAGATATAAGTAATGTCACTGTGAGACTCCCAGATCCCTTCACCTCCCCAGTCATGTCCCTGTATTAGTACTATAGATATAAGTAACGTCACTGTGACACTCCCAGATCATCTCACCTCCCCAGTCATGTCCATGTATTTTTACTATAGATATAAGTGATGTCACTGTGACGCTCCCAGGTCTCCTCACCTTACCAGTCATGTCCCTGTATTATTACTATAGATATAGGTGATGTCACAGTGACACTCCCAGATCCCTTCACCTCCCCAGTCATGTCACTGTATTATTACTATAGATATAACTGATGTCACTGTGATGCTCACAGATCTCCTCACCTTACCAGTCATGTCCCTTTATTATTACTATAGATATAAGTGACGTCACAGTGATACTCCCAGATCCCCTCATCTCCCCGGTCATGTCACTGTAATGATACGATCATACTATAAATCTTGGATACTAATGTTTCAGCAATAAATGGATACAAAGTATTTAGAAGAAACAATAATAGTGAATTGTATCAGTTAAAGAAAACAATGTAATATTATCCTTTATTTATATGGTGCCATAAGGGATCTGCAGCGCCCCTTACACAGTACATAAACAAATGAGCAAAAATTAAAAAAACACTTACAGTTTGAGACAATATAGGACAAATACAAGGTTTATACAGAAAACCAGGGGTTAGGTGCCATCAAAGGGAGTATGGAGTATAAGATAGTGTAAGTAAGAGAAGGCAAGGCACATGATGGAGAAGGCCGTGCTCTTACGAGCCTACAATCTAAAAGGTGAAGGGCTAACAGACCATGGTGACATAGAAGGGATAGACTGTGAGCATGGACAAGAAGGTTAGGAGGACAGTTGGCTGAGGTTGGTGAAGAAGTGGGTCTTGAAAGCCCAATTGACATTTTGTAGAGAGGTGGAGAGTCGGATGGGAAGAGGTAGAGAATTCCAGCGATAGGGAGCAGCACGTGAGAAATCTTGTAGGTAGGAGTGGGAGGAGGTAATCTGTTGGCAGGAGAGGCGGCGTGCATTAGTAGTGAAGAAGACGGGTGGTGGTGTAAAGGGAGATAAGGTCAGAGATGTAAGAGGGAGAGGAGTGGGCGAGGGCTTTGTAAGTGAGTGTGAGAAGTTTGAATTGGATTCTGAAGGGACAGGGGAGCCAGTGAAGGGCTTGTAGGAGAGGGGAGGTGGACGTAGTACATTTGGTAAGGAAGATGAGTAGGTCAGCAGCACTGAGGGTAGACTGGAGAGGAGATATGTATGTATTAGGGGTGCCAGTCAGCAGGAGATTACAGTAGTCCAGTCTGGAGATGACCAGTGAGTGGATCAGGGTCTTGGTGGAATTCTGGGTGAGAAAGGGTCTGATCCTGGAAATATTTTTTAGATGAAAACGACAGCACTGTGAGAGGTGCTAAATGTGTGGTGTGATGGAGAGGGAGGAGGGAAGCATTACTCCAAGACTGCGCATTTGGAGGCTAGAGGAGATAGTAGTGCCATCAATAATGACATTGTGGGAGGTGAGGTTATGCGGGAGGGAGGGCAGATGATCAGCTCGGTCTTAGACATGTTAGGTGTAATAAAGTGCTGGGACATCCAAACAGAGACAGCAGAGAAACAGTTTGAAATACGAGTGAGGAGAGCAGGAGAGAGGTCTGATAGATTTATCAGCATAGAGATGATATTGGAAATCAAAAGCACTAATGAGCTTACCTAGTGAGGACGTATAGAGAGAGAAAAGAAGAGGACTAAGGACAGAACCTTGGGGGACACCTACAGTTAGTGGAAGTCGGGGGAGGTGGAGTCATGAGAGGAGACAGAGAAGCAACGGCCAGAGAGGTAGGAAGACAGCCAGGAGAGGGCAGTATCACACAGAACAATGGAGTGAAGGATTTGCAGTAAAAGAGTGTGGTCCACAGTGTCAAAAGCAGCAGAGAGGTCAAGAAGAACAAGTAGAGAGTAGAATTTAGCAGCATGGAGGTCATTGCAGACTTTTGTAAGGGCAGTTTCACTGGAGTGGGGAGGACGGAAGCCAGACTGGAATGGGTCAAGCAGTGAGTGTGAGGAAAGAAAGGAAGTAAATATTATAACACAGGCCGCTCCCCCTGTAGAGTAGGATGCCAATGGCCGCTCCCCTGTATACTATGACAACACAGGCCGCTCACCCTGTATATTATGACAACACAGGATGCTAACCCTGTATATTATGACAACACAGGCCACTCCCCTGTATATTATGACAACACATGCCGCTCCCCCTGTATACTATGACAGCACAGGATGCTACCCCTGTATATTATGACAACACAGGCCACTCTCCCTCTATACGATGACAGCACAGGATGCTACCCCTTTATATGACAACACAGGCCGCTCCCCCTGTATACTATGACAGCACAGGATGCTACCCCTGTATATTATGACAACACATGCCCCTTCCCCAGTATATTATGACAACACAGGATGCTCCCCCTGTATACTATGACAGTACAGGACGCTACCCCTGTATATTATGACAACACAGGCAGCTCCTCCTGTATACTATGACAGCACAGGTTGCTCCCCCTATATTTTATGACAACACAGCCCACTCTCCATCTATACTATAACAGCACAGGATGCTACCCTTGTATATTATGACAACACAGGCCACCCCCCTGTATACTATGACAGCACAGGATGCTACCCCTGTATATTATAACAACACAGGCCGCTCCCCCTGTATACCAATACAGCACAGGCCGCTCCCCTTGTATATTATGACAACACAGGCCGCTCCCCCTGTATACTATGACAGCACAGGATGCTACCCCTGTATATTATGACAACACAGGCAGCTCCACCTGTATACTATGACAAAACATAATTCTACTCCTGTATATTATGACAAAACAGGCCGCTACCCCTGTATATTATGACAAAACAGGATGCTACCCCTGTATACTATGACACCACAGGCCGCTACCCCTGTATATAACAACAGGGGCCGCTCCCCCTGTATACTATGACAACACAGGATACTACCCCTGTATATTATGACAACACAGGATGCTACCCCTGTATATTATGACAACACAGGATGCTACCCCTGTATATTATGACAACACAGGATGCTACCCCTGTATATCATGACAACACAGGCCACTCCCCCTGTATACTATGACAACACAGGCCGCTCCCCCTGTATATTATGACAACACAGGCCGCTCCCCCTATATATTAATGCACTCCCTCTGCATAGTATTAAACCACAGGCCTCTATCTCTGTATAGCAAGACAATACAGGCCGCTACCCCTGTATAGTACAATGCCACAGGACAAAACACCTGTAATGTCTCGTGTATACAGTTACGGTAATGACGGGTTCTGACCACCTATATTACAGTAACGGCGTGGTCTGTGTCACCTGTATTACGGTAACGGCTGTGTCTGCGCCACCTGTATTAGGGTAACGCCGGGGTCTGCGCCACTTGTATTAGGGTAACGGCGAGGTTTGCACCACCTGTATTATGGTAATGGTGGGGTATGTGCCACCTGTATTACGGTAACGGCGGGGTCTGTGTCACCTGTATTACGGTAACGGCAAGGTCTGTGCCACCAGTATTACGGTAACGGTGTGATCTGAGCCACCTGTATTACAGTAACGGCGAGGCCTGCGCCACCCTTATTATGGTAATGGCGAGGTCTGAGTCACCCTTATTACGGTAATGGCGGGTGTGCGCCATCTGTATTACAGTAATGGCGATGTCTGCGCCACCTGTATTACGGTAACAGCGAGACCTGCGCCACTTGTATTACGGTAACGGCGGGGTCTGCGCCACCTGTATTACGGTAACGGCGGGGTCTGCGCCACCTGTATTACGGTAATAGGACACTAGCGTGTCAGCCACCTGTACAGGGATAATGCAGCACCAGAGGCTGCTCCAGCTGTACTATAACAAGGCACCAGAGGCTGCTCCCCCTGTAGTACAGAACCTGACACCAGAGCTGCTCAGCCTATAGAATAATAATAATAATATCATTACCTGCAGGCAGACACAGCAATGGCTGCTCTCTGCTCCTGCTGCCTTGTGGGAATGATAGAAGGAGCTCAGACCAGGGGAAAATGGCCGCCGCTCCTGACGTCACTACACGGCCAGGGAACCTATTGCTGCTGCCGGACTGGTCTACAAGAAAATGGCCGCCGGCCTCCTGCACTGAGGAAATTTATTTTAATAGTAATTACAGAGGGCGGGGTGAAGGAGGGGAGGACACAGTAACTAGTAAGCAGCCTTTGCCAATCATGCCCTACTTCCTGCCTGTGCGTTCCACCTTACTTCCGGACTGTGCGTTCCACATGCAAGAAGTGAGTTTTCATCTACTGCTGCAGTCTCCCAGTGTCCGTGGAGATCAGGTAATGGCGTCTTACTATACAGGGGGAGCAGCCTGTGGTGCTCTAATATTATTATTATACAGGAGGAGCAGCCTGTGGTGTCCTGTTATTATTACTATACAGGGGGAGCAGCCTGTGGTGTCCTGTTATTATTATTATTATTATACAGGGGGAGCAGCCTGTGGTGTCCTGTTGTTATTATTATTATTATTATTACACAGGGGGAGCAGCCTGTGGTGTACTGTTGTTATTATTATTATTATACAGGGGGAGCAGCCTGTGGTGTCCTGTTGTTATTATTACTATACAGGGGGAGCAGCCTATGGTGTCTTGTCATTATTATACTGATGGAGCGGCCTGTGGTGTCCTGTTAGTATTATTATTATTATAATACAGGGGGAGCGGCCTGTGGTGTCCAGTTGTTCTTATTATTATTATTATACAGGGGGAGCGGCCTGTGGTGTCCTGTTATTATTATTATTATTATTATTATTATTATTATACAGGAGGAGCAATCTGTGGTGTCCTGTTATTGTTATTATACAGGGGGAGCAGCCTGTGGTGTCCTGTTGTTGTTATTGTTGTTATACAGAGGGAGCAGCCTGTGGTGTCCTGTTGTTATTATTATCCATGGGGAGCGACCTATGGTGTCCAGTTGTTATTATTATTATTATTATACAGAGAGAGCGGCTTGTGGTGTCCTGTTGCTATTAGTGTTATACAGGGGGAGCAGGTTTTTGTGTACATTTATTATTATACAGGAACAGCAGCTTGTGGTGTCCTGGTATTATTATTATACATTGGGAGTGGTGGTGATGTCCTACAATACAGGAGGAATGGCCTGAGGTGTCCTGCTTTTAAAGACATCTGTTATTATTTTTATACTGGGGTGCAGCCTTTAGTGTTGTTGTTATTATTATTATTATTATTATTATTATTATTATTATTAATTTTATTATATGTAATTGTGGGGATTGAAAATATTGCTCAGTATGAAGCAAATGTATATCACACACCTGGGAGCGTACTGTGACATCACTTATATCTATAGTAATAATACAGGGACACGACTAGGGAGGTGAGGGGATCTGGGAGTGTCACAGTGACATCACTTATATCTATAGTAATAATACAGGGACATGGCTGGGGAGGTGAGGGGATCTGGGAGCGTCACAATAACTTCACTTATATTTATAGTAATAATACAGGAACATGACTGGGGAGGTGACAAGATCTGAGAGCGTCACAGTGGCATCACTTATATCTCTAGTAATAATTCAGGGACCTGACTGGGGAGGTGAGGGGATCTGGGAGTGTCACAGTGATGTCACTTATAGCTATAGTAATAATATAGGGACATGACTGGCGAGGTGAGTGGAACTGGGAGTGTCACAGTGACATCACATATCTATAGTAATAATACAGGGACATGACTGGGGAGGTGAGGAGATCTGGGAGTGTCACAGTGACATCACATATCTATAGTAATGTAACCCCTCTTTTACCTGGGGGTACAGTGTATATGTGCAATGTGCCTCCACCCAAGCTATTTAGAGCCCAATACTCTAATCGCTTAAGAAATACCCTACCCCTGTAGTGGTCGCCTATAACATTAGTATGTGATGTAAGCAGATAGGACTATGCACATTTACCTATCGTACCTTTCCTTTGTGATTTCAGGCTCTTCCACAGATACGGAGACAGTTCCACCGGTAAGTATACTAGTTTTATATGCAAGAAGTTATAGGCCACCTTATACAGTTATATCATATAATACTCAAACCATGAACCGTTCTAATAATATACCCCACCTGTACATAATAATATACCCCACCTATACATAATAATATACCCCACCTATACATAATAATATATCCCACCTATACACAATAATATACCCCACCTATACATAATAATATACCCCACCTATACATAATAATATACCCCACCTATACATAATAATATACCCCACCTATACATAAGGTAATACATGCAATACAGAACATACGATTCCACAAGAAAGTTGTGGGGCTGCGTTTGAAAAACCACCCGGGTTCTCTTACTATAATCGTGCATGGTTGGGGCCCTTTCGTGTCTGTGTATAAGAAGTACTCTGGGTTATATGGGTCTCCACTTGGAGCAATTGTCCTCACGATTGTTGAGCAATCCCTACTTCCTGGCAATGAATAGCATGGTTTCCATGGAGGATCTAATTGTAGCGCTCCTAGACAACCTGAAACAGGAAGGTAGTACGTGGAGCTCTCCACCCTGGAATCCCTGACACCCGTGGTCTACTCGTTACATATAGTGGGGTGATGATCTGTGTTACCTGTCCCAGTATAAGCATAGCCCCACTGTAGATCCATGGGGGTGGCTCCAGAACATACAGAAGTCACTGTTATTGGCACCTGTCTCTGATAGGTGAGGGGTGCTTAGTCTCCCTAGTGTACCATTTCCAAGTTTAGGTGACCCTGCGCCCTCTCCGAGCTGCTTTCATCATTATACACCCCGCACTCTATGACTGCTACCCGGCTGGTCATTATCTAATGGATATGAAGTCTCTAGAGGTGATATTTATACTCCTCAGATCCACCGATGCTGCTGGTCCCTGTGCTACTGTGCTGGCGGCTGGTACTTTAATAGTTACAGGATGATAGGGGAGTATGCAGATTAGCAGGATTTATATGGGGGCATCCTGCACTTACAATGATAGTGTGCCCTGTCTGGACCTCCCCCCGACTCCGCCTCCACCAACAACCGGGCTCTCCCTGCGGATTGGATGGGATGAGGGACACAGCTCTGCCTCGGGGGGGGGGGGGGGGAAACTGTCTGCTACTGCTGGACTCCTGGTAGCTGCTGCCCGCACTGCGGTCTCCTCCCATGTACTAGCCTGCCCCGCCAGCACTCCGCCTAACAGCACTCTCCATGACAACCAGGTACCGGGACGTCCCTGCTCGGCGTCCACCATGGGAAATTAACACAGCGCTTCTCACCCGCAGCGGGAGACATCCAATTCCTTTCCCCCACAGGGGCTCTCTCACTCGCAGGGAACCGCCTTCCTGTAAGCTCCCTTGTCTCAGCCGCCAGCCTTTTTCTCTCCCCTTAGTCAGCCCACCAACGAAACCGCCACTACACGTGCCCAGCCACCTCTCTCAGCACACGGGACCTCTGGAAGATTGTCCACGATCTTCGCTGCGCTTGCCAGAGTCCCCTCACCTTCAGCAGGCACAGAATAATAGCATAAACACACTATACATTATTGGATCACTAGAAAGATCCAAGTTATTATCACATATATGGTGTACAACAGTTGGCAGCATCTCTATTACCTTATAGATCTACACATTCATTCATTGATTTGCCCCCTCATAGTGTCCAAAGGCCTTCAGATCACTAGGGTACTACAGTAATAGTACAGGGACATGACTGGGGAGGTGAGGGGATCTGGGAGCGTCATAATAACGTCACTTATATCTATAGTAATAATACAGGGACATGACTGGGGAAGTGAGGGATCTGGGAGCGTCACAATAACGTCACTTATATGTATAGTAATAATACAGGGACATGACTGGGGAGGTGAGGGGATTTGGGAGCGTCACAATAACGTCACTTATATCTATAGTAATAATACAGGGACAAGACTGGGGCGGTGAGGGGATTTGGGAGCATCACAATAACGTCACTTATATCTATAGTAATAATACAGGGACATGACTGGGGAGGTGAGGGGATCTGGGAGTGTCACAGTGACGTCACATATCTATAGTTATAATACAGGGAAGTGACTGGGGTCTGAGGAGACTTGGGAGTACAGTAGCACCAGGGGATGTGTCTGGGTGATGACTGGAGAGGTGACTGCTGGGAATGGGACATTATACAGTAACACCAGGGAACGTGTCTGGGTGATGACTGGAGAGGTGACTGCTGGGAATAGGGCATTATACAGTAACACTGGGGGATGTGTCTGGGTGATGACTGGAGAGGTGACTGCTGGGAATGGGACTTTATACAGTAACACCGGGGGACGTGTCTGGGTGATGGCTGGAGAGGTGACTGCCGGGAATGGGACATTATACAGTAACACCGGGGGGCGTGTCTGAGTGATGACTGGAGAGGTGACTGCCGGGAATGGGACATTATACAGTAACACCGGAGGGCGTGTCTGAGTGATGACTGGAGAGGTGACTGCTGGGAATGGGACATTATACAGCAACACCAGGGGATGTTTCTGGGTGATGACTGGAGAGGTGACTGTTGGGAATGGGACATTATAAAGTAACACTGGGGGATGTGTCTGGGTGATGACTGGAGAGGTGACTGCTGGGAATGGGACTTTATACAGTAACACCGGGGGATGTTTCTGGGTGATGACTGGAGAGGTGACTGCTGGGAATGGGACTTTATACAGTAACACCGGGGGACGTGTCTGTGTGATGGCTGGAGAGGTGACTGCCGGGAATGGGACATTATACAGTAACACCGGGGGACGTGTCTGGGTGATGACTGGAGAGGTGACTGCTGGGAATGGGACAATATACAGTAACACCAGGGGATGTATCTGGGTGATGACTGGAGAGGTGACTGCTGGAAATGGGGCATTATATAGTAACACCAGGGGACGTGTCCGGGTGATGGCTGGAGAGGTGACTGCTGGGAATGGTTCATTATACAGTAACACCGGGGGACGTGTCTGGGTGATGACTGGAGAGGTGACTTCTGGGAATGGGGCATTATACAGTAACGCCAGGGGATGTGTCTGGGTGATGACTGTATCACTGTGTGTGTCAGGTTCCTATAAGGTGTCATGATGTCACTGTCTATGTCTCCATGCAGGAGGGGGAGTATATAGAGGAACACAGGGGTCTGTACAAGGACGTGATGATGGAGAATCACCGGCCCCTCACATCACTGGGTAAGAGGAGACTGTCATGTATTGTACAGGGGAGAGCATGTATGGGGGCCCCCTATATACACACATCATCTGATAATCACATATATACACTGTACTCAGTCACTGTGTGTCTCCTACAGATGGGCCCAGTAACAGAGATACCCCAGAGAGATGTCCCCATCCTCTGTATTCCCAGGATTGTACAGAGGAGAATCACAGGATCCCACAGGAGGATCAGGTAGGTGGGATTTAGGGTCTCCCCAATATACCGAAGTGACTGTCACTATATGATGTTTAGAGAAGCTGTGTGTCTTACACACTAATATTATACTGTTTCACCTCAGTTTAACCAAACAGTATACAAATTCCATTGTATTTTCTGGGTTATTTAGGTGGAACGTCTTTCTCGTATAAAGGCAGAAGATATAGAGGGAGGAGAAGAAGAGACGTATGTGACTGATATGAAGGCAGAAGATACAGAGGGAGAAGAAGAGACGTATGTCACTGATATAAAGGCAGAAGATACAGAGGGAGAAGAGACGTATGTGACTGATATGAAGGCAGAAGATATAGAGGGAGAAGAAGAGACGTATGTGACTGATATAAAGGCAGAAGATATAGAGGGAGAAGAAGAGACATATGTGAGGGGTGATCAGCAGTGTAAGGAGGAGGAGATCCCTACAGATATCAGCACAGGTGAGTAATAAACACTTATTACAGAAGTCACATATTCTCATTGCTCAGTCACTACAGCAATCTCTTATCCTACACCCTCCTCCGCCATCAGCCCTGTTCTCAGTTGGGCGTTTATAACACAAGGCTATCCATTACAAATATCACATGTAGAGAGTTTTCTCTAACGTCCTAAGTGGATGCTGGGGACTCCGTAAGGACCATGGGGAATAGACGGGCTCCGCAGGAGACAGGGCACTCTAAAGAAAGAATTAGGTCTACTGGTGTGCACTGGCTCCTCTCTTTATGTCCCTCCTCCAGACCTCAGTTAGAATCTGTGCCCGAACGAGAAGGGTGCACCTTAGTAAGCTCTGTTGAATTCTTCTTGTAAGGTTAACTAAATTAACCATCTTGTTGCTGTTTGGGTTGTTAGGTAAAAGAATGAATTGAAAATGGATTTATAAAAATCAATTATTATTTATTCAAAGGGCCACGCCCGTATACAGGGGAGAGGTAGCATCCTCTCGTCCTGTGTCAAATCATTTTAACAACAACATACACGTATCAACAATGAGTTTTATATAATACACAGTTACGCCCCTTTTGTATATTCCTCCCATATGATTTCATACCTCAGGAATACAATGTTAGGCAATAGAGTTATGCAATATTGGGACAATTGTCAAGAATACTAAAAAGACACTCGTGATATTCAACTGTGTCCATATTAGGAATTACATCTGGTCTCTATGAGCTTTTAGAAAGTACGTAGTTGGAAACAATACTCGGCCAACAAAGTTGTTTTTCTCTCAGGGTGTGTATAAAGTTCAAGATGAATTTGCTATATCATCTAGCTAGAAACAAGATGGATTCTGTTATGCTTTCATATTATACTAGTGAATATGAGAACCCTTTGCTTATTGGATGTATACATAATATACGTACTATCCCGTAGTGCACACACATAACTGTTAGGCCTTCAGCAGGTTGCCTCAGTCCCAGTATTCGACAGCTCCACCCTTTGATCAGGGACATTATCCATGTGCCCTGTCATCTCAGGAGAATTTCTGGGAACGTATAGTTCGCTAATAATCATTTCATGTAGTATTGCTATTCTGCGTTTGACAGTAGCCTTCTTAATACAACATATGAACATATAGACAGTGAACATCAAATGAATGTCTATAATCACATCGGGGTTACCAAAGAATAAACCTCATCACAGAATACATCATCACATACAATCACATACAATATATTTAAAAACAGTTTCCTAATCCTGAAATTGAATACTAGGATTTAAACATTTATCTTTTCCAGTCCATATCATAATGCCTTGGTTAAAGTTCTTTTATATCATGGACCTCCTTTATATACTTGGCATTACACGTATCAGGATCTGTAATGTCTTTGGTCAAATAAGCACAGCATTGAGCTCAAAGTGCTGTTTCCGGAAATCAACAACATCCTCCAATTTGTGGTATTAAAAAAATGTAGAACAATATGGTATCGTAATAGTTCATGTCCAATGTCCTGGAATCATCACAAATGTCCACAGTTCTGGAATATCATATCATAAAGATCAATCATGTTATCAATAATTTAATTAAAATAAAACGTCAACTTCCAGTTGATTAATCATACGACTTCATTAGCCATAGGAGAACTTATTAGCCACCTTTACCACTTCGAGGTTTTATTGATACTCTGGTGGCAGGAACATGTTTCCTGATTACTGAGTCAATTACTCTTTTTAGGAATAGTTCATCCTGCAAGAAAACTTTTCTCAAGTTATTATGTGTTTTTGTATAAAATTGCTAAATCAATCTTCTTAAATAACAAACATTTTTAGAATTAATAGGTAACCAATTATATATCATATCCTAAGGACATGGTGACAACTACCATTCCCCGTTATGTATGATATCTTCTTTTAACCTTTGAATCTACTACTGGTAAAATACATATTACATCATAAACCTTAATGAACATCATATGTAACCATTACTATTTATATATATACCTAACTCATTATATCTAGCACATCTAGAAACCTTAGGTTAGTATATTGTAACAATCATTTCACATTCCCTTAAATCAACCTTTTCTATCTACATAAGATAATTTTTTTTTTTTTTTTCGTGTATTATTGACCTATTTTATTTCCACTAACTGAAATACACCCGATATGTGTAGCTAATATTATCACCAGTGGTTCTTTCTTGAGATACTGTTGTATCTATACACATGTACCGTGTTTCACTATTATCACGAGTCTATAAAGTTTTGGTAATCACATCAAATGTAACTTGCATAGAGAACTTTGGCCTGCTATTATCTATGTATACATATCTAACAATTATAATAGTCTTAAATAATGATTAGCAATACAATTTATATAGCTGCAGTACTTAAAATCTTTCCAACAATTAATGGTATTGCTGGACTGGATACTCCTCAGAATAATATCCTAAATTATTTAAATTACCCATGCATTAATCTATACATCTGTCTTCAAGTGGAGTATAATACTCACAACCACGTTTTTCAGAGTGTGTGTTCGTTACACCGGTCATAAATCCCTCTGGATTTCCTGCTTAGAAAAGAAAAGAGGAAGGAAGGGTCTTATTGAAATAATTCCCATCCACAATAATGGATGAGTACTCATACCTACACCACACGTTTGCTCGCTCTCTCTTCAAAGAAAAATAAATAAATTAAGTCCTAATGCTGTTATAAATAACGTCGCTCCCGTATACTTTCAGAAATGTTAAAAGTTCTGTAGGATATTAGCTTATAAGCACATAGTCTATTATCAATGATCATAATCATCTCTATCTTGATTGTAGGGTTCATTCAAATACAACTCTGTGGTAGTAACAGTAGTAACAGTCTCTGTATTGTATCTCCATACAATTGTTTTTAGTGTTAGGTTCCTTTAAGCTCTGGTCTCTGACCTTTTCATTTCATTGCAAGCTCATGGATCTAGGTGTCCTTCTTCTGCAGCCTTTGCAACGGCTGTATCAGAGTCAGCGGTACTTGCCAAGGACCATCCTATGCGATCTGTAATGGAACCAAAACATTAGCAACTTCTCATCATAACACCGTCTTCACTCTCTTTAGTGATTGTCCTGTGCCGGACTGTGTGTTTTCATGTTGGTTAAATATCTTTCCAAGGTTCTTGCAGCTTTTGATATTCTTGTAACTGTTTAAATAATTTGTGTGACACATTTGAATCGTCAAATCATTTTGTAGTTTTGAATCAGTCTTTGGATAATATATCTTTGCTGGATAACATATCTTTGCTGGATTCCAAAAAGAATAACAAAAAATGATATAGAAGAGAGACAAAGCAGAGGCTTAGGTGTAATTCTACCACTATTGAACCAACGATTGGACCATGCCATGATTCAAATTCTGCCTTTCCTGTCTCTTTTGTAGATTAATAATGCTTAATTCTTTAAACTTTCCTTGTCACATTATGACTTTTTATTCTCAACATTACACATATTAAACACAAAATATTTTTCAAACTCCTATAAACTCTATCAGTAAAGAAACTTTACTGTCTTTTGAAACACTATCTCACACCTCTGGCCTTATTATTCATTTCTCAAATAACCCCTTAACACCTGTTACACATCCCATAGTTCCTTTTTAGCATTACACTATGTTGTATTAAAACAATGTTGTTTTTAATCAACCCAACCATCTGCAGTAAACATGCTATAGCTTTCTTTATCACCATCACGATCCCTCTTATTATCACATAAATTATTTTGGTCCCATGCCAAAACACAATGTACACTTCTCCATTAAACTTCATCCCACTATAGAAAGCTTGTGAATCTATTTCATGTTAATTACCCTTAGACTTGCATAACTCATGAAAATTTCCCCTTAATGAAAATTGGCAACAACACGTTATTATTAATAATACTAATTCACTAATTCACCATCCCATTATCCCCTCTGGATGCTCAAGAAATTATTCTCCTGTTAATCAGTTTGTTTTTTTTCAATTTCTTTAAATGCAATGTAAAATGCGATGTAATCATTATAATTGTCTTACTTATCCACATTATATTCCTTATACTCCCCACTTTTGGGGGTGAGGAAGACAAGTATGCAGCTGTATCTAAGTTGTGGTGGATCCTGTGAATCATCAGCAGGAAACACTCTGAGCTGGGCATCACTGTGCCACCAGAGGAAACCCTACCATGATAGGTTCTTGGACAGGGGAATCGGGTGACGAGGGTCAGTGAAGCAAGTAATAGAGACTGATACGCTGAATAAACCATCTGCGATGGTGCCTAGGCTATTTACAGCCTCGGACCCATGATGCTTCTTTAAGCTAGCCCACCGCAAACCCATTATATGGTGAGAGATTTACATCTATCACACGGTCACTTTAACTGGTCCAGATTCACCCATGCACTTTATGTATGTAGTATGTCAGTGAGTTTATGTGTCCTAATAAACACATTTTTCATGGAACAAATCTTTTGTTACAATTTATCTGTTGGTTCATATATCCCCTATTGAGTGAAGGGATATATCTTTAAACCTGAAATCCCTCCGTAAGCTACACTATTGCTATATTATATCTGAGTTGTATACTGTTATAGGTAAAATGTACACATCATATAAAATCTACTGTTTAACCTCAGTATTAAACCTATATACTCAGTATTAAACATATATGTTCTTGCTTATGCATAAGTGGATGGTTTGGCTCTGACTGTGTATCCATAATGTTTTATTCATGATAAAGTGTAATCTTGTATTACCTTCTATAATTTCTTTGGTTATGAACTTGAATGTATGCATATAGCATTTAAAAAAAAAAATTACTGTATCTAGAGATTTATCATCTGGTCATACATATCTATTTATCAATAAATGTATACCAAGGCTCCACCCTCTAAGGGTTTTAACTATCTTTGGCCTAGCGCCAAATAATGATCTAGGTAGTTAACTATGTCAGCACACCGTTGACTTTTGTCTTGCGACACCTTGTGGTCTTTTCTGTAAAAAAACACAACTGTTTAGTATCTGACACCAATACTTCAAATAATTTATAGCACAAAGGTAGATCATCCACATACTGGTTACATTTCTTTACTTATCTCAACATATCATTCAGACTGGCCAGTCCACACAAACAATACGTTTTTTTCATGCACACCCATTACTTCCTGTGCTTCCAAGCAAACTTTTCTTGGACTGTATCCATTTTATGGATTGTCTTGGCACATATACGTATTCACAGAAAACTTACAAACTTAACAACGCTCCTATTTTTATCTGTGCTTTTGTATACGATTATATCCCCACACTTCCTGGCTACGGAACCTGGTTCATCACTGCATATTGTGCAGTCCACTAAGACTTTTGCAATGTATTATATCGATGCCTATACAATGAGATGGCTTTTAGCAAGCATATTTTTTTACCTCACGAACCCAGGGTAAGTGATATATAGATATGCTATGCATCCAACTTAATCTGTTCCTACTTTATTCTTCCTGGAATCTTTAGAAATACCTAATCCGTGATGTAGTATGATTTTACACTGTAACTTACAAATTAGGTTTCTTCCAAATAACTTTGAAGAATTGTCTAAAAGTATGTTAATACTGGAATCGTAGTGATTAATTGCTTGTCGCAACGTTTGATTTACAGCATATACATTAAAGAATGCGTATTCCTTTATCTTTCCCTATGATTTTAGCTGCTGTTTTTACTGCTTTGAAAACTCCTTTTCCCCGTCTAGTTCACCAGAGTTAGGGCGTTGTCTTCTTGACTGTCTGCCAGATGCAGGTCTGTTAGCGTTAACGCTGTTAGCGCTGACATCTCTAGCCCATATCTGTTGCTGGGATTTTTTTGTTCTTATATTTTCTGATTACAGTTATGCTGTAGAAAGAAATTGGCAGCATTTTCTACAGGTTATCTGGTAAAGATATTAGCTTTTTATATTAAAACTAGAGTAGATAGTTTGTATAACAAACATTTCTAGAGTATTGCTTATGCAGAGGTTCCCAAACTGTGAGCCGTAGCTACCTGGGGTGCCTAGGACACTTTCAGGGGTGCCCTGGGTTGATGGTCTAGTACCAATTCAAATTATTCAGTGCTGGTGGCTGCCAGTCATAAAATATGTGGCCAAACAGAAGCAAATATCCCTCACCACACAACTGACTCTAAGGATGGCATATAAACGCCATCTACTTAATGTAATATCTATTTTTACATTTCTCAATAATACATTTTTTTCCTAGGGGTGCCGTGAAAAAAAAATTCTGATATTCTAGGGCCACATGATTAAGAAATTTTTTTTTTGAAACCACTGACTTAAGCTTATTATGATCTATCTTGTTAGATGAAAAAAATCAAAGCTCACTGAACACTTTTTTTTTCTTTACTGCGTCATGGCTTACACTGCTGCTGGAAAGGAGGGGGCACGTTTCTGCGCTTTTTGCAGCCCACTATCTCTCCGTGCTACACAGCGTTGGAAACTGAAGGGGTTTTCTTTTTTTTTTTCTTTCTGCTGGCAGACTTTCTCACAATATATTGCATTAAAGAATATTTGTGTATTAAACAATACCATATGGAAACTTCACTTCATAGTTAGATAGTAACATTAGATAAACACATATTTTTAACTACAGATCTGCCAAAAGCCATTTGAACACGGACATCAACTTTTGTTTCCTCCGTTCACAAATATATATATATATATATATATAAACCTTATTATTTCAAAACTTGTAACCATGCCAATCACAGACATAAGGTTTCCGTTAGACCCAGATCTGAGAATATACTTAACTGAACATTATGTTCCACACACAAAACCATAACACAAAACTTTAAATAGTTTGCAAACTTCAATTTCTTGCAGATTTCAACAGTTTTGCCGATTTCAAAATACGCTTAGTATTGGTTGATCAGGCCAATATTATACAGCATGATTGAAATGCAAAACATAGACTGTACCCTTTGTCACAGTACTATACAAAATTAGTGCTTCTATGGAATATTTCTTCCATACATGATATGCACACTTAGGGTTAATCCTCCCTGCCCTTCCCATACGCTAGAAAAATTCGCAATCCCTACAATTTTTCACACACGCGACACGTCTGTCAACTGGGAAGCTGCAGTAGATCCTCTTATCACTACTACAATCATAAAGCAACATGCCTTGTTATGGTTAGCACAACACCTCTTATGGTTAAAACAACCAGCAGCTCTTAGCAGCTCAGTATTGCAATATATACTTACACTCAGTTACATATAATCCCTATAACCTCGGGTTGTTCACTCTATTTTTTTCTAATGTACCCTTCTTATACACGTGTAGCTGACTAACAAGGGGAGGTGATCTATGTGCTTTTTACTTTATTTGGCTCTTGGTCCAAAGCACTTAATCACGCAATCATTCATAGAGTGAAAAACACAGGTCACTGTTTCTTTGCTCAAATCTTTGAATTAATTTTGGTATTCTTATTTACATGCAACAGCATCTGTCAATCATCATTTCCGAGTTACTTGGTCCTTCAACCGATTTGGACATAATTTTGGTATTAATTTTACAAACAAGCAACAACAAACAGGTCCCTGAGTTATTTTACTAGTTTGTCAATCTCTCCACTCTCATTCTCATATTATAAAAAATACAATCACACAGACAGCTGGCAGGTATAGAAACAGCATGTACTGGAATATAGCACATACCATGGTATTCTATACTTACCAGTGCTGTAATGACTTGGGATGATCATCAGCTGCTGGTTGGCTGGCACACCCCTTTGAGAATTTGATGAAGAGATCGAGATCTATAGTTCCAACGATTGCGAGCCCCCATCTGTTGAATTCTTCTTGTAAGGTTAACTAAATTAACCATCTTGTTGCTGTTTGGGTTGTTAGGTAAAAGAATGAATTGAAAATGGATTTATAAAAATCAATTATTATTTATTCAAAGGGCCACGCCCGTATACAGGGGAGAGGTAGCATCCTCTCGTCCTGTGTCAAATCATTTTAACAACAACATACACGTATCAACAATGAGTTTTATATAATACACAGTTACGCCCCTTTTGTATATTCCTCCCATATGATTTCATACCTCAGGAATACAATGTTAGGCAATAGAGTTATGCAATATTGGGACAATTGTCAAGAATACTAAAAAGACACTCGTGATATTCAACTGTGTCCATATTAGGAATTACATCTGGTCTCTATGAGCTTTTAGAAAGTACGTAGTTGGAAACAATACTCGGCCAACAAAGTTGTTTTTCTCTCAAGGTGTGTATAAAGTTCAAGATGAATTTGCTATATCATCTAGCTAGAAACAAGATGGATTCTGTTATGCTTTCATATTATACTAGTGAATATGAGAACCCTTTGCTTATTGGATGTATACATAATATACGTACTATCCCGTAGTGCACACACATAACTGTTAGGCCTTCAGCAGGTTGCCTCAGTCCCAGTATTCGACAGCTCTACAGAGCTTGCTGAGAAAGAAAGTCTTTTTTTATTTTTTTTTTATTTTCAGAGAGCTTCTGCTGGCAACAGACTCTTTACTATGTGAGACTGAGGGGAGAGAAGCAAACCTTACCACCTGTGGAATAGGTTGCGCTTCTTAGGCTACTGGACACCATTAGCTCCAGAGGGATCGAACACAGGTACTCAGCATTGGCGGTCCGATCCCAGAGCCGCGCCGCCGTCCCCCTCGCAGAGCCAGAAGAAGAAGCACCGCGTGGATGAAGAAAATCGGCGGCAGAAGACTCCAGTCTTCACATAAGGTAGCGCACAGCTGCAGCACACCACACACTCCGGCCACTGTAGGGTGCAGGGCGCAGGGTGGGGACGCCCTGGGCAGCAATAAGTTACCTTTTTTGGCAAAGTGAACAGACATACAGTTGGGCACTGTATGTCTGCATGAGCCCCCGCCATTATTTTACACAAACGCGGGACAGAAGCTTGAGGGGGCGGGGCTTCTTCCTCAGCACTCACCAGCGCCATTTTCTCTTCCGCTGGAAGGAAGCTCCCCAGACTCTCCCCTACAGAATCACGATTGAGGGGTGAAACAGAGAGGGGGGGGGCACATACATTTAGGCGTAAATCATATAATACAGCAGCTACTAGGTAAACACTGAGTTTCTATGTTTTTTCCTGGGTCATATAGCGCTCTGGTGTGTGCTGGCATACTCTCTCTCTGTCTCCCCAAAGGGCCTTGTGGGGGAATTGTCCTCAGATGTGCATTCCCTGAGTGGGTGGTGTGTCGGTACGTGTGTGTCGACATGTCTGATGTAGTAGGCTCTCATAAGGAGGAGATGGAGCAAATATGTGTGTGAGAAGGTGTCGCCGTCGACAACGCCGACATCTGTTTGGATATGTGTAATTAGTGCTACGATAAAGTTATTTCACAAAGAAGGTTAGGAAACAGACAGGAAGTTTACCATGTCTGTCCCTATGTCGCAGAGTCCGTCAGAGTCTCTCAATGATCACTATCCAAAATAATAAACACTGATCTCGACACGGAGTTTGACTTTAGTGTCGACTACGATAATGCAAAATTACAGCCAGATTAGCAGTACAGTATTCAATATATGTTTATTGTAATAAAAGATGATTTGCATATCACTGATTACTCATCTGTCCCTGACACAAGGGTACACAGGTGTAAGGGGAAGAAAGCTGAGGTAAATTTCCCTCCTCTCATGAGGAAAAAGAGCGGGAATCTCCAGACGTGAGACTGCAGCTTCCCACAAAGATTTCTCAGACAGTATCCTTTCCCCACTAGGGCCAGGATAAGATAGGAATCTTCTCCTAGGGTGTCACAAAAGGCAGCCCTGATGTTACAGCTATTCTCAGGGATCCTGCAGATAGCGTGCACATTCTGGTACACTACTCAGACCGGCGATTGTGTCGGCTTGGGTTTATAGCGCTGTGGCAGCGTGGACGGGTACCTTATCAGCAGAGATAGAGACCCTAGTAATATATATAGGGATATATATATTTATATTAAAGATGCTGTCTTAAGAGATATGTGTATACATATATATATATATATATATATATATATATATATGTGGCAAAAGACAGTATTCGGCACTCCTGTCATGTAAATAGAACCAACTTGCTCCGGTGCCCTGTTTGCGGGTAGCAAATGTAGAAGAACAAAAGTAACCGGCACTCGTGGAGACTAATATAATCACTTGACACAGCACAGCAGCTTAAGTCAACGTTTCAGAAATCACTCCTTTTATCAAGAAAGGAGTGATAAAAGGAGTGATTCCTGAAACGTTGACTTAAGCTGCTGTGCTGTGTCAAGTGATTATATTAGTCTCCACGAGTGCCGGTTACTTTTGTTCTTTTTTATATATATATATATATATATATATAAACATGCCCATAGAGACATGAGTATACTGGGTCCTAGTGTCAAAGCTGTGTTGATTTCTGCTTGATGTGTCCTGTACAGTAGGCAATGGACAGATGATACCGACTTAAGAGGCATATGGAAGGCTGAGGATTGTGTGGAGAAGGGTTCTCTGACCTGGTCTCCACGGTTATATCTGGTAATTCTGATATTTTGCCTTATACCCCTGCACAGCCTAGGAAAGCACGACATTATCATATGCAGCCTTTCGAATAAAGAAACAAGAAAGTCCGAGATGCGTCCTTTCTTGCCAGAGGCGGGGGCAGAGAAAACTCCTCCCCAGCCTCTACATAACCCACCGCATGTCGCTGGGGCTCCACAGGCGGAGCTAGGCCGGTGGGGCTTCGGAAGTGCAGCCACAAGTGGGTTCACTCCCTGTTAGATCCCTGGGCAATAGAGATTGTGTCTCAGGGATACAAGCTAGACTTTGAGAAAAAATGCCCCTCACCGTCGGCCCTGTCGGCTTCCCCTCACGAGAGGGAAACAGTGTGAACTGTGTTTCACAAATTGTATATTCAACAGGTGGTGGTTAAGGTTCCCCTCATTCAACAAGGAGGGGATTATTATTGTTATTTGACCATGTTGTGGTGCCAAAACCAGAAGGTTTGGTCAGACCCATATTGGATTTAAAATCCCGGAAGGGGTACGTCAAGTTGGCATCGCTTACAGCGATCGTTGTAGGCTTGAAAGGCCACCTCATCAGGCGTACCTCAGAATTGCGGTACGGATTGTCATTACCAGTTTAGACCAAGGTAATGGCGGAAGTGATGGTGATCCTGCGGAAGCTAGGTGTCACTATTATCACATATGTAGACGATCTCCGCTTAAAAGCGAGATCAAGAGAGCAGTTGCTGAACAGCGTATCACTTTCTCTGGAAGTGTAATGGCAACGAGACTGGATTCTATATATCCAAGGTCGCAGTTGGTTCCTACAGCTCATCTGCCTCTTCTAGACATGATCCTAGACACAGACCAATAAGGGGTTTATCTTCCGATGGAAAGAGCCCAGGAACTCGGGACACTGGTCAGGAATATATATATATATATATATATATATAAATATATACCAAAACAGGTATTAGTGCATCACTGCACTCGAGTCCTGGGCAGGATGGTGACATCATAAGAGGTATTCCCCTCGGCAGGTTCCATGTGAGGACCTTCCAGTGGGACTTACTGAACACGTGGTCCGGATCACATCTTCAGATGCATTGGTTAATCACCCTATCCTTCAGGGCCAGGGTGTCTCTCCTGTGGTGGCTGCAGAATGCTTACCTTCTCGAGGGCCGCAGATTTGGCATTCAGGACTGGGTCCGGGTGACCACGGATGCAAGCCTCCGAGGGTGGGGGGGCAGTCACACAGGGATGAAATTTCCAAGGTCTGTGGTCAATTTAGGAGACTTGCCTTCACATCAACTAAGGGCCACATACAACGCCCTACGTCAAGCGGAGACCCTGCTTCGCGACCAACCGGTTCTGATTTAGTCAGACAACATTACCACAGTGGCTCATGTAAACCGCCAAGGCGGCACAAGGAGCAGGGTGGCGAGGATTGAAGCCACCAGATTTCTTCGCTGGGTGGAGAATCACGTAAGCGCACTGTCAGCAGAGTTCATTCCGGGAGTGGACAACTGGGAAGCAGACTTCCTCAGCAGGCATGACCTCCACCCGGGAGAGTGGGGACTTCATCAAGAAGTCTTCACGTTGATTGTAAGTCGGTGGGATCTGCCACAGGTTGACAGGATAGCATCCTGCCTCAACAAAAACCTACAGCGGTATTGCGCCAGGTCAAGAGACCCTCAGGCAATAGCTGTGGATACACTAATGACACTGTGGGTGTTCCAGTCGGTGTATGTATTTCCCCCTTTTCTTCTCATACTCAAGGTACTGAGAATCATAAGGAAAAGAGGAGTGAGAACAATACTCATTGTTCCGGATTGGCCAAGAAGGACTTGGTATCCAGATCTGCAAGAGATGCTCACAGAGGACCCATGGCCTCTGCCTCTATGATAGGCCTGGTTGCAACAGGGGCCCTGTCTGTTCCAAGCGGTTGAACGCCGGATCCTAGCAGAAAAAGGCATGCCGGATGAGGTGTTTCATACGCTGATAAAAAAAGGCTCCCCCTAAGGAGGAGATGGAGCAAGTATGTGTATGGGTGGGTGTCTCCGTAGACAACACCGTCACCTGTTGGATAGGTGTAATTTAGTGCTAAGGTGAATTGATTGCACAAAAGTTGGAGAACGGACAGGAAATCTACCCATGTCCGTCCCTATGTTGCAGAGACCTTTAGAATCTCGCAATGTTCACTATCCAATATGATGGACACTGATATCGACACAGCGTTTGACTCCAGTGTCGACTAAGATAATGTAAAATATTCAATGTGACGGCTGAACATTGTCACCGTATATGGCAAAAATATGTTGCTCGGTGTGAGGTCAGGAATGCTCCTGCAGAGGAATTCCAGCTAGGCCTTTTTCCTTCACTCCCTATAGTCGGGAGTGTCTTTGGGCCTAAAGTTTCAAAATAGACCTGGCTTCTCTTCCTGACGTTCAGACTTTTGTAAAGGGAGTGCTGTATATTCAGCCCCCGTTTGTGCCTCCAGTGGCACCCTGGACTTTTAGCGTGGTATTGCGTTTCCTGAAGTCACACTGGCTTGAGCCACTTAAAACCGTGGAGTTAAAATTTCTCACGTGGAAGGTGCTCATGCTGCTAGCATTAGCTTCAGCCAGGCGTGTGTCGGAATTGGCGGCTTTATCACATAAAAGCCCCTATCTGTTTTTTCATATGGACAGGGCAGAATTGCGGACTCGTCAGCAATTTCTGCCAAAGGTAGTGTCATCCTTTCATATGAACCAACCTATTGTGGTGCCTGTAGCTACCAGTGACTTGAAGGATTCCGAGTTACTAGATGTAGTACGGGCTTTGAAGTTTTATGTGGCCAGAACGGCTAAGGTCAGGAAAACGGAGTTGCTGTTTATCCTGTATGCATCCAACAAGCTGGATGCTCCTGCTTCAAAGCAAACAATTACTCGCTGGATCTGTAACACGATTCAGCAGGCTCGTTCTGCGGCTGGGGTGCCGCATCCGAAATCAGTAAAGGCCCATTCCACAAAGAAGGTGGGCTCTCCTTGGGCTGCTGCCCAAGGGGTCTCGGCATTACAGCTTTGCCGAGCAGCTACTTGGTGGGTTCAAACACATTTGTAAAGTTCTACAGGTTTGATACCCTGGCTGAGGAGGACCTTGAGTTTGCTCATTCGGAGCTTCAGAGTCATCCGCACTCTCCCGCCCGTTTGGGAGCTTTGGTATAATCTCCATGGTCCTTACGGAGTCCCCAGCATCCACTTAGGACATTAGAGAAAATAAGATTTTACTCACCGGTAATTCTATTTCTCGTAGTCCGTAGTGGATGCTGGGCGCCCGTCCCAAGTGCGGATTGTCTGCAATACTTGTATATAGTTATTGTTTATCTAAAGGGTTATTGTTATGTTGCATCAGGTTGTCTGATGTTCTGTATTTGTTCATACTGTTAACTGGGTTTGGTTATCACAAGTTATACGGTGTGATTGGTGTGACTGGTATGAGTCTTACCCTGGATTCCAAAATCCTTTCCTTGTAATGTTAGCTCGTCCGGGCACAGTTTCCTTAACTGAGGTCTGGAGGAGGGGCATAGAGGGAGGAGCCAGTGCACACCAGATAGTACCTAATCTTTCTTTAGAGTGCCCAGTCTCCTGCGGAGCCCGTCTATCCCCCATGGTCCTTACGGAGTCCCCAGCATCCACTACGGACTACGAGAAATAGATTTACCGGTGAGTAAAATCTTATTATTACACACATCACTGTAGTGTTAGTAAAAGTAACAAGCAGAAGTTTATTTTTAGGGATCATATATAAGTAGTACTGTGTTTTTTGTGGAGAGTCTAATTTGTATGGGATCTACATTTCTCAGTTTAGCAACCTTTTATTAAATAACCTTCATTTTGTTAGATGATGCAGGTATTAAATAACTCCTTGTATATAGTAGACCTTTGGGTCACCACAGAAACCGGGAAAAAGGACATTATTCGCATTGGGGTGATCTGTAGACCACCTGGCCAGGGGCAGGATTTGGACAGGAATCTATTGTTAGGCATCATTAAAATGGCTTTAAAGGGAGAAGTCATAATCATGGGAGACTTTAATTAACTGATGCAAATTGGGTGGGGGTCTTTTTCAAGTTCAGCTACAAGTGGCAAATTTCTATATTCCTTACAGGGAGCATCTCTCAATAAACAGCAGATATTTCCCTTCTGCATAGAAGAGCGGTTGGGAAAGAAAGAAGTAAACCTCCTTTCTCTTTCATCCACTAGGGGACACTGGAGTCTTATACAGTAGGGGTGTGAAGCTTGCAACCGGAGGTGTGGCACAATCTAAAAATTAGCATTTTCTCCACAGCCGGCTCCTCCCCCTTTATATCCCTCAATTTGAAAAATTGTGCCAAGGAGGTACAAGCACAAGAGGGGAGCTCCTCCTCCATTTCAATACTGAGACTGAGTTATCCTAATGTAAAGGGGGATGAAAGTCTTAAGAATAGAGAGACAATGATCCCTACTGAAGGGGATCTGCATCTCTCCTCAGAAAATCCAGAGCGCAGAGTCAGCAGTGAGTACTGGTTGTAAAGGGGCCCTAGTTACAGTTACACTTACGGTAACCATAGCTTCTTCATGGATCCAGGAGGCAGTTTGACAGACTTCCTCCCGCGGACCGCACACAACGCTGCTACCTTCTGGCTCTAAGCCCTGGGACTCAGCAGCGCAGCTTCCCAGCCGCTCCCCTCCTTCCGCTGCCGCTGCGACAGAACAAACGGTCTAAATACTCCCTGGCCGGCTATACACTCCCGCTTCATGTCGGCTCCCCCGCTCGCCCCTCCTTCCTCTACAGACGGAGGGCTGAGGGAGACACAGCGCGGATGTCAGCGGCAGCGTATACCGCCGCCTCTTAAACACACAGCGGGGCACTTGAAAAGAGCGTCCCCTCCCGCTGAAACAACATATCCCTCGTGGCTAGCAGCCGCAGCTTCCCCTGCACTCACCGAGACCCGGGCTATATCCCCCGCTAGTACGAGGGCTTCTCATACGCTGCTGCCTTATAACTTAAGCCCTGGTAGGCTAGCAGCGCAGCTCCTCCGCCGCTCCCCTTCTTTTATAGAGAGTAGAGGCTATTCCATTTGGGGGTTCGATGATGTTTGATGAGTTAGACAAGTGGATTACTGCAGTGACATCTACCTTTCTACCTACTTCTTACTCGAGCACCACGTCACACGTTAGAGGAGGTTGCTCGGGACCAGTGTTTAAATTCATTGGATCGCTGTCGTACCGAGCCAGAAGAGGTTTTAGAGCAACAGACTCGTGGAACCAGAGGTAGAGGTCGTTCATAGTCGACACCAGAAAAGCAGAACAGACCTGCTGACAAACCCATGGCATGATGGTTTCCCTGCTCACCTGGGGTCCCCCTTGAGTGGCGCAGAGTTGGAAGGTTTTCGGGACGCCTGGGCCAAAACATCACCAGACGTCTGGGTCAACCAGATATTTCCCAGGGTTACAGGATAGTTACAAGAGCGCCACACAGTCCGTTTATTTGCAGCGCGAGGGCCTAGGTGCCCATTGCGAGCAGGAGCGTTACAGGAGGCAACTTCAAAGACTCCTGCATACAAAGGGTTAAGTCGCCAGTCCCAGATCCTCAATGAGGAACGGGATTTTATTCAAAACTTTTGGTAGTGAAAAACACCTTCATATCCCGATTTGGACCCCTCACCAAGCTTACTTAAGATTTGCACCGGTGTGGGATCACTACCGAATCAGTGCCCTGCCATTCGGTCTATCATCAGCTCCAAGAATCTTTATAAAGACCATAGCAATAGTGGTGACAGGATTGAGACAGGGGTCACGATCATACCTTATCTAGACAATCTACTGATCAAGGCCTCATCTCAGAAACAGCTGATAAAGGATGCTCAGACATCTCATCAATTTCTCATTCAACATGGGTGGATTGTGAACTTCCAGAAATCCAACCTCATGCCAACTCCACAGATTAATTTCCTCGGTCTCATCTTGGACACGATACAATTAAGAGTATTCCTACCAGAGAACTAGATCCAGGACCCACAGAGGTTAGTGGCTCAGGTACTAAGGACACAGATGGTTTCTCTACACCTCTGTGTGCTACTTCTCGAGATGAGGGTGGTGTCATTCGCAGCTCTCCGGTACGGAGGACTTTATTCCTGACGATTCCAGATGAAACTCATTGCTCAGGGAGCAGGTTTGCACTGGCTTCTACATCGAAGAATCCAGCTTCCACCACGCATACGAACCTTCTTGATTTGGTGGTCGTTGCACAAGAATCTCGCAGCAGGCAAGAGATTCGGCATTTGGGATTGGAGGATCCTAACAATGGACGCCAGTCTCAGAGGTTGGGGTGCCGTCCTAGTGGAACAAATTCCTAACAGTTTGCAAATTCAAGATGGAATAAATCCAGTCAGTTATTGTGGGTTTAGAACATGGAGGGGTCATGGTATCCATGGACATAAAGGATGGACATTACAGGAGAGCAGCCTACCCATAAACATTCTCAAATAGAGAGCAGTTTACAATGCGCTTCTCTTAGCCGCAGACCTAGTCATGGGTCAACACTTAAAGATACAATCGGACAATGTCACGATGACGGCTTACATAAACCATCAAGGAGGAACAAAGAGCAAGATGGCATTAAAGGAAGCCACAAAGATCTTGTGGGCAGAAAGGCGAAACATCATCCTCTCGGCAGTGTTCATTCCAGGTGTGGAAAACTGGGAAGCAGATTATCTCAGCCGCCAGGACATGCATCCGGGAGAGTGGTACCTACATCCACGGATTTTTGACATGGTGGTGAGGAGATGGGGTCTACCTCAAGTCGATCTAATGGCGTCTCGGCAAAACCATCAGCTGCCCAGATATGTGTCCAGGCAAAAGATCCAGCAGCAGAAGGAGTGGACGCATTAACAGGAGGGTTTACATTTTTCCACCTTTCCCACTCATACCCAGGGTTCTGAAACTGTTGAACCGAGAACGAGTGTGGTCAATTCTAATTGCACCAGATTGGCCCCGCAGGAGTTGGTACTCAGACCTGCGAGGGTTACTAGTGGAAGATCCTTGGCGGTTACCTCAGAGGGAGGACCTGCTATCTCAGGGACTGTTCCAACACCCAGCTGCGTTTAACGGCGTGGCTATTGAAACCTGGATCTTAAGAAACAGAGGGATACCAAGAACGGCCATTCCTACGATGTTTGCCGCTAGGAAGCTGGTCACAGCCATGCACTACTACAGAATTTACAGGAGGTGCATGGACTGGTGTCCAGAACGTGGTTGGAATTCGACGAACTTTCACTTATCCAGACTTTTACTTTTCCTTCAGGCCGGTCTAGATGTAGGACTGAGGCTGGGCTCTCTGAAGGTTCAAATTTCGGCTCTCTCCATCCTATTTTCAACAAGCGGTTAGCACTCTTGTCAGAGGTTCAAACCTTTTTACAGGGGGTTCTGAGGATACAATCCCCTTTTCATCCTACCACTGCGCCATGGGACTTAAATTTGGTGTTGGAATTTTTGAGATCTCCAACTTTTGAGCCGTTAGCAAGAACAGACCTGAAATATCTCTTTTGGAAAGTTACATTATTGCTTGCCTTGGTTTCAGCCAGGCGGGTTTCTGAGTTGGGAGCCTTATCGTGTAAGAGTCCTTTGAATGTTTCATGAGGATAGGGTAGAACTCCGTACAAGAGCCTTCCTAAGGTTGGTTTCGGGGTTTCACGTAAACCAGCCAATTGTGGTCCCATCTTTTCAGGTTCTCACAGATGGGGAAGTATCCTTGGATGTTGTCTGAGCTTTACGTGTATACGTACAAGTTACGTTGTCCTTTAGAAAGTCGGACCATTGTTTGTTCTTAAGAAGGGTTGGCCAGCATCTAAGCAGCCTTTGTCTAGATGGATTCGACTTGCCATTTGGCAAGCTTATATTTCCTGTGGCAAACAGGTTCCGGTTCAGACGGGTGCTCATACCACCAGATCAGTGGGTGCGTCATGGGCGGCTGCCAGAGGTGTTTCCAGTACTCAACTTTGCAGAGCGGCGACGTGGTCCTCAGACCACACGTTCACAAAATTTTACAAGTTTGATACCTTTGCGTCCAGGGACTCTAAATTCGGACGTTTAGTTTTGCAGGCTACCGACAGCACTCCCTCCCTGGGGGATAACTTTGGGACATCCCCTACTGTATAGGACTCCAGTGTCCTCTAGTGGATGAAAGAGAAAAGAGGATTTTGGTACTTACCGATAAATCCATTTCTCTGAATCCTCTAGGGGACACTGGACGCCCGCCTCGGTGCTGTCAACCTGCTGTGTTCAAGGTTCTTGTTCAAACAGTTCGTGCAAACAGCGTTAGTTTTTCTGTTAAGAGTTTCTTGGATGCTGTTTGATATGTTGTACGGTTCGGTTCCTCGCCATGTGCTCTAGTATCTTGTCCTGTTCTCTTGGTCAAATTTTCCAAACTGAGGGAGGAGGGATGTGAAGGGGGAGGAGCCGGCTGTGCAGACAATGCAAATTTTTAGATTGTGCAACACCTCCGGTTGCAAGCTTCACACCCCTACTGTATAAGACTCCAGTGTCCCCTAGAGGATTTTTTGGGAGCACTCTTGTTAACTTAATTGCAATTAAAATATGACCTTTAATAAATATTCACTAAAAATTCATATAAATTGATCCTACTTAATTAAAAGAAAGATTACTATTGACTGAATTGTCTTACTATCAGTATTATATCAATCAGGGTGAAAAATATTTTATTTAGAAGAAATATATTCATATGTGTAATACTTTACCATCTAGAACACTGCCAGACAGCCGTGGGCTCTCCCTATTGTTTCCTGTAAATAAAATCCGTTACATGTGCATGGTACCCACATATACACCTTATTCATTATCATTTTCATACCATACATAGCCAGGAAAACTATGTATATAGGAAACTATAGGTCTGTAAGACAATACAGAAGGAAACTATTGGTCAGTAAGACAATACAATAAGAAACTATAGATCAGTAAGACAATACAGAAGGAAACTATAGGTCAGTAAGACAATACAGAAGAAACTATAGGTCAGTAAGACAATACAGAAGGAAACTATAAGTCAGTAAGACAATACAGAAGAAACTATAGGTCAGTAAGACAATACAGAAGAAACTATAGGTCAGTAAGACAATACAGAAGGAAACTATAAGTCAGTAAGACAATACAGAAGAAACTATAGGTCAGTAAGACAATAGAGAAGAAACTATAGGCCAGTAAGACATTACAGAAGAAACTATAGGTCAGTAAGACAATAGAGAAGAAACTATAGGTCAGTAAGACAATAGAGAAGAAACTATAGGTCAGTAAGACAATACAGTAGGAAACTATAGGTCAGTAAGACAATGCAGTAGGAAACTATAGGTCAGTAAGACAATACAGTAGGAAACTATAGGTCAGTAAGACAATACATTAAGAAACTTTAGGTCGGACTTCCGGTGGGTGGCGCATCCAAGATGGCCACGTTTTAACAGAGCTGTGCTCACCAAGGCTCCATCTACCACCATCCACCTATTTCCCAGGCACCTTTTGGGATATCTTGGGCGCAACACACTTCCCCAAGTATTGGGAAACCTGTTGCTGCCTGTCTGGAGAAGATCCGTGGAGTGGAGGCCCTTTTCCCCGGAGTCGGGCCCTCGTCAGGGCCGCCGCGTGGTGAGGATCCGCGCTACCTGCCCTCCTGCACAGACTGCCCTGCGACCACTGCTGGACTACAGGGGAAAACCTGCCGTGCTGTCCCCTTGGGCTGCTGCCTATCTGTGGGAGAAACCTGCGGAGGAAACCTGCCGCGCTGTCTCCTCGGGCCGTCACTCACCGGCACTCACCGGCCGTCGTGTTGGAGACTGAGCCCAGGCACCCGTGGACACCCTGTGGAGCGTCTAAGCTGCTGACGGGCCGGAGAGTTGGACACTCGAGGAGCGCACACTCACCCCACTGAGACTCCTGCGGATACTGGATCGGGGCTGCGCGGGCGACCTGCGACCCGGGGCGTTCGGGGCTCCGTCGCCTTGGCCGTCGCTAGGTTCGCAAGCGCGCCGTAGTCCCCCTGTGAAACAAACTGCCGCTGGCCAGACACCCCCACGCTCTCTGCACACCTGCTCGTGCTTCCCAGCGGAGGGACATAAACTGCTTGTAGAGTCCTGGACCGACTCCATATCTGCCTGTGGGACTGACGAGGACGGAGGTGAGAGGTTGAGACGCCAGGAGCCGCAATACCCGGTCGGTGAGAGACGTTACTCACCAGCTTGCCCTTGCTCCCCTGCGACCCCCCCAACGAAATAAGCCTGCTGATATTGGCCTTTCGCCCCTGAGACCCCGCTGCCGAGATTGGGAGACTTGGCCAAGCACTGCACCACAGAGGCTGCCTCTCCTGGGTTTGAAGGTGGGGATAGCTGCTCGCTTTAAACCCGAGGGCCACTGTGGACGCCTATTGTCCCTACTGAGACAGCCCCTGGGACTTGTTGGAGCTTTTGGAGGCCACAGAACTACTGACTATTGGAGTGTGCCTGGTATCATTGGTACCTCTTCCCTCATTTTCTTTTTATTGTACCTATATTATATAGCACACTTTCTTTTTACTTTACTATCTTTTTATTTTCTTTATTTGACACCTCTCCCTCCATCTCCCTACTCCCCTGGTGCTACTTATCTCTCCTTATTTCCCCTCTGAATCCCACTTAAAAGTCATTATACACCCCATCTTTCCCCACACTGATCTTGTATTATCATAATTTTGCTCATTGGCTTGGTATATACTGTCACCTAGTGGCCGATTACCGTCACTGTGAATATTATATACCTCACTGGTACATTATTGTTAACTTATACTCGGAACCTGTTTAAATCTCTACTTACTGGCCTGGCACACACTGCCACCTTGTGGCCGTTTACCATCATTGTGAATACTATATACCTTACTGGTACAATATTGTTAACTTATACTCTGAACCGGTTTTCGTTACCACTCCTGCTAGAATACCTACCATTTTATAACCTCTTTTTTTTTTTTTTTTTTTTTGATATTAGAACCTGCTGTCACGTTACAGGCTTGGTACATAACTAGGTGGAGTAGGATTTATATCTAACTATGTGATATCTTACATACCCTATTGGGGCGATATACTTTACGAATTCAGATGTTTATCATCTGATACTTCTGTTAACTGGTGAACAGTGTCCGATCCTCTTGGATCTTCCCTACCAAACATCTCACAATTAATGGAGAGGTTTCTGAACAGAACCGTATCAGAAACTATGGTAAAAAACAAAAAGGCAAATAAGACGGGTGGCCCTTCCCCACAGCAATCACAGCCCGCAACAAATATGGATGGGAATTCGGACCCGACGTCCCAACCTGACATGACCCCCCTAGTGTCCCAAACTGCCAAAGAGATTCTCTCGGTGCTAATGCCCCATATTGACAGAAAATTAGACGAATTTAGAGACTCGTTCCAGTCTGCTCTGAAAGATGTGGCTTCAAACACCTCGAGAATATCGGAGGTGGAGCAGAGAGTCAGTGACATAGAGGACACGGTCCGCAATGTGGAGTCATCATCTGACTCATCCATTGGCATGATTCGGGAGCTCCAAGACAAGCTAGATGAACTAGAAAATCGAAACAGGAGAAATAATCTTCGCTTTATTGGTATCCCGGAGCATGTCAAACCCTCCCTACTGGGCGACTTCCTGGCCTCTCAATTGGTTCCTGCCCTCCATATATCCGACAAGATAGAATTTCCTCAGGTTGAAAGGGTCCACAGGGTGGGGGCGGAGCGGGAAGGTCCTAATTCCCCTCCAAGACCGGTGGTGGCCCGTTACTTTGATTATAGGACAAAGGAAATAATATTACGGGCATATAAGAAAATGGGCAAATTAGTTATTGAAGGTACCCGTATATTGATTTTTCAAGATTTTTCAGTGATGGTCACCCAAAGACGCAGAGCATTCTCACCTGTTTGCAAGTTCTTAATAGAATCGCAAAAACGCTTTGCCTTACTTTACCCGGCTAGACTGAGGGTCACTGATAATGGCCGCACCCTTTTTTTTGATGACCCAGAAGAGGCCCGTAGACACTTTCTGTCCCCTCTCTCCACACAGAGTTCACCAGTAACACTATCCCAGAGATCCCCCAATCGCTGAAAGGATTTGCAAACACGAATGTGGTATTTGTATTATTACATTATTTTAAATTTAGCGATAGGGGTCAAGGTTCTGTTTTCTATCCGCCCCTAGACGGTTAACAGTTAATATGTTATTACGCAGGAGACTGGCTCTCCACGTTCAGTTTACTATTTGTTTTTTGTTGATTCTAAGAGATGGATGCAGTGTTATCACTGTGTCCACTCAGATAAATGTTTGGTATGAGAAAATTCAGAAAAGATTATTGAGGCATGACTTCTCATTTTTTTACAACTGTAATATGTTCAACCCATTGTATTTACAAATGTTTATGTTATATTTTGGAGCGACGACGGCAGAGAGATGGGAACACCTAGCCGAAAATGGGCTAGAAGGGCTGTCCTCCGCTTGCTGGGACGGGGGACCCCAAAGAATATTGCAGAGACCGTGTGGTGAACAGTCCGCAGCGCGATCTGGGATCGGATGATGGCAGGTACTACACACAATTTACCATACATGCCTCCCCATGACTCGATAAAATGCCTGTCATGGAATGTAGGTGGGCTCAACACCCCCATTAAGCGTCAAAAAGTCCTATCCCATTTGAAGAAATTCAGTCCAGATATTATTTTCCTACAGGAAACCCATTGGAGGGAAGGGGATGGCTCCTCCCTTCGCGCTGGCTGGCTCGGCGATTGCTTCTCGGCCTCATTTGTTAACAAAACAAGAGGGGTGGCCATTCTTTTTGCACGACACCTTCCATACACTATTTTGACCGTTGTCCAAGATCCTGATGGCCGATATATACTGATAGATGTTAAGATTGGAGATGCCACATATACTCTTGTGAACATATACGCCCCCAACATTCAGGTTTCTGAATTCCTGACTAAAGTAACCTCCCAGATACAACAACGGGAGAATTTTCAATTAATACTTGGAGGTGATTTCAATACGGTGCGTGATCCGACCCTGGACAAAACCCCAATCCCATCTAACCGCCATTCTCCCATTTGGTCTACACTTGCGAAATTTACATTGGAGCTCCAAGTGACTGATGTCTGGAGACTCTTCAACCTATCAGATAAATCTTTCACTTTCCACTCGGGGGTCCATCGCACAGTATCTCGTATAGACTATTTTTTAGTGGCGGACTCTCTAATATCAGAGGTGACCTCTGCAAACATCGCTGAAATCTTGGTCTCGGATCACGCACCGATTGACTTTTCATTTAGGTTGCCACACAGAGGCCCTACACACCGTACTTGGAGATTCCTACATATCTATTCCAATCAGAAAAATTTAAAGAGTATTTGAAACGTAATTGGCTAGATTATATAGATAATAATATCATACATTGGAATGACCCGGTTCTTTTCTGGGAAGCATCGAAGTCCGTGATGCGTGGTAGTATCATCTCATACATATCGGGGCGCAATAAGATTCAAAAAGACCAATATCGTTCCCTCTCCCACAAGGTACAGACTACATTTGCTGAATATGTGGCGGATTCCTTGGAGGAGAAATTAATTATATATAATCAGGCTAAATCTGTATTGGAAAATTTTTTACTTTCCCAGGCCCAATCACGATTAGATTACACAAAAAATAAATATTATAGATGGGGAGCCAGGACGGGACGCTTATTGGCCTCGTTAACTAAAGGCTATAAACGAAGAAATCACATTGTTTCCATTAAAAACAATAGGACTTCTCCTTGTCTGACACGCACATCGGACATATCAAAGGCTTTTTATGACTACTATTGCAAACTATATTCCGCAAGACCATCGACCCCAGAATCATTAGAAGAAGTTATTAGAGAGGCCAACTTACCTAGTCTAGACCCGGAACAAACTGACCTATTAAATTCAGAAATTACCGAAGAGGAAATAAGACTGGCAATCTCATCTTTACATACTGGCAAAGCTCCGGGACCAGATGGATTCTCGGGAGAATATTTTAAAATCCTATCCACAGACATTGTCCCGACGTTGTTAGAACTATATCGCACCATCCATAAACAACGTCCACACTATCCCTCCTTTAACGCTGCTTACACGACTCTCATCCCGAAGCCTGACCGTGACCCCACACAATTGAGTTCATATCGCCCTATCACTCTATTAAATGTGGACTTTAAAATTTTATCCAAAATAATGTCTTCTCGATTACAACTATTTTCCTCCTCCCTTTGCTCACCTCATCAACTAGGTTTTACCCGAGGCAGACAGCTAGTCAAGGGTATTCGTACAGCTATTGCTTCTATTGTGGCTTCCAACCAAAATCCCACTATCCCCAACATGCTTTTAAGCTTAGACGCCCAGAAAGCTTTCGATACGGTATCATGGCCATTCTTATTCAAAGTTCTGTCAACCAGAAATTTTGGCTCAGACTTTATCAACCTTATACAGTTCTTCTATAGTTCCCCCACAACTCACCTTTTAGTAGACGGCACGAGAAGTGATCCTATTGTCATGTCCAGAGGCACCCGCCAGGGCTGTCCTTTATCCCCACTGCTCTTTAATTTATCCCTCGACCCCTTACTCCGTATAATTGATTCCTGGCCCACATTGAAGGGTATCTCGATTGGCTCGGTGGAAGTAAAGCTCACCGCATTTGCAGACGATGTTCTGATATACATGTCCAATCCTAAACACACCCTCGGACCATTGTTAGAACTGCTGGATAGAGTGGGATCCCTATCTGGCTTCTTTATCAACTTTGAAAAATCCAACGCACTTTATCTTAAAAAGGGCTTTCATAGACCGTTATGGGCAAAGCAGCTACCTTTAAATTGGGCTAAAAATAAACTTCCATACCTAGGAGTCACCCTCCCCAAGAACATTATAGACCTCTATGATGTAAATATTGGGAAAACACTTTTAAAACTTACAAGGGATATTGAGGCAATGGTACAATTGCCACTTTCCTTTTTAGGAAGGGCGAACATAATAAAAATGATATACTTCCCGAAACTCCTCTACCCATTACAAGTCCTCCCCCTCATACTCTCTAGGCAAGATCTCCTACAAATCACGGCGACCTTTAGGAAATTTATTTGGAACAACAAACGCGCGAGAATTGGTCTGTAATAAATAAATAAATAAATTAGGTCAGCCTAAAACAAATGGAGGAATTAACTTTCCAGACATCCTGACGTATAGTTATGCCTCCCATGTTCGTTATATCAAAGACTGGTTGTCTAACACTCACACATACGCTGACTCATCTCTCGAACAAAATTTTATTCCACAGGTGTCTTTGGTAGCCTTTTTACACTTGACTGACGCTGAGATTTCACCCGACTTAATGATTAACCCCCTCCTAATGACCACGAGGAAAGTCTGGCTGTCTTTGAGACATAAATATAAACTACACAAATACATATCCATCCATTTGCCCTTTTTAAATAACCCGGGCTTCCAAAACGGAGAAGCCGCCTCTTCTTTCAAGGAATGGAAAACCCTGGGAATATGTAACATAGGCCAACTCCTTAATCCTAAATCCCATAAACCATTAACATATGCGGAGGCCCTATCTAAATTCCCTGACATTGGTCCACAGAACCTTGCTTTTTTTCAAGCCCAACATTATATAAGTAAAATCTCCAGACTAATGCCCACAACTGATTGGGGGAACCAATTAGACCATATATTGGTGCGACCAGAACAACATAAAGGGGCTATCTCATTCTACTATAAACAGCTCCACACCACATTAGACCATTCTTTATATAAAACTGGAATAGCACAATGGTTGGAACACTTTCCCAATCTAGAAGTAGAGGAGCTATTAAGCATGTTACATTTTTCAATAACCACGTTTCCAGCCGCCAAATACACAGAAATGTACCTAAGCATATTCCACAGATCCTACATTTCTCCCCACAGGGGTTTTTTGATAGGTCTACTAGCTGACTCTTCTTGCCCTAAATGTGGCCACCCCTCTGCCGACCTATATCATTGCTTCTGGGCCTGCCCACTTCTGAGAAGGTTCTGGTTGGCAGTATGGCGCTTTGCTTCTCAGCATTTAGTGAGTTATACTCCCCTTACACCGGAATGGGCCATATTTGGCATTATACCCCCTGGCATTAGAGTTTCCAAACCCGTTAGGAGGTTGTTGCTGGCAATCTCCTCGGCAGCTAGGAAAGCTGTCTTGCAAATGTGGGTCCATAGCTCTGTTCCGACACTGGAAATGTTTAAGGACAAACTTTTTTTTATCTGCCATATGGATTGGCTGGAGGCCTCACTGCAAAAGGAATCTCGCACGGAAGTTTTTTTTGAAACATGGGAGAGTTTTGTTGAAACACTTCCTATTCATACTAAGGAGGCCATTGGTCAGTGTTTTCGTAACACACTCTGGTATGAAACCAGGGTTTTTCTTGGAGACCCTCCCATAGAGCTTGACGGCGCCAGCTAGGGGCCCTGACGTGTTCCTATCTCTCTGTAAGTATATGGCATATTTATAGAGGGTATCTGGTATTCTTAAATATTGTGCAAACCACTTGTATATCGACTCCTCTTTAAGTCATATATTGTATTTGGTGAATGCCACGTTATATCCGTCTGATCTGCTGTTATCTTCTTAGACTGATACTCATAATGTCATCGTATTTATTGTTATTTTATTCAAAGAAATGCTTCAATAAAGAAAGAAATGTTTAAAAGAAACTTTAGGTCAGTAAGACAATACAGAAGGAAACTATATTTCAGTAAGACAATACAGTAAGAAACTATAGGTCAGTAAGACAATACAGAAGAAACTATAGGCCAGTAAGACAATACAGAAGGAAACTATAGGTCAGTAAGACAATGCAGTAAGAAACTATAGGTCAGTAAGACAATACAGAAGAAACTATAGGCCAGTAAGACAATACAGAAGAAACTATAGGCCAGTAAGACAATACAGAAGGAAACTATAGGTCAGTAAGACAATGCAGTAAGAAACTATAGGTCAGTAAGACATTACAGAAGGAAACTATAGGTCAGTAAGACAATACAGTAAGAAACTATAGGTCAGTAAGACATTACAGAAGGAAACTATAGGTCAGTAAGACAATACAGTAAGAAACTATAGGTCAGTAAGACATTACAGAAGGAAACTATAGGTCAGTAAGACAATACAGTAAGAAACTATAGGTCAGTAAGACATTACAGAAGGAAACTATAGGTCAGTAAGACAATACAGAAGGAAACTATAGGTCAGTACAACAATACAGAAGAAACTATAGGTCAGTAAGACAATACAGAAGAAACTATAGGTCAGTAAGACAATACAGTAAGAAACTATAGGCCAGTAAGACATTACAGAAGAAACTATAGGTCAGTAAGACAATAGAGAAGAAACTATAGGTCAGTAAGACAATAGAGAAGAAACTATAGGTCAGTAAGACAATACAGTAAGAAACTATAGGTCACTAAGACAATGCAGTAGGAAACTATAGGTAAGACAATACAGTCGAAAACTATAGGTCAGTAAGACAACACAGAAGGAAACTATGGGTCAGTAAGACAATACATTAAGAAACTTTAGGTCAGTAAGACAATACAGAAGGAAACTATATTTCAGTAAGACAATACAGTAAGAAACTATAGGTCAGTACAACAATACAGAAGAAACTATAGGTCAGTAAGACAATACAGAAGGAAACTATAGGTCAGTAAGACAATGCAGTAAGAAACTATAGGTCAGTAAGACAATACAGAAGAAACTATAGGCCAGTAAGACAATACAGAAGGAAACTATAGGTCAGTAAGACAATGCAGTAAGAAACTATAGGTCAGTAAGACATTACAGAAGGAAACTATAGGTCAGTAAGACAATACAGAAGAAACTATAGGCCAGTAAGACAATACAGAAGGAAACTATAGGTCAGTAAGACAATGCAGTAAGAAACTATAGGTCAGTAAGACATTACAGAAGGAAACTATAGGTCAGTAAGACAATACAGTAAGAAACTATAGGTCAGTAAGACATTACAGAAGGAAACTATAGGTCAGTAAGACAATACAGTAAGAAACTATAGGTCAGTAAGACATTACAGAAGGAAACTATAGGTCAGTAAGACAATACAGAAGGAAACTATAGGTCAGTACAACAATACAGAAGAAACTATAGGTCAGTAAGACAATACAGAAGAAACTATAGGCCAGTAAGACAATACAGAAGAAACTATAGGTCAGTACAACAATACAGAAGAAACTATAGGTCAGTAAGACAATACAGAAGGAAACTATAGGTCAGTAAGACAATGCAGTAAGAAACTATAGGTCAGTAAGACAATACAGAAGAAACTATAGGTCAGTAAGACAATACAGTAAGAAACTATAGGTCAGTAAGACATTACAGAAGGAAACTATAGGTCAGTAAGACAATACAGTAAGAAACTATAGGTCAGTAAGACATTACAGAAGGAAACTATAGGTCAGTAAGACATTACAGAAGGAAACTATAGGTCAGTAAGACAATACAGAAGAAACTATAGGCCAGTAAGACCATACAGAAGGAAACTATAGGTCAGTAAGACAATGCAGTAAGAAACTATAGGTCAGTAAGACATTACAGAAGGAAACTATAGGTCAGTAAGACAATACAGTAAGAAACTATAGGTCAGTAAGACATTACAGAAGGAAACTATAGGTCAGTAAGACAATACAGTAAGAAACTATAGGTCAGTAAGACATTACAGAAGGAAACTATAGGTCAGTAAGACAATACAGTAAGAAACTATAGGTCAGTAAGACATTACAGAAGGAAACTATAGGTCAGTAAGACAATACAGAAGAAACTATAGGCCAGTAAGACAATACAGAAGGAAACTATAGGTCAGTAAGACAATGCAGTAAGAAACTATAGGTCAGTAAGACATTACAGAAGGAAACTATAGGTCAGTAAGACAATACAGTAAGAAACTATAGGTCAGTAAGACATTACAGAAGGAAACTATAGGTCAGTAAGACAATACAGAAGAAACTATAGGTCAGTAAGACATTACAGAAGGAAACTATAGGTCAGTAAGACAATACAGTAAGAAACTATAGGTCAGTAAGACATTACAGAAGGAAACTATAGGTCAGTAAGACAATACAGTAAGAAACTATAGGTCAGTAAGACATTACAGAAGGAAACTATAGGTCAGTAAGACAATACAGAAGAAACTATAGGCCAGTAAGACCATACAGAAGGAAACTATAGGTCAGTAAGACAATGCAGTAAGAAACTATAGGTCAGTAAGACATTACAGAAGGAAACTATAGGTCAGTAAGACAATACAGTAAGAAACTATAGGTCAGTAAGACATTACAGAAGGAAACTATAGGTCAGTAAGACAATACAGTAAGAAACTATAGGTCAGTAAGACATTACAGAAGGAAACTATAGGTCAGTAAGACAATACAGTAAGAAACTATAGGTCAGTAAGACATTACAGAAGGAAACTATAGGTCAGTAAGACAATACAGAAGAAACTATAGGCCAGTAAGACAATACAGAAGGAAACTATAGGTCAGTAAGACATTACAGAAGGAAACTATAGGTCAGTAAGACAATACAGAAGAAACTATAGGCCAGTAAGACAATACAGAAGGAAACTATAGGTCAGTAAGACAATGCAGTAAGAAACTATAGGTCAGTAAGACAATGCAGTAAGAAACTATAGGTCAGTAAGACAATGCAGTAAGAAACTAGTGCCCTCATTCCGAGTTGTTCGCTCGCTAGCTGCTTTTAGTAGCATTGCACACGCTAGGCCGCCGCCCTCTGGGAGTGTATCTTAGCTTAGCAGAATTGCGAACGAAAGATTAGCAGTTCTGCTATTAAGTATTTCCTTGCAGTTTCTGAGTAGCTCCAGACCTACTCCTAGATTGCGATCACCTCAGTCCGTTTAGTTGCTGGTTTGACGTCACAAACACACCCAGCGTCCGGTTAGCCATTCCCCCGTTTCTCCAGCCACTCAGGCGTTTTAGCACACTCACGGAAATGCTCAGTTTCCGCCCCGGAAACACCCACTTCCTGTTAATCACTCACCGATCAGCAGAGCGACTGAAAAGCGTTGCTCGGACCTGTGAAAAATGGCATATTTTCGTGTGAAAATACTTAGCGCGTGCGCCCTGCGGCTCATACGCATGGCAGATTCGCCCATTTTTAGCCTGATCGCTATTTTGCTAAAAACGGCAGCGAGCGAACAACTCGGAATGACCACCAATAGGTCAGTAAGACAATACAGTAGGAAACTATAAGTCAGTAAGACAATTAAGGTATGAAACTATTATTTTATTAATTAGCAGTTTCTTATATGGCGCAGCATATTCCATTGCGATTTTTAATTAGAACAACAGTAATAGAACAAAACTGGGTAAAAAAGACAGACATAGAGGTAGGAGGGACCTGCTCACAAGCTTACAATCTATGGGGAAATAGGCATAGATACACAAGGATAGATGCTACCTATTGCATAATGGTCCACCAGATTGCTAGGTTCTTAATGGGTTGTATGATAGGATCACCCAGTGATGTTGGCCAAGTGTCAGGAGGGTGTGAGAGTAAAGAAAGACAAGATATGTGATGTTATATATACTGTACAGAGAGGATTTAATTAGATAGGGAAGCACTGAAGGTTATGTGGGTAGGTCTGGAATTTGATAGGCTTGTCTGAAGAGATGAGTTTTCAGGGAACATTTAAAGGTTTGGAGACTAGAGGCGAGTCTTACTGTGCGTGGGAGGGCATTCCACAGAGTGGGTAAAGCCCGGATAAAGTCCTGTAATTTTGAGTGTGAACAAGTAATGCGTGTGGATGAGAGACGTAGATCTTGTGCAGAGCGGAGAGGTCGGGTAGGGAGATATTTTGAGATGAGTGAAGAGATGTATGTTTGTGCAGATTGGTTAATGGCCTTGTACGTCAGTAAAAGTATTTTATATTCCTCTTTCATCCACTAGGGGACACTGGAGTCCTATACAGTAGGGGTGTGATGCCTTGAACCGGAGGTGTGGCACAATCTTAAATTAGCATTGTCTGCACAGCCGGCTCCTCCCCCTTCACATCCCTCATACCTCAGTTTGAAAAATTGTGCTGGAGGCACAATACGTGGAGCAACGGAGCTCCTGACTAAAAATCTAAAAGGGGCTGCATAACCCTAATAAAAGGGGGACAAGGCTGCCTGATATCAGAGAGACAAAGATCCCTATTGAAGGGACATGCATCTCTCCACAGGAGATCCTCAAAAACTCAACTAATAGTGAGTACTGGTAAAGCCTAGAGCGCAACAAGCTAGGAATAGAATTAAGCTTATTATATCCCCAACAGGCGCCAAAATATCTAACCCTTCGGAGATATCAAATCAGTTTGCTGGCTTCTATTCCCAACTTTATAATCTCTCGACTGACCCTTCTACCCCGCAGCCCACTCTTCCCTCTATCAACTCCTTCCTCGCTGACTTGAAACTTCCTTCCATTACCAAGGACCAATTAGAAGTACTGAATGCCCCCTGGTCCACCACGGACACGTTAAGGGCGATTAAATCCCTCCCTAAAGATAAGGCCCCAGGCCCAGACGGCTTTATAAATGATTTTTATGCTTTACTCCAGGACCTTCTGGCTCCCTCCCTGGTAACCGTTTATAATGAAATCACTTCTCAGGGCACTCTCCCAACGGAGATGCTGGAGGCTCGTATTGTCACGATCCCCAAACCAGGTAAGGACTTGACTTCTTGCCAAAACTACCGCCCCATCGCGTTGTTAAACGGAGAGATTAAAATATATTCTAAATTAATAGCTCACCAACTGAACGCCCTCCTTGATACACCCTGATCAAGTTGGATTCATCCCCGGTCGACAAGCGTCTGATAATACCCGTAGGGTATTTAACCTCGTAGACTCCATAGCCCGTGATCAGGGCCTCCTCCTGTTATCCTTAGATGCGGAGAAGGCTTTCGACCGCATAAACTGGACCTACATACGGGAAGTATTATTGAAATTTGGCTTCCACGACCGTATCCTGTCATCTATGCTCGCACTCGGCCCGGGCCTTTAGTAATGGTTTCCTGTCTTCCTCTTTCCCAATCTACAATGGCACGCGTCAGGGCTGCCCCCTCTCCCCTCTCATTTTTGTCCTGGCGATTGAACCCTTGGCAGCTAAGATTCGGGCGGACTCACAGTTCCCAGGATTCCATCTAGGCGCCGTCCCCCATAAACTATGCTTATTTGTAGATGATGTTCTTTTATTTGTAACCGACCCCTGCACCTCACTCCCTCATTTACACAATATTTTAGATAGGTACTCTGCAGCGTCCTACTACAAATTAAACACAACTAAAACTGACGCTCTGCCTATCAATCTCGCTCATTCCATGGCCCCTCTGCGTACTAAATACCCCTACAATTGGCAAACAACCTTGATAAAGTATTTGGGTATCCATATCCCCCCATCCTCCTCTTCTGTATTTGATGTTAACCTCCCCCCTTTACTGACTGCGCTACAATTGTCCACCAAATCGTGGCTCAACTATGAGATATCATGGCTGGGACTCCTGGCCGCCTTTAAAATGTCGTTGCTTCCCAAATTAATGTTTCTGTTTCGCACAATCCCCTTTGTCTTCCCCAAGAAATATTTAGATAAGGCTACTACTATCCTCACCAATTATGTCTGGTCTTTGCGACCACCTAAATTGTCCCGTGCCAGGATGTCATTACCTAGGAGAGTAGGCAGCCTCGACATGCCAAACCTCCCTCTATACCAAGAAGCTTGCCTCTTGGCTCAGATTAAAGCTCTCACAAGTGATGCCCATTCGGAGTGGACGTGTTTGGAGGGACTAACCTGCCCCAGGATCCCCTTGAGGGATCTTTTTTGGCTACCTAAATCTATGCGACCCTCGGATCTACGCCTTCTCCCCTCAACCCGAGCCACTTTACAGGTCTGGGATCAACTGACCATCGACTCATATTCTCCCCTTCATACCTTGCCGCGAATTTCCCTACGCACAGTAACCGCCCTAATCATAATTTGACAGGTTGGCGTTCTAGGGGGATCGGTCTACTGGGAGACCTGCTCAACGGGCCCGTGCTCAGCTCCTTCTCTACCATCCAAGAACGCTTTGCTTTACCTGAATCTGAGAGGCTCAGATACTATCAAATACAACATTGGTGGAACAGCCTACACCTTACCCCCTCCCCATTGCACCCTACTATGTCTCAAGTCCTGGGTCCTCTTCTTAAGGATGACTCTGCAGGTGAGATCTCCTTCTGGTACAAGACACTACTAGCATTAGTTCCCGTTCTTAAAACTAGAGCCCAAATCAGGTGGGAGGTTGATATTGGCTGTACCCTTACCGAACCCCAATGGCAACACATTTTTCTGTCTAAATGCCTAAACCATTCCGAGATGCACGTCAGGTTACTGCATAGGTTATATCTCACACCCGATAGGTTGCACACGATTTGGCCTGCATGCTTGAAGTTTTGTTGGCGTCTCTGCGGTGAGGTGGGCCATCTTTTTCATATTTTTGGACCTGCGCCTCTATTAAGTCGTACTGGGTCGAGGTGTTTGGGTTGATTAATAAAGTACTGGGACTCACCCTGACCCCCACCCTACTCATCGCTTTACTAAATGTCTACCCGCGCACCGTAGGTGCTAATTTACAATATGGTTTGGGTCATATTTGCCTTGCAGCCCGAGCGGCCTTAACCCAGAACTGGAAACAATCCGTACCCCCCCCCCCCTAATGAAAGTCATACATAAAATTCAGAAGCAATTCTTGATGGAGACTGAGTATATGCCTTGCTCCCTCTCTGCCAAGTCCCCTCTAGTGCGTTGGAAGCCTTGGATGCTCTTTACCACGGAGGGTGAGGGAGCCAACTTAGTACGGCGATCGTCCTCCCCGGACATTCACCCTCACACCCTTCCCCTAGTTGGAGACGCCTCCCCTTCCTAGGCATGGGGCCGCTCGGTGCTCGTGGTTGCAGTTCTTGGAGTTATTGTGGACTCATTCATTTTTTATTTTATTTTTCCTTTATTATGTACCCCTCACTACATTATGTCCATTGTACTCCTTCTGATACACATGTTTGATCGATTTTGAAATGTATGTATAAGTATACAAAATGTCTCTCTTATGTATTTACTACTCCCCCTTCCCCCCCTCTCCTTTTCTTTCTGTACCCCTGTTTTGCATAACAAAAAAAAAATCTGAATAAAAATTATTGATTAAAAAAAACAAAAAACTGGTACAGACTCAGGTCATTGTGCCAGTTCCACGTCACCTACAAAACAAGTGTTATGATTCCAAACTGTTATGATTCCCCTACTCCAGACCAAAGGAGATCTTATGGCAGAGGTCTGAGTACTGGAAAGATATGCTGGTTACGGGAGCAGGAAAGCCTAGTAACCCCTGGCGCCCTAACTCCGTTGTCTCGCCCGTGTTATCAGAAATCCCCTGCGAGACTATGGTTGCTTGAGCCCATGGCAGCCACGTTCGAAGGGCGGATTATGTCTGCCCAACCCCGATGCCCCCTCAGGTCTTAATGGGAGACAAAGGGAAATCCGAGACAGGGTGATAACAAGGGGCCCTCTGACTAAGCAACCAGGCCAGGGGTTACAAGCTATCTAACTTAAACCAAAAGTATGTGCGGACAAACCGCCAGGGAAAAGGACAACCAAAGATCCACTGATCCGTTACTCCTATCCAGCACCGCTGGATACCAGAGTGGATTTGTGGGAGCGGAATCCTCCGCAAAAGCTCCGGAACACAAAGAAACTAAATAATAAATAGTAAGCGGTCAAGCCGCAACACACGGCTACGCCGCGACTCACGAACACCACAGGATGTTAAAGGTGCTCGGTCGGACTCCAGGAATAGATGACAAATTCCGAGTACTGGATCACTGAGGACAGGAACAACCGGATTGAGCAGGACTGGAAACTCTATGTAACTGACACAGCAAACAGGAAGCTATCACCGGCGTCTGTGAGAAGTCCTGAGAGTGCTTAAATTTGGGAGCCCTCCAATCATGATCCAGACAGGGTAATCACATAATGATGCCGTGCAGCTGCATGCTGCACGGCCAGAATACACTTGCACTGATTAATTAAGACCCAGCAACGGGGAACGCGGTCCGACCGTGGCGTCCCCGTTGCTAGGGTCTGAGCGGCTCCGTGCGCCCGGCGTCTAGCGTTGCTAGGGAGCCGGCGGCTGTCTGCCTGCGGCGTCCCTAGTTGCTAGGCGCCGGGCCGCACTGACGGGCGGACCCTCGGCGCCTAACAGTACCCCCCCCCCTTGAGGAGGGGTCAAGGAACCCCTAAGGCCAGGTTTCTGAGGAAATTCTCGAAAAAAATGCCCTTTTGAGCCTCGGGGCATGGAGATCCTCATCCAGGACCCAAGACCTTTCTTCTGGACCATAACCTCTCCAATGTACCAAAAAATAAAGCCGACCCCGGGACAACTTGGAATCGAGAACCTTCTCCACTAAGAACTCCTGCTGACCCTGTACATCTATTGGTGATTTCCCCTGAGAGATCTTGCGAGGAAATCTACTGGACGAAACATATGGTTTTAACAAGGAGCAATGGAAGGTATTTCCGATCCGTAAAGTTTTTGGTAAACGTAACCGGAAAGCCACTGGATTGACTTTTTTGATAATATGACATGGTCCAATAAATTTAGGACCCAATCTGGCTGAGGTTTGTCGAAGTTTAATGTTGCGAGTCGACAACCATACCCTATCTCCAACTTTAAAAGTGCACGGCCGCCGGAGCCTGTCAGAAAAATTTTTCTCCCGAAATGCCGCTTTTCTGAGAGCCAGGTGCACTTTTCTCCAAATGAGTTTGAGATGAGAGGTCAAGGTCAGTGAGGAGACAGAGGAATGTTGAAAAAAGGAATTAGCTCTGGGGTGAAAACCAAAAACTGTAAAAAATGGAGATACATTGGTGGAGGAATGACAGGCATTGTTGTAAGCAAACTCTGCTAACGGAAGAAACTCAGACCAGTCATTTTGGAGTTTGGCCGAGTACAAACGCAAATATTGTTTTAATGATTGATTAACTCGCTCAGTCTGCCCGTTGGATTGGGGATGGTAGCCAGACGTTAAAGATAATTTCATCTTTAATGAGGCACAAAAAGACTTCCAAAATTGTGCAATGAATTGTGGACCCCGATCAGAAACAATATCAGTGGGTAACCCATGGAGTCTGAAAACATGGCGGAGGAACAAGACTGCCAATCCCTGGGCAGATGGCAATCGGGGAAGAGCAATGAAATGGGCCATTTTGCTAAAACGGTCCACTACCACCCATATGACTCGGCATCCGGCTGACAGAGGGAGGTCCACCACAAAATCCATGGAAATATGAGACCATGGCCTAAGAGGAACATTCAAGGGCATAAGTTGACCGATAGGCAAGGAACGGGGAACCTTATGCTGTGCACAGACCTGACAAGAAAAAACAAACTCCTTAATGTCTTTGGAAAGACCAGGCCACCATACCGAGCGGGAAACTAATTCAAAGGTTTTAGCGATCCCCGGATGCCCGGCAACTTTGCTATCGTGAAACTCCGTCAAAACCGTTGCTCTCAAAAACTCGGGGACATAAAGACGACCAGCAGGAGTATTTCCAGGAGCTTGATGTTGAAGCTGCTTTAACTGGGTAAATAAATCTTGTGTGAGGCCTGCCCGAATGACTGAAGACGGAAGTATGGGAGTAACAGGACTGTTGTCTTGAACCGGAAGAAAACTGCGTGACAGGGCATCTGCCTTGGTATTCTTGGAACCTGGCCTGAAGGTGATAATGAACTTGAAACGAGTAAAAAATAAAGCCCAACGAGCTTGCCGGGCATTCAGCCGTTTAGCTGATTCAATGTATTGAAGATTTTTGTGATCAGTCAAAACTGAAATGGTATGAGTGGCTCCTTCAAGCCAATGCCTCCACTCCTCGAAAGCCCATTTAATAGCCAGTAATTCCCGGTTACCAACATCGTAGTTGGATTCAGCAGATGAGAATTTCCTGGACATAAAGGCACAAGGATGTAATTCTAGGGAATCCGGATCCTTCTGAGATAGGATAGCCCCTACTCCAACCTCCGAGGCATCAACCTCAACAATGAAAGGCAATTCTGGGTTTGGATGTCTGAGGACAGGGGCTGAGACAAAGGCTTGTTTCAAGGCCTGAAAAGATAACTCCGCTTCACGTGACCAGTTGGTAGGATCTGCTCCCTTCTTAGTCAGTGCCACAATGGGAGCAACTAGGTCAGAGAAAGAGTGAATAAATCTTCTATAGTAATTCGCAAACCCTAAAAAGCGCTGAATTGCTTTTAAATTGGTGGGTTGCACCCAACTAAGGATGGCTTGGAGCTTCTTTGGTTCCATACAGAATCCCCGAGGGGAAATAATGTACCCTAAAAAGGATACCTCCGTGACATGAAATTCACACTTCTCCAGCTTGGCATATAGGTGATTTTCACGTAATTTTTTTAGAACCTGACGCACCTGGGTAACATGTTGTTCTATAGAGTCAGAATATATCAAAATATCGTCTAAGTAGACTACAACGAATCTTCCAAGAAATTCACGGAGCACATCGTTAATGAGATCCTGGAAAACTGCCGGAGCGTTGGACAGGCCGAATGGCATAACCAGATACTCATAGTGGCCTGACTGAGTACTGAATGCCGTTTTCCACTCATCCCCTGACTTGATTCTGATGAGGTTATATGCTCCTCTCAGGTCAATCTTAGAAAAAATCACAGCCGAACGTAGCTGATCAAAGAGGACAGAAATCAGCGGCAAAGGGTAAGTATTCTTTACTGAGATTTTATTCAAGGCTCTAAAGTCAATGCAAGGTCTGAGTGATCCATCCTTCTTCTCCACGAAGAAGAAGCCTGCACTTAAAGGGGATTTAGATGGCCTGATAAATCCTTTCCCTAGGCTTTCTTTAACATACTCATTCATGGCCACAGTTTCAGGTCCGGACAATGTATATAACCTTCCCTTAGGCAAAGTGGCACCAGGAATTAACTCAATAGCACAATCATAAGGCCTATGGGGAGGCAGAATATCCGCATTGCCCTTGGAAAATACATCAACAAAATCCTGGTATTCCACAGGAATGGGTGCGGGAATGACAGCAGCTATTCTGATGGGAAGCGTAATACATTCCTTATTACAGATGGTACCCCATTGTAAGATCTCCCCCGACTGCCAATCAATGATGGGATTATGAAAGGCCAGCCAAGGGTGACCCAGAACCACAGGAACTGCTGGGCAATGGGTAAGGAAAAACTCAATCTTTTCAGAATGCAGAGCTCCTACCGAAAGTAGAACAGGAGGTGTACAGAGAGAAATAACCCCATTGGACAAGGGACTCCCATCTAAACCATGCATGGTGATACACCTACCCAAGGCTAACTGAGGAATACCTAAGGCCTTGGCCCATGTTAAATCCATAAAGTTCCCTGCAGCTCCACTGTCCACAAAAGCCGAGACCGAGGAACAGAGGCTGCCAAAGGAAACTTTAGCTGGAACCAACAGTGAATTATTTGAGGAGATAAGCTGCAGACCAAAGTGAACCCCCTCACAACTCACTTGGTCGAGGCGTTTCCCGACTTGTTTGGATAACTACGGGCAAAATGTCCCTTACCCCCACAGTATAAACAAAGACCAGAATTTTGCCTTCTGGTTCTTTCTTCAGGAGACAGTTTGGAGAGGCCTATCTGCATGGGCTCCTCTATGTCCACAGGAATGGAAAAAACACAAGGAGTAGACCCGACAGATGCTCCTTTTTCAGCCCTCCGCTCTCTGAGACGACGATCAATCTTAATAGAGAGCTCCATGAGTTTATCGAGAGTCTCAGGAGCGGGATACTGAAGGAGACTGTCTTTTATAGACTCGGATAAGCCGAGGCGAAACTGACTGCGCAGGGCTGGGTCATTCCATCCACAGTCGTTCGACCAACGGCGAAACTCCGTACAATAAATCTCTGCGGGATTCCTACCCTGTCTGAGAGCACGCAACTGACTCTCGGCGGATGCCTCTCTATCAGGGTCGTCATACAATAGCCCTAAAGACCCCAGAAAGGCGTCTACAGACAATAAAGCCGGATCGTCTGTCTTTAAACCAAAAGCCCAGGTCTGAGGATCCCCCTGTAGCAAAGAAATAATAATTCCTACCCGCTGAGATTCCGTACCTGAGGAGACTGGTCTTAAACGAAAATACAGTTTACAAGACTCTTTAAAATTAAAAAACTGCTTTCTATCCCCAGAAAAACGGTCAGGCAGATGCATTTTTGGTTCAGGAATGACCCTCGGGGAAGTCCGTAACAGATCTTCCTGTGACCTCACCCGAAGGGACAGATCCTGAACCATCTGAGTAAGCTCTTGAATCTGGCTAACTAAAAGCTGGCCAGGATTTGGCCCAACACCGGTGGGATTCATGAGGCTGACAAATCTCCCAACTGAATAAGGGAAAAAATTAACTCCTGTTTAGTTTTAAATTTTAGTCTGGCCGGTGATAATGTTATGATTCCCGTACTCCAGACCAAAGGAGATCTTATGGCAGAGGTCTGAGTACTGGAAAGATATGCTGGTTACGGGAGCAGGAAAGCCTAGTAACCCCTGGCGCCCTAACTCCGTTGTCTCACCCGTGTTATCAGAAATCCCCTGCGAGACTATGGTTGCTTGAGCCCATGGCAGCCGCGTTCGAAGGGCGGATTATGTCTGCCCAACCCCGATGCCCCCTCAGGTCTTAATGGGAGACAAAGGGAAATCCGAGACAGGGTGATAACAAGGGGCTCTCTGACTAAGCAACCAGGCCAGGGGTTACAAGCTATCTAACTTAAACCAAAAGTATGTGCGGACAAACCGCCAGGGAAAAGGACAACCAAAGATCCACTGATCCGTTACTCCTATCCAGCACCGCTGGATACCAGAGTGGATTTGTGGGAGCGGAATCCTCCGCAAAAGCTCCGGAACACAAAGAAACTAAATAATAAATAGTAAGCGGTCAAGCCGCAACACACGGCTACGCCGCGACTCACGAACACCACAGGATGTTAAAGGTGCTCGGTCGGACTCCAGGAATAGATGACAAATTCCGAGTACTGGATCACTGAGGACAGGAACAACCGGATTGAGCAGGACTGGAAACTCTCTGTAACTGACACAGCAAACAGGAAGCTATCACCGGCGTCTGTGAGAAGTCCTGAGAGTGCTTAAATTTGGGAGCCCTCCAATCATGATCCAGACAGGGTAATCACATAATGATGCCGTGCAGCTGCATGCTGCACGGCCAGAATACACTTGCACTGATTAATTAAGACCCAGCAACGGGGAACGCGGTCCGACCGTGGCGTCCCCGTTGCTAGGGTCTGAGCGGCTCCGTGCACCCGGTGTCTAGCGTTGCTAGGGAGCCGGCGGCTGTCTGCCTGCGGCGTCCCTAGTTGCTAGGCGCCGGGCCGCACTGACGGGCGGACCCTCGGCGCCTAACACAAACTGTTTGTAGTGCCAAAACCGGACGGTTCGGTGTGACCCATTTTAATCCTAAAGTCTCTGAACCCATATTTAAAGGTGTTCAAATTCAAGATGGAATCTCTGAGAGCGGTGATCTCAGGTCTGGAGGATGGGGAATTCCTGATGTCTCTGGACATCAAGGATGCGTAACTTCATGTCCCAATTTGGCCGCCTCATCAGGCTTATCTCAGGTTTGTGTTACAGGACTGCCACTACCAGTTCCAGGACCTGCCATTTGGACTCTCCACGGGTATTTACCAAGGTGATGGCAGAGTTGATGTTGCTCCTCCGCTTGCGGGGAGTGAATGGAGGCTTCCGTTCCTGGGAATGATACTGGATACGGAGGCGCGGAGGGTATTCCTCCCAATGCAAAAGGCATTGGTGATCCAGTCGAGGGTACGGGACGTTCTAAGACCTACCCGGATTTCGGTGCACCTGTGCATTCGCCTCTTGGGGAAGATGGTGGCCTCTTACTGATCTCTGCAATATGAAATGTTTCACGCAAGGCCCTTCCAGCTGGATCTGTTGGACAAATGGTCCAGATCGCATCTCCACATGCACCAGAGGATACGTCTGTCGCCAAGAGCCAGGATTTCTCTTCTGCAGTGGCTTCCGACTTCTCACCTAGCCGAAGGTTCGGGATTAAAAATTGGATTCTGCTACCCACAGACGCAAGCCTCAGTTGTTGGGGAGCAGTCACCCAAGGGGAACAGTTCCAAGGAAAATGGTCAAGTCAAGAATCTATACTTCCGATCAACATTCTGGAACTCGGGGCGTATACAATGCCTCCCATCCCATATTCTTCAAGATCAGGCCATACAAGTTCAGTCGGACAATGTGACGGCAGTAGCATACATTAACCGACAAGGCGGAACGAAAAACAGAGCTGCAATGTCGGAGGTAAAAAGGATTCTCCTCTGGGCATAAAGACGTGGTGGCATTGTTGGCAATCTTCATTCCGGTAGTGGACAACTGGGAAGCAAACTCCCTCTGCAGACACGACCTCCATCCAGGAGAGTGGGGCCTTCACCCGCAGGTGTTCGGGTCCCTGGCACGTCGGTGGGGACTTCCCCAAATCGACATGAGGGCCTCTCGTCTCAACAAGAAGCTTGTGATATTGTTCCAGGTCGAGAGACCCGCAATCAGTGGCGGCAGACTCTCTGGTGACTCCATGGGTCTACCAGATGGTCTACGTGTTTCCACCACTTCCGTTAATCCCAAGGATTCTCAAAAAAAATAAAAAGGGAAAAGGTTCAAGCAATTCTTATTGCTCTGGACTGGCCAAGAAGGGCCTGATACGCGGATCTACTGGAGTTGCTCCTGGAGGACCTGTGGCCTCCTCCTCTTTGAGAGGATCTTCTGCAACAGGGGCCGTTAGTCTATCAAGACTTACCGCGGCTAAGTTTGACGGCATGGAGGTTGAGCGTCAAATTCTAGCCCAGAAAGGGATTCCGGATAAGGTTATTCTAACCTTGATCCAAGCCAGAAAGGGGGTAACGTCTAAACATTACCACCGTATTTGGAAGAAATAAGTCTTAGTGTGAGAACAGGAAAATTCCTGCGACGGAATTTAAGCTGGGACAGTTTCTCCTTTTTCTGCAGGCAGGAGTGGATGTGGGACTCCGTTTGGGCTCCTTGAAAGTCCAGATTTCGGCCTTGTCCATTTTCTTCCAGAAGCAATTGGCGTCTCTTCCTGAGGTTCATATTTTTTTGAAGGGTGTTCTGCACATCCAACTGCCCTTTGGGCCTCCTATGGCACCTTGGGATCTCAACGTGGTGTTGCAGTTCTTCCAATCGGATTGGTTTGAGCATTTACAGGCAGTGGACGTAAAGTTTCTTATGTGGCAGACAGTTACACTGTTGGCCCTGGCTTCAGCCAGGCGCATGTCGGAACTGGGGGGCATTGTCTCACAAGAGCCCCTACTTGATTTTTCATGAGGATCACGCAGAGCTCAGAACGCGTCAGCAGTTTCTTCCTAAGGCGGTGTCTGCATTTCACATCAACCAACCTATTGTGGTTCCGGTGATTACCGACACCTCTGCTTCTTCAAAGTCCTTAGATGTTGTGAGGTTTTTGAAAATGTATGTGAAGCGGACGGCTTGTCACAGAAATCTGACTCACTGTTTGTTTTCTATGATCCCAATAAAATTGGGTGCCCGGCTTCAAAGCAGTCTATTGCTCGCTGGATCAGGCTTACTATCCAGCATGCTTATTCTACGGCAGGCGTGCCGGTTCCAAAATCGGTTCAGGCCCACTCTACTCGGTTGGTGGTTTCTTCCTGGGCAGCTGCCCGGGGTGTCTCGACTTTACAGCTTTGACGAGCGGCTACTTGGTCAGGGTCGAACTCTAAGTTCTACAAGTTCGATACTTTGGCCGCTGAGGACCTTCAGTTTGATCAATCAGTTCTGCAGGAACCTCCGCACTCTCCCACCCGTTTTGGGAGCTTTGGTGCATCCCCATGGTACTAAATGGACCCCAGTATCCTCTAGGATGTAAGAGAAAATAGGATTTTAATTACCTACCGGTAAATCCTTTTCTCGTAGTGCGTAGAGGATGCTGGGCACCCGCCCGGTGCTTCGTTTTTCTGCACTGTTACTTGGTTAAGTATTATAGTTGGTTCAGCCATTGCTGTACCTTTTCAAGTTTGGTTAGCATGGCTTTCTTCTTGGTTGTGTGTGCTGGTTCGAATCTCACTACTGTTCAGTTAAATCCTTCTCTTGAAGTATGTCCGTCTCCTCGGGCACAGTTTCTAGACTGAGTCTGGTATAGGGAGCATAGAGGGAGGAGCCAGCCCACACTATTAATTTCTTAAAGTGCCCATGGCTCCTAGTGGACCCGTCTATTCCCTATGGAACTAATGTGGACCCAAGTATCCTCTACGGACTACGAGAAAAGGATTTACCGGCAGGTAATTAAAATCCAATTTTTTCCCCCCTTTGATTTTTTCTACTCTGCTTGATAGTGTGTCTTGTATGTTCAAGTCTTCCTTTTCTCCTGAAATCCGGCTCCTGCCTTTTGGCTTGTTAACAAAACTAGCTTCCCTAGGCTGGAGGTGGGGTATATGAGGAGGAGGTCCGGTGCATCATGGGAGCTAAAAGCTTAACTGTGTGGTGCCCAGTCAACTCCTACCACCTACACCCCAATACAAGGACTGTGGACCTCAAAGAAAAAGATGTCCTTCTATATATATTTTCACATCATTTGGGATATCCATCATTGATATTACATTGTTTGTACATCATTCACTGCATAATTTATGTATTGTATTGGATAGCGCGTATAGGTGGTAGTACCTTTTTTCTCAAAGAAAAAGAGTTACCCTGGTAAGTCGACCGTAAGTCTTGTTAACTTCAAATATCAATTGTGTAGACTTCAAATAATTGTGTAAACTTTAAACGGTAATTGTGGATTTGTTCCTGATGAACAAATTCCTAATTACTTGTGAATAATAGTTCCTGCTCTGTGCAGTACTGAGGTTATGACTTTAGAGAATGTAATGGCCAGATCCAATATTGCTCAATTTAAGGTCTCCCAGTAGCCTTACTACATACATAAATGTCTATCTCCTGGTGTGTGCAGCTCTACAGGTTACATAGGAGTATATATGTATATATGTATATGTGTGTGTGTATGTATGTATGTATGTATATATATATATGTATGTATGTATGTATGTATGTATGTGTGTATATATATATATATATATGTATATATATATATATATATATATATATATTCTTTTTGTTTATTAGATTAGTTTTTCATTAATCTTTTTGTGGTCACCTTCTCTCATGCACTCTGATTTAAGTTAATTATAGATTGTGCCGCTGTTCTCCTGGGTGCTTTACATTAGGTGTGTAGGTAACGGTCTCACCTATATAAGGTAAGTTGCTGTGAGCTTTACACCAGGTAGCAGCATACCTAAAGTGTAACACTAATGTGATAGCTGTTTTTATGGTAATTATTTTGAGCAATAGAGCAGAGCCTGCAGTATAGTGGGGTCCCTTGTCGGGGGCTGCAGGCTTAAATGCATTGGTCAATAGGTGAACTAAATCTCCACTGTTTATTATTGTTAGTTATTATAGTGAGTGCAGAGCCCCAGTGAGATAGATATAGGGCCATATGCAACTGCGGTCGAATTGCCGCAAATGACGAAAAACGGGGCATTTTCGACAAAAAAAACTGATTCAACATTGCAATACAGTACTTTTCGACAAAAAAACGGCCGTTTCAGATTCGACTTTTTGCAATTCGACATTTGTCAAATTCGACATGTCTGCAATGGTTAAAATGCAGCTTTTCGACAAAAGTATATTCAATTGAAGAATGTCGATTCGACAACAGTGCTTTTCGACAGTCATTTCGTCAGTTTCAGTCCGCCTCATTTTGCTGGCGTGATCTAATAAAAAAAAATTAAAACGTGTTTTTTGGTGTTTTTTTTTATTTTTTATTGGTAGTAGCATATCTATTTATATTAGAAGGGATTATCTACTTGGTTTGTCTATTTAGGAGCCACAAGTATTATTTAATATAATTTTTTATATATATATTTTTTTTACTGACTAAAATAATGAGAGATCAGAGCATGTTTTTCTGTGGGAATGGGTTAAAAATCCTGAAAGAAAATGCGTGGGGTCCCCCCTCCTAAGCATAACCAGCCCCGGGCTCTTTGAGCCGGTCCTGGTTGTAAAAATACGGGGGGGGGGGGGGTGACAGGGGATTCCCCGTATTTTAACAACCAGCATCGGGCTCTGCATCCAGTCCTGGTGCCAAAAATATGGGGGACAAAAGACGTAGGTCCCCCGTATTTCTCTAACGTCCTAGTGGATGCTGGGGACTCCGTAAGGACCATGGGGAATAGACGGGCTCCGCAGGAGACAGGGCACTTTAAGAAAGAATTTGGATACTAGTGTGCTCTGGCTCCTCCCTCTATGTCCCTCCTCCAGACCTCAGTTTGAATCTGTGCCCAGACGAGCTGGGTGCTGTTTAGTGAGTTCTCCTGAGCTTGCTATAAGAAAGTATTTTGTTAGGTTTTTTGTATTTTCAGGGAGATCTGCTGGCAACAGACTCTCTGCATCGTGGGACTGAGAGGAGAGAAGCAGCCCTACTCTCTGCAGATAGGTCTTGCTTCTTAGGCTACTGGACACCATTAGCTCCAGAGGGATCGTACACAGGATCTCACCCTTTGTCGTCCGATCCCGGAGCCGCGCCGACGTCCCCTTTGCAGAGCCGGAAGACAGAAGCCGGGTGAAAGAAGCAAGAAGACTTCAAAATCGGCGGCAGAAGACTCCAGTCTTCATACTGAGGTAGCGCACAGCACTGCAGCTCCCACACTACACCCACATACTCCGGTCATTGTAGGGTGAAGGGGAGGGGCGCCCTGGGTAGCAATTAGGACCTCTTGGCAAAAGTTGGGCATATATACAGTTGGGCACTGTGTATATGCATGAGCCCCCGCCATAATTGTGTACAGAAATGCGGGACAGAAGCCCGCCGCTGAGGGGGCGGGGCTTCTTCCTCAGCACTCACCAGCGCCATTTTCTCTCCACAGCTCCACTGAGAGGAAGCTCCCCAGGCTCTCCCCTGCAGATTCACGGTAGAAGAGGGTAAAAAGAGAGGGGGGGCACATAAATTAGGCGCAAAAACATATTATACAGCAGCTACTGGGTTAACACTAAGTTACTGTGTGATTCCTGGGACATATAGCGCTGGGCTGTGTGCTGGCATACTCTCTCTCTGTCTCTCCAAAGGGCCTTGTGGGGGAACTGTCTTCAAAAAGAGCATCCCCTGTGTATGTGGTGTGTCGGTACGCTTGTGTCGACATGTTTGACGAGGAAGGCTATGTGGAAGCAGAGCGGGAGCAAATGAATGTGGGGTTGCCGCCGACGGTGCCGACACCTGATTGGATGGATATGTGGAATGTTTTAAATGATGTTAATTCCTTTCATAAAAGGTTGGATAAAGCTGAAACCTTAGGACAGTTGGGGCCTCAGCCCATGCCTGATCCTATGTTGCAGAGGCCGTCAGGGTCTCAGAAGCGTCCACTATCCAAAATTGTTGACACAGATACCGACATGGATTCTGACTCCAGTGTCTATTGCGATGATGCAAAGTTACAGCCTAAATTGGCTAAAGCCATCCATTATATGATTATAGCAATGAAGGATGTGTTGCACATCACAGAGGAAACCCCAGTCCCTGACAAGAGGGTTCATATGTATGGGGAAAAAAGGCAGGTGGTGACCTTTCCCCCTTCACATGAGCTAAAAGAGTTATGTGAAAAGGCTTGGGAATCTCCAGATAAAAAAACTGCAGATTTCCAAACGGATGCTTATGGCGTATCCTTTCCCGCCAACGGACAGGTTACGCTGGGAATCCTCCCCTAGGGTGGACAAAGCTCTAACACGCTTATCCTAGAGGATAGCCCTGCCGTCACAGGATACGGCCACCCTAAAAGATGCTGCAGATAGAAAACAAGAGGGTACCCTGAAGTCCATTTATACACATTCAGGTACCTTACTAAGGCCGGCAATTGCGTCGGCCTGTGTGTGTAGTGCTGTAGCAGCATGGACGGATACCTTATCTGAGGAACATGATACCTTGGACAAGGATACTATATTAATGACCCTGAGGCATATAAAAGATGCTATCCTATATATGAGAGATGCTCAAAGAGACATTAGCCTTCTGGGCTCTAGAATAAATGCAATGTCGATTTCTGCCAGAAGGGTCCTGTGGACTCTGCAATGGACAGGCGATGCTGACTCAAAAAGGCACATGGAGGTTTTACCTTACAAGGGTGAGGAGTTGTTTGGGGAGGGTCTCAGACCTGGTCTCCACAGCTACTGCTGGAAAGTCAAACTTTTTGCCATATGTTCCCTCACAACCTAAGAAAGCACCGTATTACCAGATGCAGTCCTTTCGATCACAAAAACACAAACTCAGAGGTGCGTCTTTTCTTGCCAGAGGCAAGGGCAGAGGAAAGAAGCTGCACAACACAGCTAGTTCCCAGGAACAGAAGTCCTCCCGGCTTCCACTAAATCCACTGCATGACGCTGGGGCTCCACAGACGGAGCTAGGCCCGGTGGGGGTGCGTCTCCAAAATTTCAGCCACAAGTGGGTTTACTCCCAGGTGGATCCATGGGCAATAGAGATTGTGTCTCAGGGATACAAGCTGGAATTCGAAGAGATGCCCCCTCACCGATACCTCAAATCGGCCCTGCCAGCTTCCCCCTTAGAGAGGGAAATAGTGTTAGCTGCAATTCACAAATTGTATCTTCAGCAGGTGGTGGTCAAGGTTCCCCTCCTTCAACAAGGGAAGGGTTATTATTCGACCATGTTTGTGGTACCGAAACCGGACGGTTCGGTCAGACCCATATTGAATTTAAAATCCCTGAACATATACCTGAAAAGGTTCAAGTTCAAAATGGAATCGCTCAGAGCGGTCATCGCAAGCCTAGAAGGGGGGGATTTTATGGTGTCTCTGGACATAAAGGATGCATACCTTCATGTCCCCATTTATCCACCTCATCAGGCGTACCTCAGATTTGTGGTACAGGATTGTCATTACCAATTGCAGATGTTGCCGTTTGGTCTCTCCACGGCACCGAGAATATTTACCAAGGTGATGGCGGAAATGGTGGCGCTCCTGCGAAAGCAAGGGGTCACAATTATCCCATACTTGAACGATCTCCTTATAAAGGCGAGGTCCAGAGAGCAGTTGCTGATCAGCGTAGCATGCTCTCGGGAAGTGTTACAACAGCACGGCTGGATTCTAAATATTCCAAAATCGCAGTTGATTCCTACAACTCGTCTGCCCTTCCTGGACATGATTCTGGACACAGACCAGAAGAGGGATTATCTCCTGATGGAGAAGGCTCAGGAGCTCATGACACTGGTCAGAGACCTATTAAAACCAAAACAGGTGTCTGTGCATCACTGCATGCGAGTCCTGGGAAAGATGGTGGCATCATATGAGGCCATTCCCTTTGGCAGGTTCCATGCGAGGACCTTTCAATGGGATCTGTTGGACAAGTGGTCCGGATCACATCTACAGATGCATCGGCTGATCACCCTATCCCCCAGGGCCAGGGTGTCTCTCCTGTGGTGGCTGCAGAGTGCTCACTTTCTCGAGGGCCGCAGATTCGGCATTCAGGACTGGGTCCTGGTGACCACGGATGCAAGCCTCCGAGGGTGGGGGCCAGTCACACAGGGAAGAAATTTCTAAGGTCTGTGGTCAAGTCAGGAGACTTGCCTTCACATCAATATCCTGGAACTAAGGGCCATATACAACGCCCTACGTCAAGCGGAGACTCTGCTTCGCGACCAATCGGTGCTGATTCAGTCTGACAACATCACCGCAGTGGCTCATGTAAACCGCCATGGTGGCACAAGGCGCAGGGTGGCAATAGCGGAAGCCACGAGAATCCTTCGCTGGGCGGAGAATCACGTAAGAGCACTGTCAGCAGTGTTCATTCCGGGGGTGGACAACTGGGAAGCAGACTTTCTCAGCAGGAACGACCTCCACCCGGGAGAGTGGGGACTTCATCAAGAAGTCTTCACGCAGATTGCAAGTCGGTGGGAACTGCCACAGGTGGACATGATGGCATCCCGCCTCAACAAAAAGCTACAGAGGTATTGCGCCAGGTCAAGAGACCCTCAGGCAATAGCTGTAGACGCACTAGTGACACCGTGGGTGTTCCAGTTGGTTTATGTATTCCCTCCTCTTCCTCTCATACCCAAGGTGCTGAGAATCATAAGAAAAAGAGGAGTGCGAACAATACTCATTGTTCCGGATTGGCCAAGAAGGACTTGGTATCCAGATCTGCAAGAAATGCTCTCAGAGGACCCATGGCCTTTGCCTCTAAGACAGGACTTGTTGCAACAGGGGCCTTGTCTGTTCCAAGACCTACCGCGGCTGCGTTTGACGGCATGGAGGTTGAACGCTGGATCCTAGCAGAAAAAGGCATTCCGGATGAGGTCATTCCTACTCTGATAAAGGCTAGGAAGTACGTGACTGCTAAACATTATCACTGTATATGGCGAAAATATGTTGCTTGGTGTGAGGCCAGGAATGCCCCCACGGAGGAATTCCAGCTGGGCCGTTTCCTTCACTTCCTACAGGAGGGAGTGACTTTGGGACTAAAATTGGGTTCCATTAAGGTCCAGATTTCGGCCCTGTCTATTTTCTTTCAAAAAGAACTTGCTTCTCTGCCTGAAGTTCAGACATTTGTAAAGGGAGTGCTACATATTCAGCCCCCTTTTGTGCCTCCATTGGCACCTTGGGATCTTAACGTGGTGTTGTTTCCTGAAGTCACACTGGTTTGAGCCACTTAAAACCGTGGAGTAAAAATTTCTCACGTGGAAGGTGGTCATGTTATTAGCCTTAGCTTCAGCTAGGCGTGTGTCAGAATTAGCGGCCTTGTCACATAAAAGCCCCTATCTGGTTTTCTATATGGACAGGGCAGAATTGCGGACCCGTCCACAATTTCTGCCAAAAGTGGTGTCATCTTTTCATATAAACCAACCTATTGTGGTGCCTGTGGCTACTCGTGACTTGGAGGATTCCGAGTTACTAGATGTGGTCAGGGCTTTGAAGGTTTATGTAGCCAGGACGACTGGAGTCAGGAAAACTGAGTCGCTGTTTATCCTGTATGCATCCAACAAGCTGGATGCTCCTGCTTCAAAGCAAACTATTGCTCGCTGGATCTGTAACACGATTCAGCAGGCTCATTCTGTGGCTGGATTGCCACTGCCAAAATCAGTAAAAGCCCATTCCACAAGGAAGGTGGGCTCTTCTTGGGCGGCTGCCCGAGGGGTCTCGGCATTACAGCTTTGCCGAGCAGTTGCTTGGTCAGGTTCAAACACTTTTGCAAAGTTTTACAATTTGATACCCTGGCTGAGGAGGACCTTGTGCTCATTCGGTGCTGCAGTGTCATCCGCACTCTCCCGCACGTTTAGGTGCTTAGGTATAATCCCCATGGTCCTTACGGAGTCCCCAGCATCCACTTAGGACGTTAGAGAAAATAAGATTTTACTTACCGGTAAATCTATTTCTCGTAGTCCGTAGTGGATGCTGGGCGCCCCGTCCCAAGTGCGGACTTCTTCTGCAATACTTGTATATAGTTATTGCTTAAATAAGGGTTATGTTATGGTTGCATCAGGTTGATCTGATGCTCCGTTGTTCATACTGTTAACTGGTAAGTTTATCACAAGTGATACGGTATGATTGGTGTGACTGGTATGAGTCTTACCCTGGATTCCAAAATCCTTTCCTTGTACTGTCAGCTCTTCCGGGCACAGTTTCTCTAACTGAGGTCTGGAGGAGGGACATAGAGGGAGGAGCCAGAGCACGCCAGTATCCAAATTCTTTCTTAAAGTGTCCTGTCTCCTGCGGAGCCCATCTATTCCCCATGGTCCTTACGGAGTCCCCAGCATCCACTACGGACTACGAGAAATAAATTTACCGGTAAGTAAAATCTTATTTTTTCACACCAGCATCGGGCTCCACTAGCCAGGGACATAATGCCACAGCCGGGGGGACACTTTTATACCAGTCCCTGCGGCCGTGGCATTAAATCCCCAACTAGTCACCCCTGGCCGAGGTATCCTGGAGGAGTGGGGACCCCTTAAATCAAGTGGTCCCCCTCTCCAGCCACCCAAGGGCCAGGCGTGAAGCCCGAGGCTGTGTGTCCCCCCCCATCCAAGGGCGGCAGATGGGAGGCTGATAGCCAAGTGTAAAAAAAATAAATTGTTTTTTGTAGCAGGACTACAAGTCCCAACAAGCCTCCCCTGCAGGCTGGTACTTGGAGAACCTCAAGTACCAGCTTGTGGGGGGGGAAACGGGCCCGCTTGTACCTGTAGTTCTACTACAAAAAAAATACCCAAATAAACAGTACACACACACCGTGACAGTATAACTTTATTACATACATGCACACCGACACACACATACCTATGTTGACACGAAGCAGTCGGTCCTCTTCACCAGTAGAATCCACGGGGTACCTGTAAATAAAATTATACAACAATCCTGTGTAGATCGGTCCTCTTCTGAGCTTGTAATCCACGTACTTGGCAAAATAATAAAACGCAAAACACGATCCACGCACTGAAAGGGGTTCCATGTTTACACATGGGACCCCTTTCCCCGACTGGCGTGACCCCCCGTGACTGCTGTCAAAGAGGGTCCCTTCTGCCAATCAGGGAGCGCTACGTCGTGGCACTCTCCTGATTGGCTGTGCGCGTCTGAGCTGACAGGCGGCACATAGGCGCTCCATTATATTCAATGGTGGGAACTTTGCGGTCAGCGGTTGACCACGAGTAACCTCAACCGCTGACGCAAAGTTCCCACCATTGGATACAATGGAGCGCCTATGCGCTACATTGTATCTCGAGTGCGCCGCCTGACAACTCAGAAGCGCACAGCCAATCAGGAGAGTGCCACGACATGGCGCTCCCTGATTGGCTGAAGGGACCCTCTTTGACAGCAGTCACAGGGGGTCCCTGCAGTCGAGGAAAGGCAGGGCGTAGATCGTGTTTTGTGTTTTATTATTTTGCCAAGTACGTGGATTACAAACTCTGAAGAGGACCAATCTACACAGGATTGTTGTGAGTACAATTTTATTTACAGGTACCCCATGGATTCTACTGATGAAGAGGACCGACTGCTTCATGTCAACATAGGTAAGTATTTGTGTGACGGTGTACATGTATGTCACGGTGTGTGTGTACTGTTTTTATTTGGGTATTTTTTTTGCAGTAGAACTACAGGTACCAGCGCGCCCCCCCCCCCCCTGCATGCTGGTACTTGTGGTTCTCCAAGTACCAGCTTGCGGGGGAGGCTTGCTGGGACTTGTAGTTTTGCTACAAAAAATAATATTCTTTTCTCTTACATCCTAGAGGATGCTGGGGACTCTGTAAGGACCATGGGGTATAGACGGGCTCCGCAGGAGATAGGGCACTTTAAGAAAGAATTTGGATACTAGTGTGCTCTGGCTCCTCCCTCTATGTCCCTCCTCCAGACCTCAGTTTGAATCTGTGCCCAGACGAGCTGTCCATGTCACCTCTAGTAATCCCACATGAGCGTCCATGTCACCTCTAGTAATCCCACATGAGCGTCCATGTCACCTCTAGTAATCCCACATGAGCGCCCATGTCACCTCTAGTAATCCCAAATGAGTGTCCATGTCACCTCTAGTAATCCCACATGAGCGTCCATGTCACCTCTAGTAATCCCACATGAGCGTCCATGTCACCTCTAGTAATCCCACATGAGCGTCCATGTCACCTCTAGTAATCCCACATGAGCGTCCATGTCACCTCTAGTAATCCCACATGAGCGCCCATGTCACCTCTAGTAATCCCAAATGAGCGTCCGTGTCACCTCTAATAATCCCCCATGAGCGTCCATGTCACCTCCTAGTAATCCCACATGAGCGTCCATGTCACCTCTAATAATCCCCCAAGAGCATCCATGTCACCTCTAGTAATCCCACATGAGCGTCCATGTCACCTCTAATAATCCCCCAAAAGCATCCATGTCACCTCTAGTAATCCCACATGAGCGCCCGTGTCACCTCTAGTTATCCCACATGAGTGTCCATGTCACCTCTAGTAATCCCAAATGAGCGTCCATATCACCTCTAATAATCCCCCATGAGCGTCCATGTCACCTCCTAGTAATCTCACATGAGCGTCCATGTCACCTCTAATAATCCCCTCTAGTAATCCCACATGAGCATCCATGTCACCTCTAGTAATCCCACATGAGCGTCCATATCACCTCTAGTAATCCCACATGAGCGCCCATGTCACCTCTAATAATCCCCCATGAGCGCCCACGTCACCTCTAGTAATCCCACATGAGTGTCCATGTCACCTCTAATAATCCCCCAAGAGCATCCATGTCACCTCTAGTAACCCCACATGAGCGTCCATGTCACCTCTAGTAATCCCACATGAGCATCCATGTCACCTCTAGTAATCCCACTTGAGCGTCTGTGTCACCTCTAGTAATCCCACATGAGTGTCCATATCACCTCTAGTGATCCCACATGAGCGCCCATGTCACCTCTAATAATCCCCCATGAGCGCCCACGTCACCTCTAGTAATCCCACATGAGTGTCCATGTCACCTCTAATAATCCCCCAAGAGCATCCATGTCACCTCTAGTAACCCCACATGAGCGTCTGTGTCACCTCTAGTAATCCCACATGAGCGTTTGTGTCACCTCTAGTAATCCCACATGAGCGTCCATGTCACCTCTAGTAATCCCACATGAGCGCCCATGTCACCTCTAATAATCCCACATGAGCACCCGTGTCACCTCTAGTTATCCCACATGAGCGTCCATGTCACCTCTAATAATCCCCCATGAGCTTCCATGTCACCTCTAGTAATCCCATATGAGCGCCCACGTCACCTCTAGTAATCCCACATGAGCGCCCACGTCACCTAGTAATCCCACATGAGCATCTGTGTCACCTCTAGTAATCCCACATAAGCGCCCATGTCACCTCTAATTATCCCCCATGAGCTTCCATGTCACCTCTAGTAATCCCATATGAGCGTCTGTGTCACCTCTAGTAATCCCACTTGAGCCTTCAGTGTTGATCAAGCTCCAGTCTAAGCATCCTATCTTTTGTTTTTTTAATAAACATAAAAGCACTGATTACAGGTAAAAAAAAAATGGCAGTTATAGAATTATATATTGTGTCCTGTTACATCCTGGGTCTTGTCTGCTCATTTTATATATTAATGTATTTTATTTCCAGCAGATGGACCCACAAGCAGGAATATCTCAGAAGTACATCTAATGTTATCCCTGGATTGTGACATAACAGATAATGACAGTAGACAGGATTTTCCAGGAGATAATCCCATTACCCCAATTATACATCCAGCTCTATCAACTAATCCCCCTGATCCTGGGAAATGTTCTCCTGATCACTCTGATATTGGTGCATCTATTACAGCTCTGAGATTAGATACAGAGTTTCCCTGTTCTACAGACGCCAAATGTTTTACACAGAACACAAACCGTATTACTCATCAGCCAGCTAAGGCAGGTGAGAGGCCATTTCCATGTTCTGAGTGTGGGAAATGTTTTACATATAAATCAAATCTTGTTACACATCAGAGAAGTCACACAGGTGAGAAGCCGTATTCCTGTTCTGAGTGTGGGAAATGTTTTACACAGAAATCAGATCTTGTTACACATCAGAGAAGTCACACTGGTGAGAAGCCATTTCCATGTTCTGAGTGTGGGAAATGTTTTACATATAAATCAAATCTTGTTACACATCAGAGAAGTCACACAGGTGAGAAGCCGTATTCCTGTTCTGAGTGTGGGAAATGTTTTACACAGAAATCAGATCTTGTTACACATCAGAGAAGTCACACTGGTGAGAAGCCATTTCCATGTTCTGAGTGTGGGAATTTTTTTACATATAAATCAAATCTTGTTACACATCAGAGAAGTCACACAGGTGAGAAGCCGTATTCCTGTTCTGAGTGTGGGAAATGTTTTGTAGAGAAATCAGGTCTTGTTATACATCAGAGAAGTCACACAGGTGAGAAGCCGTATTCCTGTTCTCAGTGTGGGAAATGTTTTGCACAGAAATCGAGTCTTTTTAAACATCAGAGAAGTCACACAGGTGAGAAGCCGTATTCCTGTTCTGAGTGTGGGAAATGTTTTGCATCGAAATCAAGTCTTGTTACACATCAGAGAAGTCACACAGGTGAGAAGCCATTTTCCTGTTCTGAGTGTGGGAAATGTTTCACACAGAAATCAGCCCTTGTTACACATAAGAGAAGTCACACAGGTGAGAAGCCGTATTCCTGTTCTGAGTGTGGGAAATGTTTTGCATCTACATCAGATCTTGTTAAACATCAGAGAAGTCACACAGGTGAGAAGCCGTATTCCTGTTCTGAGTGTGGGAAATGTTTTGCATCTAAATCAAATCTTGTTAAACATCAGAGAAGTCACACAGGTGAGAAGCCATTTTCATGCTGTGAGAGAAATAAATCCGCTCTTGTTGAACATATTAGACATTACCCAAGCACGGAACCATTTAAATCTTCTGGAGTATAATTATCACTGTCATGCAATGTTCCTCAAGGGTCAATCCTATCTCCTATGCGTCATGCAATATACAGTCTGGTCCATATATATTGGGACATCGACACAATTCTCATATTTTGGGCTCTATACACCACCACAATGGATTTGAAATTAGACAAAACAAGATGTGCTTTAACTGCAGACTTTCCGCTTTAATTTGAGGGTATATACATCAAAATCAGGTGAATGGTGTAGGAATTGAAATGGTTTTTATATGTGCCTCCCACTTTTTAAGGGACCAAAAGTAATGGTACAAACTAAACAATCCTAAATCAAATATTGTAAATCAGATCAGTGCGCTCGTCCAGTTCAACAAAAAGTACTTTACTACTTAATGTGGTCGCAGCCCGGATCAGTGTTTCGTGAATTGAGCTTTGACATATTTTCCAAGGGCGATCTGATTACCATCTCCTAGATGAAGACCTGGATACAATATCCATACTGATATGCAAATATTTATTTATCTGGTACGCATATAAATTTTGTGTGATAACTGAATTTAATCCCACATACGGAAATATACTACGCTATATAGCGATTCTTTGTGTCTCCTAGCAGCATTTAGATCCCAGTAGTAACCTGGACTAAAGAATGGGGGACTGATACGCCATGTGTCAAGCCGTAATCCGTACGCTATAATATTCTTGCGTGTGACAAAACTAGTGATGAGCGGATTCGGTTTTACTCTGTTCTCAAAACGGCATCTTATTGGCTTACAGATGTCATGTGTTTTGTATAGCCAATAAGATTCTGCTTTGAGATCCGAGTAAAACCGAATCCGCTCATCACTAGACAAAACTGATTGAAAAATACTACACCATAGTCGCTCTCTTGTTTCTTCCTTTGATTCCAAAATCCTAAATCAAACTTTTACTTTTTAATATTTTGTTGCAAATCCTTTTGTCAGTTACAGCCTGAAGTCTGGAAGGCATAGACATCACCAGACGCTGGGTTTCATCCCTGGTGCTGCTCTGCCAGGCCTCTACTGCAAATGTCTTCAGTTCCTGCTTGTTCTTGGGGCATTTTCCCTTCAGTTTTGTCTTCATGAAGTGAAATGCATGCTCAATCGGATTCAGGTCAGGTGATTGACTTGGCCATTGCATAACATTCCACTTATTTGCCTTAAAAAACGCTTTGGTTGCTTCTGCAGTATGCTTCGGGTCATTGTCCATCTGCACTGTGAAGCGCCTTCCAATGAGTTCTGAAGCATTTGCCTGAATATGAGCAGATAATATTGCCCGAAACACTTAAGAATTCATCCTGCTGCTTTTGTCAGCAGTCACATTATCAATAAATACAAGGGAACCAGTTCCATTGGTATCCATACATGCCCACGCCATGACACTACCACCACCATGCTTTACTGATGAGCTGGTAGGTTTTGGATCATGAGCAGTTCCTTTCCTTCTCCATACTCTTTTCTTCCCATCACTCTGGTACAAGTTGATATTTGTCTCATCTGTCCATAGGATGTTGTTCCAGGACTGTAAAGGCTTTTTTAGATGTTGTGTTGTTTGCAAACTCTAATCTGGTCTTCCTGTTTTATTGCTCACCAATGGTTTACATCTTGTGGTGAACCCTCTATATTCACTCTTGTGAAGTCTTCTCTTGATTGTTGACTTTGACACATATACACCTATCTCCTGGAGAGTGTTCTTGATCTGGGCAACTGTTGTGATGGGGTTCGTGCTATTTAGTACACTAGTAGTGTACTAAATAGCACGAACAGCTTGTAACGTAGAGTGGCAAGTTTAATCTTTCTATGTATAATGGAGAGAAATAAAAGCTCCTCCCTAAGTTCCTGGATGCCAAATCACTGTCCTTAGTATCTCTGTACAGTTTTTTCTATTAGAGTACTAATTAGCAGGAACAGCTTATAATGTAAAACACAGATTCTCTAATGCCGACGATCTACTGTGCTGCTCGAACAGTTAGTTGCCTCAGAATACACTAATTTATATCTACTGTTATGTCTATACGTGCTCATTACCGCTGTGTATTTTAGATAGTGAATGAGTCACTCCTGCAGATTTATCCCGATTTGTGTGAAACCTGTGTGCACCCTTCTGTTGAATGTTTTACAATGGATTACACAGAAAAAATAATAAAGTGAATGTCACTGGAACACAAAAAAAATTGACACTTTGGGAATCGAACCCGGTACTCAGCGTGGCAGACCGGAGCCTTCATCGCTAGCCCACAGCACTGCATGGAAGATTCTCAAGTTCATGTGTAAAAGTACTGCAAAGAGCGATTCCTCCCCATTGGTGTTTGTTTATGCCGTTAGGGGAGTCGGACGCTCATTTTGTGCACTGTACATACTGTAAAGTCAATGAGCTACATTATTCCTTTCACACATTAGTTGTGTCTGCATACACAAGTGTTTTAACACGTTCATTTGCGTCTGTATAAACTATACACACAGGGATTTGGCATCCAGAAACTTAGGGAGGAGCTTTTATCTCTCCCTATTATACTTAATACTACGGGATTTGGACACTCGCATATCCCTAACATCAATAGACCATACTGTATCTGTAACACGTTCATTTGCATCTGTATATGCTGTACTATTTGCACCTGTACTGTATATACTGTTATATACTTTATAACATACTGTAGCATAATGTAGCGTAATGAGATGCACCAGTAAAGTAGTTCTTACGCTGTAGTTCAGTATTGTATTTTAATGGAGACCACACGCTTGGGCATTGGTGATTTAAAAAAGCGACATCTAGTGGATGATCTTAGGTATTACACTCGAAGGTAATGCCAAACGCTCTGTGTACCTTCCTACGACTAGGCGCGCCTCCTTGCGCCCAGGTACGCTGCGTATGCCTGATCGCGACTAACGCCTCAGCCAGCCAAGATAACGGAGGACCCGTCTGTATATTTAGTTCCTAAATAATACATCCCAAATGCTTAGGTCTTTTTTCTGCTATTTATTTTGTATCTTGTGCTTTGTGTAAATGTGAATGTCTAATACCAGTTTGCACAGTCTGTATTGCTGCACGACAATATGGCGGCCATTGGAACGTGTTTTCACTTCTTCTAGTTTGCCTAACTTGCTGCAGTCATTGATCAGGAGTGCTGAGTGTTTTCTGATACAAGATCCTATCTATATATACCCTGTACATTACCATGTGCATTAGAGTCACCCGGGTTCCATCTGCTGTGGTTTGTTGTATGTTACATCTATATGGTGCGGATACTCCCCTGTATGATTTCATAATAAAAGCTTTTGATTGCATCTAATTATTGCATTAAATCTTTTATTTTTATTCTGTTTTATATTCCCGTCTGAGTAATTACGCCATAATGTCTAATCTCGGAGTGGACACCAGAAGATGTAAAGAAACCGTGTAAGTGTTCCATCATTCTGTTTCGTGTAAGCATACAGGTAAGTGATGGCACGGTGGTCACTGACCGTCACATTCAGGTGGTATAATGGAAGTGGACTATCTGGGCTTATTCTAGTCTACTGCAGAAATAAAAAAAATCAGCCTTTATCCTGCTTAAAAAAATGACAAAGCCCATAAATCAAGCTTGGTCGGACAAGACAGAAGCCACATTAATGGTGGCACATCATATAGGCTGAGGACCCATGCTTCTGCTATATATGGCATAACCCTCTTTGTCGAAAAAAACCTTCCCTTCACCACTCACAATGTCCACCATTGCCCTTTCAGAAGGGACACAACTTTGCTTGTTCCACCTACTTCACAGAGCCCAGGACCATCTCCATGACCATGTCATGTTTATCTGGGAGGTTCATGGCCTGAGATGACCACAGAACCACCAGGTAGTTGCCAAGAAGAGAGAGGGGGAGCGCTGTCAATAGCAGCTGGTAAGAGGGGTGGTAAATCCCCTGGTGGATAAATATACAGCAAAAGAAAAGAATTACCAGCGCTGGCTGATCATGTATGATTAATAGGTACTATACATCCGAAAGGCTTAGTGAATTAAAAACCACAGTTATTCCACATGTAAAAACACACACAAAAAAACCAAAAATAAATAAAATATAAATAACATTGAGAAATAAATGATTAAAAATTAGAATATGCCACAATATGCCTGAGTTGATGATTTAGATGTCCACATGAACTGCTAGTGATGGACATTTCCAGTGACATTGGTCCTCTCTGAGTGTCATTAGCCGTTGATGTGGACATCTAAATCATCAACTCAGGCATATTGTGGCATATTCTAACTTTTAATAATTTATTTATCAATTTAATTTTTTTAATGTGTTTTTACATGTGGAATAAATGTGGTTTTAAATTCACTAATCCTTTCGGATGTATAGTACCTATTAATCATACATGATCAGCCAGCGCTGGTAAATCTTTTCTTTTGCAGTGGCCAAGAAGAACCCAGACTCCCCAGGAAGTGGAGAGTCCAAAGATCCACCTTGCATGAGGTAAAGAAGGGACAACCACAGGGTCTGGCTCACCTATTTCCTTCCTAAAAGCTGCTCTTTACCCAGTTTGGAACCTGTGGGATCCCACTCCAATTTCCCTTGGGAGTCCTTACCCTCACTAATCCCTTCTGAGCCTACTAGTTCCTTCCTCTTCCAACACTCCTCATTTTTAAGCTTTTCACCACCTGCTGTGTGAGTCCCATCCAACTACTCCATTCCTTGACTCATTGGTGTAGCAACCCCCTTCTCCCCACCACCACCACACTGCTACACTGCAGTTAAGCTGTGAGACTTGCTGCTAGCAGTACTCACTACTCAGCACACACACTCACATCATGATTACAAAGCTGTGCCAGAGACACTGTCTCACTGACAACCAGGACGAGACACTCCCAGAAAGGCATGTATGTATGAGTACGGAGAGACTGGGAGCAGTGGGGCTGCATCACTGACAACCAGGATGAGACACTCCCAGAAAGACATGTATGTATGAGTACGGAGAGAGTGGGAGCAGTGGGGCTGCATGACTGACAGCTGAGCCTGTGACATCAGTGAGGTGTATGGGGCATCCCATTCCCAGCCGGAACAGCACACTATTTGTAAGAGCCGGAGCGGTGCAGGGCTACTGGCTGACAGCCTAGCATCTCGGTGCAGCGACAGAAGTCTGTAAATGATGGGAAATAACATCTGGCCCATGGCTACTGTGAGGAAATGAGAGGTCTGTGACAATATAGCTATGCCTCATTTCTCATGTCAAATATGTACTTTTTATCCCCATATCCCTATACATTCATCTGTTTCCCCATTCTCCATAACATGTCCATTACTGCTCACCCAATATTGTGTTTAAATCAACCTTAATATTGTTAATATATCCAATTGTGTTACGTTATCTGTTACCCTTTGGATAATGTATTCATGTTAGACCTAGTTTTCTATTGTTTACTACCACCACAGTGGACACTCAAAGGGTGAGTCATATAAGGTACCATTGTCCCTTTTTGTTTACTCCCTATTGTCCATGGTTGCTCTCTGGCTGATGTAATCACCTTGATTAGAATATGTATTGTATTACAATGCTGTAAGATCCTTAGACAAAGAAGTCACACACACCCCATGTAATATGAAGCTTCTGGGGGTATAAGTAGAGCTAACCAGAGAGCTGAAAGAGATTCTATGCTCCTTGACTAAGAAGTGATGTTCTGTCAGGAGTTTGTGGTGGGAATTGTCATGTAGAATTGGATTACAGAGGTGTGCTGAGCGGTTTATAGCCCATTCTGTTCAATAAACCACTGTTGGTTTTTCATTTACCACTGTGCCTGAGTGAGTTGGAACCTAGTATCTTCACAGCTACTATCGATGGTGGGTAACTACCTGGCTCTCTTCCTTTGATGGTAAAACCAGTTATCATCAGGTATAGACCATCAAAGATTCCTGATCATCAATAGTTGATGGCCAATCCTAGATCAGACCCTGAGAGACCACAGCCACCACCAGATCCACAATGTGTACCTAGAAGCTGCCACATCAGGCACTTTGTTACCCGCCATCAGATCTACCTTCTAGAGAACCACCTCTCCACAGCTTTCCACACCTAAGCTAGAACTCTGCAGGTTTCCTTCACCACCAGCTTGGATCTCCTTTGCATCAGCATCCCGGCCAGCCTCAGACAGGTCCATGGAATCAGCATTATGATAACTTTTGACTCTTTATTTGCTGCAGCTGCTGTATAGTTCCTGTGATTTCCTCCAGCTCATTAACCAGCTGCACCAGCTCCTCATTTCATGTAACTCTCTCAGCTGCTGCAACAGTTTTTTCTCCTGCAGGGTCCACAGGTTATCCACAGGATAACATTGGGATATGAGGACGTGACAGTGGATTTGCACCAAACGGTCAAAGCTTTTGGCCTCCCAGCATGCAGTGGGCCCATCCATGTATCCCCACCTCCTGGCTCAGGCAAATCAGTTTTTTGTTTAGTGTGACAGGAGCCAGACCATGGTCAGAGGGCTGCTGGTGTTTAGCAGCTATAAGCTTTCTTATTTTATTTTTATAGTCTTTTTCTTGAGTGATCTTTCTAAAAAGCATCTTATACGTACCTTAGAGTCACTCCAACAAATCCCCGCCGAGTCGTGACAATGCTTACCCACGTGTACAGTGCCTTTTTGGCGGGCGTCTGTGTCGGATATATACTAGCAAGTCCAGCAGAAGTTACCAGGCTGTGGCCGGAGCATGGGGAGAAGGTTAGGCATCGGTTCTGCTTAGAGGGGGAACACGGACACAGCTGCAATGTTTTGGAGGAGACTATCAGTCACTGACGTGGCTGCCACCTAGCGTGCACCAGTACTAGGCCTTCGGGATCATAGGCTCCAGAGGTAGTATGAGGCCACGATCCCTGGGATTGATGTCAGCAGTGGAGAGTCAGACTCTCCCCTGGTCGCCCCTCCCCCCGGTTCATGACCAGTTTCCTCCGAGTCTCCCGCCATGAACGGTTTTCCGGCTTCCGTCTGAGACGCTGTGTATCTAAAAGGACCCAGTCGCAGCATAGGCGGCTGTGTGACTGGTGCGTCAGTGTTCTCTTGGGCGTCTGTGTTCACTGTAGATTCACGGGGCGAGTGTGTACACTATTAGCGTCTGGATCCACTCAGCGTTCGCTAATGTATTGATCAGTCCTGGAAGCAGGGTGAGTCTCCCTGTATCCTACTCTACTGAGCACGGGTAATACATCACTAAGTCTCTATCTACCTTTTGAGTACGAATAGTTGGATAAGTGCCGGATGCATATGAGTCTAATAATTATTACTGTTGTTTCTTTTGCTTTGCATCTGAATACGGTTAAACTCCTCGACTAATTGAGTCAAGTATTGATCCTTTAATGTATTTAAGAACCTGCTGCTCCTAGTTTTTACACATGAATCGTTACTCCAATTTATATCAGGATAGTTAAAATCCCCTAACACTAGGATGTCCCCCATTCCCGCAGCTTTTTCAATTTGGTGTAAGAGTTGTTCCTCATCATGTATACTAATATCCGGTTACTTGTAGCACGTGCCAATGACTAGTTTCTTTGCCTCTGTGCCCGCACTTGTGATCTCACCCCATAGCGACTCCACGTTATCTCCAGCCTCCCCAAAAATACCCTCTATTAAGTTTGGTTTTAGAGATGGTTTAGGAAAGAGACATACCCCTCCTCCCCTTTTGGTAGCCCTATCCCTCCTGAAAAGAGAATATCCCTCCAAATTCGCAACCCAGTCGTGAGAGTCGTCCCACCATGTTTCCGTAATGCCTATAGCATCATACTGAGACTTTGATACAAGTCATTCCAATTCCCCCATTTTACCCGATAGGCTTCTTGCCTTCACAAGCATACATCTTAGCTTAGCCTCTCCATTGCCTGTTTGTTTTAGTGGTATCTTATCTATATTTACAAGTGTCTTTCTAGACTTACCCTTACTGACTGTTATTCTACTTCCTCCCTTTCCACCCCCATCGTGCTTAATACAGCCTTCCTCACTATTATCTCTATCTGACCTATTAAGACTTTCAACCCCCCCCTGATGTTAGTATCCTCCCTTATGATATGCACATTATTTTCTATATACCATATTGCTGAGCCATATTCATTATTAGGTAATAAATTGGGAATATCTTGGCAATACCTGTGTCAGTATTTCCGATAATACCAATGCAAATACCCTTGCCATCTGATCTTACACTCCCCTCTTCTCCACCCCCAAATTGTTTACTACCCCCATCCTTTCTGTTCTCCCTGATTAACCTACCGCTTCTAACTAAACCCTCCCCCCAGGCTCCTAGTTTAAAAGCTCCTCCAACCTTCTAACCATCCAGCACCGCAGACCCCTCCTCATTCAGTTGCAATCCATCGCGACAAAGATGGCGCCTGTCTGACAAGTCCGCCTAGTGTTCCAGGAACACAAACCCTTCCTTCCTACACCAGTCTCTAAGCCACACAATTACCTCCCTAATCTCCCTCTGCCTCCCTGGACTAGCGCATGGCACTGGTAATATTTAGGAGAATATTACCCTAGATGTCCTTGCCTTAAGTGTCTTGCCTAAGTCCCCATGGTCTTTCTTAAGGACATCCCACCTACCACTAACTTTGTCATTGGTGCCAACTTGCACCAAGACCGCCAGGTCTTTACCAACCCCTCCCAACAATCTACCCTCTCCGCGATGTGCCGTACCTGAGCACCTGGAAGACAACAGACTGTACGGCGATCACGGTCCCGGTAGTAGATTGCCCTGTCTTCCTGATAATAGAATCCCCTATAACCACAATCTGACTAGGTACCTGTTATGCACACCAGTGCCTGCAGGAATGTACTGGTGTCAGAACTGTTATGCACTCCAGTGCCTGCAGGAATGTACTGGTGTTTGAACTGTTATGCACACCAGTGCCTACAGGAATGTACTGGTGTCTGAACAGAGAGGGATGCAAAACAAATGAACTCACAGACAGACTGGGAAATATGACATAACGTACACAGAAGGTGATAGGGTAACAAAACCAACACAGAGTGAACAGAGAAGCCCAGAGGCTAAGAAACTGGGTGTCTCTCTAGTATTAGAAATGCTCAGATGGGAAAAGCAAGATGTTGTGTTTTAATACGTAGAGAACCCGAAATGCTGTTGCTAAGGGCAACAGCAAAACCCTAAAGGGTTACCAACGGGTGTGGCAGTAAGATCCTTGGTCAGAGATGGAATAATAGACACAAGGAGAGTCTCCACAACCCTTATTCTCACTTGCAGGGCCCAGGTTCAGCTTACTGCCACTAAACTGACACATGGACGCCCTGCACAGTGAGAGGATTAAGCATGCAGGTCTGAAAGTACAGCCACAAACCTGCTGGGTTCACAGAATAGCAAAAGAACCTCAGCAGGCTAACCGACTGACTCCAGTCTTACTGCTAGGTCTGGATTGGCAGAGTGAAGTACCAAACTCCCAGGCCTATTTGCAGTAAGCAACAACAAATACAAAGCTACACAGTACTGGCTAACTTTCAGGAACTGACTAACCAACAAAGATTCAGCAGCATCTGCTTAATCTGAGAAGAGGCCTTATAAAGCAGGTGCTGTCCACGCCCCCCTCAGACCTCACAGACTGTGAGCACAAAAACCAGCACCGGATCCCCTGCCTGTAACCACTGCACAGCAAAAGACCCGAACCGGAGTATCAGCTGCGCTCAGGTTACTCCGCTAGCACTTGTCTCCCGGTTGCCATGACGACGTGGCAGCACAGGGCAGGAGACCCTAACAGTACCCCCCCTCTGACGAGGGGTCAAAGAACCCCTACCACCGGGTTTATCGGGGAACTGCGAGAAGAAAGAGCGTATCAGTCTGGGGGCATGAAGATCACAACTGCGCACCCACGACCGCTCCTCCGGGCCATACCCCTTCCAGTGCACCAAAAATGACAGCCGACCCCGAACCATCTTGGAGTCAAGAATCCTTTCAACAACAAACTCCCTCTGGCCACGTATCAGAAGAGGGGAAGGTCTTCCTCTGGAAGAAGGATTACTAATCGCCCGTTTTAAAAGGGAACAATGAAATGTTTTATTGATACCCAAAGAACGGGGCAGATCTAACTGAAATGCCACCGGATTGATAACCCTGGTGATCTTATAAGGGCCGATGAACCGGGGGCCTAACTTATGAGATGGCTGTCTCAACTTCAAATTCTTGGTAGACAACCAGACGAAGTCTCCTAATTTGAAGCTGCAGGGTCTTTTCCGCTTATCAAAAACCCTTTTGGTCACTAATGACACAGACACAAGGGCTTTCTTCACTTTCCGCCAAATACCTCTAAGGACCGAAACCACAGAGGAACCACCAGGCGTGGAGTCCAGGGGGTCAAAAGAATTTGCCTTAGGATGATGCCCATACACACAAAGGAAGGGAGAGATCCCTGTAGCAGAGTGAGCCACGTTGTTATAGGCAAACTCCGCCATGGACAGATGAGCAACCCAGTCAGTCTGACACTTGGAGACATAACACCTGAGGAACTGCTCCAAGGACTGGTTCACCCTTTCAGTCTGCCCATTAGACTGCGGATGGTAGCCTGACGACAAGCTGACAGAAATCTGGAGATCGGAACAAAATGCCCTCCAGAATTTGGCCACAAACTGGGATCCGCGGTCAGAGACCACATCAAGTGGCAACCCGTGGAGACGCACAACATGCAGCATAAATAATTCAGACAGGCGTCTGGCCGATGGCAGCCCAACCAGTGGAACGAAGTGCGCCATCTTCGAAAACCTGTCAACGACAACCCAGATGGCTGTCATCCCAGAGGATTTGGGCAAGTCCACAACAAAATCCATTGAAATGTGGGTCCATGGCTTAGATGGAATAGAGAGTGGATGTAATGGGCCAACAGGAACCCCTCTAGGAGTTTCGGGCACAGATGTCACATGCCCGAACCCACTGATCCACATCCTTAGCCACCGAGGGCCACCACACCGCCCTAGATAGCAACTCCCGAGTTCTGGCAATACCCGGGTGACCTGCCGACTTCTTGGCATGGAATTCCAGGAACACTCGCTGTCTTAATCTAGGAGGCACAAACAAAAGACCTACCGGAAGGTCTGGAGGAGCCTGCTCCTGTGCTCTAAGGACTAATGATAAGAGGTCCTGTGTAATGCCCACTTTAATACATGATGGGGACACAATGGGCAACGGCTCCTCGGTGGTCTCCTGGATTGGAGCAAAACTCCGCGAGAGCGCATCAGCCTTGATGTTTTTTGACCCAGGGCGATATGTTATCAAAAATTTAAAGCGAGCAAAAAACAAAGCCCATCGTGCCTGCCTGGCATTGAGACGCTTCGCTGACTAAATATGCCAGATTCTTATGGTCGGTGAGAATTGAGACCACATACTTAGCCCCCTCAAGCCAGTGTCTCCACTCCTCGAGTGCATCCTTAATAGCCAACAATTCCCGGTTACCCACGTCATAATTCATCTCGGCAGGCGAAAATTTACGGGAAAAGTAAGCACAGGGATGAAGGCGATTATCAGACACTCCCATCTGAGAAAACACTGCCCCAATACCCATCTCAGAGGCATCCACCTTCACCACAAAAGGACGCTCTGGATCTGGGTGTCGCAGCACCTTGGCCGATACAAATGCCCTTTTGAGACGGGCAAACGCCGCTTTAGCCTCACAAGACCAGTGAGCAACATCCGCCCCTTTCTTAGTGAGTGCCACCAAGGGCGCCACTATAGACGAAAATCCAGCGATAAATCATCAATAAAAATTTGCAAAGCCCAGGAAACGCTGAAGCGCCTTCAAACTAGTGGGCTGCACCCAATCCAGGACTGCCTGTACCTTGGAACCCTCCATTTGGAAACCTTCTGGGGAGATTATATATCCTAGAAATGCGATTTGCTGAACTTCAAATTCGCACTTCTCCAGCTTCGCCCCAAGCCGGTGGTCTCTGAGTTTCTGGAGGACTAAGCGTACATGCTTCCGATGTTCCTCCAGGGAATGGGAGAAGATTAGGATGTCATCTAAGTATACAACTAAGAATCTATCCAAATATTCCCTGAGCACATCATTCATGAAATTCTGGAAGACTGCCGGGGCATTACAGAGCCCAAAAGGCATCACCAAATATTCATAATGCCCTGAGTGGGTATTAAAGGCAGTCTTCCATTCATCCCCCTCTCTTATTCGGATTAGATTGTACGCACCGTGTAGGTCAATCTTAGAAAAAATAGTGGCAGTACGAAGCTGGTCAAACAAGACCGAAATGAGAGACAGTGGGTATGAGTTTTTAATCGTGATACGGTTCAATTCCCTGAAGTCGATGCAGGGTCGCAACGAACCGTCCTTTTTACCCACGAAGAAGAACCCCGACCCAACTGGAGACTGTGAAGGTCTGATAAATCCCTTAGCCAAGTTCTCCTGAATGTACTCTGCCATAGCCTGAGTCTCAGGACGTGACAGGGAGTACAACCTGCTCTTGGGAAGCTTAGCATTTGGCAACAAATCAATGGCACAGTCATAGGGGCGATGGGGAGGTAGTACCTCTGCAACTCTTTTGGAGAACACGTCCGCAAAATCTGCATAACACCCTGGCAATCCTGGCAAACTTAGCTGCGAGAGCCTGACTGGAAGGCTCAAGCAACTCCTGAAACAATCAGTACCCCAACTAAGAATCTCCCCAGAGACCCAGTCAAATTGAGGATTGTGGGCCCTTAACCAGGGTAACCCCAACACCAATGGGGCCAAAGTACAGACAGTCACATAAAAGGACAATTTTTCAGAGTGTGTGGCTCCAATAAACAAAGAAATCTGGCTAGTGCAAGAGGTAATTTTACCTTGGGATAATGGTTCCCCGTTTAACCCACAAATCTCAATTTCCGATGCCAAGGGTACTAAGGGAACAGAGTGTTTCAGGGCGAATTGGCGGCCCATAAAAACCCCGTCGGCCCCACTGTCCACAAAGGCCTCAGTCTTGACAGTTTGACCGAGGATCTTCAAGGTCACCGGAATGATAAAAGTCTTCTTGGGAAATTCTGACTTCTGGCCTGACAGGATATTTCCCATCACCCTCAGGCCCTGAAGTTTTCCGGCTTTTCTGGGCATGATACTACCACATGACCTTTATTCCCACAGTACAAACACAACCCCTGCTGTCTCCTCTCCGCGTCTTCTCACGCGAGGAGAGGCGGGTAGCCCCAATCTGCATAGGCTCCTCGGAAAATTCCTCAGAGTCTGAGGTTCCCTTGGGAAAGAAGGAAATCTCAGTCTCCCTTTCAAGCCTACGCTCTCTCAGCCGTCTATCCACCCGGATGGATAACTGCATGAGCTGATCCAAGCTATTAGGCAAGGGATATTGTACCAGTTGGTCCTTTATCTGGTTAGAAAGACCTCTTCGGTACTGGTGTCTCAGGGCTGGGTCATTCCACTGGGTATCATGGGCCAACCTCCGAAACTCCGTACAGTAAACCTCAACTGGCCTTCGCCCTTGCTTAAGGATCGAAATCTGAGCCTCGGCTGAGGCCGTCTTGTCAGAGTCATCATACAACATGCCCAGTGCCGTAAAAAAAACATCAACACTTTTAAGCGACAGACAGTCAGGCTGCAACCCATATGCCCAGACCTGTGGGTCTCCTTGTAGCAAGGAAATCACTATGCCCACCCGCTGAATCTCCGACCCAGAAGACTGAGGCCTAAGCCGGAAGTATAGCTTGCAGCTTTCCTTAAAACAAAAGAACTGCGAGCGATCTCCAGAAAAACGATCTGGGAGATTTACTTTCGGCTCCTTAACCCCTGAAGGTGCTGCTGCTGCGGAAGCTCCGCCAGCGGCCTGGGAGGTGTGCATTTTAATGGACAAATCATTAAATTATCGAGTCGGGACCTGCACCTGATCGACCACCTGTTGCTACGTATTTTGAGGGGTATGCTCCATATTCCCACAAAATTTCAACAGGAGTATTAGGCTGCTGAATATGTTATGCACACCAGTGCCTGCAGGAATGTACTGGTGTCAGAACTGTTATGCACTCCAGTGCCTGCAGGAATGTACTGATGTTTGAACTGTTATGCACACCAGTGCCTACAGGAATGTACTGGTGTCTGAACAGAGAGGGATGCAAAACAAATGAACTCACAGACAGACTGGGAAATATGACATAACGTACACAGAAGGTGATAGGGTAACAAAACCAACACAGAGTGAACAGAGAAGCCCAGAGGCTAAGAAACTGGGTGTCTCTCTAGTATTAGAAATGCTCAGATGGGAAAAGCAAGATGTTGTGTTTTAATACGTAGAGAACCCGAAATGCTGTTGCTAAGGGCAACAGCAAAACCCTAAAGGGTTACCAACGGGTGTGGCAGTAAGCTCCTTGGTCAGAGATGGAATAATAGACACAAGGAGAGTCTCCACAATCCTTATTCTCACTTGCAGGGCCCAGGTTCAGCTTACTGCCACTAAACTGACACATGGACGTCCTGCACAGTGAGAGAGGATTAAGCATGCAGGTCTGAAAGTACAGCCACAAACCTGCTGGGTTCACAGAATAGCAAAAGAACCTCAGCAGGCTAAACGACTGACTCCAGTCTTACTGCTAGGTCTGGATTGGCAGAGTGTAGTACCAAACTCCCAGGCCTATTTGCAGTAAGCAACAACAAATACAAAGCTACACAGTACTGGCTAACTTTCAGGAACTGACTAACCAACAAAGATTCAGCAGCATCTGCTTAATTTGAGAAGAGGCCTTATAAAGCAGGTGCTGTCCACGCCCCCCTCAGACCTCACAGACTGTGAGCACAAAAACCAGCACCGGATCCCCTGCCTGTAACCACTGCACAGCAAAAGACCCGAACCGGAGTATCAGCTGCGCTCAGGTTACTCCGCTAGCACTTGTCTCCCGGTTGCCATGATGACGTGGCAGCACAGGGCAGGAGACCCTAACAGTACCTCACCATCTGCATCGGTGGGAATGCTCCTCTGGTTGCTAGAGGGAACGGTCTCCTCCGGTTCCGTCATATCCTCACTGCCATCCTCAGAATCTCTGTCCAATCAGGCGAATTTATTGGGGTTTGGCAGATTGGAGATGTCCTGTCTTCCCCTCCCTCTCTTCTTCTTCCTTCTAACTGTGACCCAGCTGTCTACCTGATCTTCCTCATCTACCAGTGATCCCCCCTGCAACTCCCCCACGGTTCTACCTAAACTTTGCTCAAGATTGTGAATGCTCCTTAGTTGTGGAAAGGTCTAGATCAGTTACCTGGGCTTCCAAGGCGGCCGTACGCTCACATCTTGCACAGATGTACCCGCACTCGGACTGTTGTGTCAGGTGCTCATACATCATGCACGACATGCATTGAGTGAGATTACTAATCTTGGCCACACCCATTTTTTAATTAGTGCTAACTCCCTGTTACCTTCAGAAAATCAAAAAGAGGAGGACAATCAATATATAAGGAATATATTAGGAACAATAACTAAAATAATGGAATAAGGGACAATAAATAAAAATATAAATAAATGTATAGGATAAGGATAAATTTAGTACAAAGATGGGCACTCAACAATAAAATGCAGTAATGGACAAAGGAAGACAATCGGTTATACAACACAGTGGGAAAAGTTAATAGGTAAAGTTAATACTTATCTGCTCCACTGATCTGCACAGAAGTTGTTCTCCCCGGCTGCAGGCTCCCTTCCCCACCGGCTGCTGGCTCCCTCCGGCCACTGCTTCCTCCTGGCTGCTGGCTCTTCCTGGCTGCTGGCTTCCCCCTTGTTGCCGGCTTCTGGCTCCCCCGGCTTGCGGCTCTAGCACCTTGCTGCTCCGTCCTTGTGTGCGCCCTCGTGTGTGCGCACCCAATGTCACTTCCGGTTCCAGTCGTTCGATGCTTTATCTCAGTAATAGGGCTCTCCTACATACTTGAAATGTATCTGTAGTTGATTATGTGCTCATATTGCTTACTGTACTAATGTATAACCTGTGACTGCTGAATTTACTATAATTCTGTCAGTTTTTTCTGTCTATTCCGATCTTCAATGCTGGTACAAAGCAGGGTAGGTTCGGATTTTATGTCACTTTAACAAAATTTAAAGTGATTACCGTCTCAAATTGTGTAGTACACTGTGCAAGTGTCTGATTATTTATCATGTCTAAGAGCAGCAAGGGTGAGGAAAATACACTCACAGCAGCACCAATACTCATATCATGTTTGTCAAAGCTGGGTTAACCTCTCAGGATCTGGTTCAGAAAAATTGTTTTAGCTCTCACCAAAGTCTCTTGAAAAATCCAAGGAGGACACAGGTACAAGTTGAACCCCTATGGGCTACCTTTGTACAGACATTATCCAGTATAGCTGACTGGATAATTCCAACTTCTTTACCAGGGATAGGTTACACTATTAACCCTTACATGCAGCATTCCCCCTGGGGTTTATCACATAAACCCCAGGAAGCAGCAGCCTCTCAACAAAAACAGACCGAAAGAACAGTGGTAAGTAAATCACATAGATATGAAACAACATCTTCACAGTCTACACATGCTTCAGATGAGGATTCATTGGAGAATGAAGACTCATTACACTCTGGTTCTGCATATGAAGATGAGGAAGGAGGTCTCAGCTCAGTGGACATATCTGAGTTAATTAATGCGATGAAAGCCATTATATCCTTAGAATAATCAGCAGTGCCTGTGTTAAAATACAAGTCACCTGTGTTTAAATGTCCCAAAACAGTCAGGACTGAGTTTCCTGGGTCAGAACAGCTGAAGGAAATTATGGAAGAGGCTTAGGCTACTCCCATTAAGAAATTTAGAATTCCAAGGAAATGGAATTCCAATTATCCTCTTCTGACTGAGGACAGTTTAAACAGGGAGATGGTCCCAAAGTAGATAATCATGTCATTCGATTAGTGGGAATATCGACATTACCTCTGCCTTCAACATCATTAAATGTCATGGACAGGAGAGTTGATGGTTTTAAAACAAAACATTTTTTCCCCTGTCTGGGGCAATCGTAAGACCAGTTATGGCTTCAGCCTGGCTGGCAAAAGCAGTGGCTGCCTGTGCTGATGCATTGGAAGGGGATCTTTCAATTGCATCTAGAGAGCAAAACTCTCATGTAGCACATATCAAACAGGTTGCAATGTTTTTGGAAGAAGCAGCCTTGGATATGGGTACTATTGCCTCTCAGGCATCAGCTTCAGCAGTAGCCACTCACAGAGCAGTTTGGCTACGTACATGGAAAGCTGATTCAGAATCCAAAAGGGTTTTGGAGTCTTTACCTTTTACTAACTGGAGATATTCTTTTTGGTAAAGAATGAATCAGTATCTTGGAGTCAGAAGCAGACTCCAAAAAAGTGCAGTTTCCTTCCACATACAAATTCAAGTCTAAAGTTCCGGCTTTTCAGCCCTTTCTGTCTCAAGGGAAAACAAAAGGAAAAGATGGCAAACAGTCCCAATACAAGAAGTCTGGTGTTAAAACTGAATGATAATAATAATAATAGAGAGTTCTCCGTTGTGATGATATTCAGCATATGGAATTTATTATCAAAGAGGGAACCACTCCCAATATTCTGCGCAGAGGAGCCGGGACCAATACAGAATTCATCAATGAGCCTGTGTCTTTAGAACACTGACTTTACATTATTTATACCATAACACTATACAATTATTCATAGCTTTTTTTTTTCAAATATATATATTTTTTTTCCAGAGAAGACACTGAGACAGTTATCACAAAATGTACATAGGGAAACAATACAGCATCTTGTGAAAGAGGCAAAAGAGGAATTATGAATACATCAAAGTAGCATACCATAAAGCGCTGCTTCTCATACATTATATTCGTGTATCCCAGTAGGCAGTGTCGGACTGGGGCATGAAGGGCCCATCAGGGAAATGCATACATGTGGGCCCACTAAGGGGCGTTGCCATATACTGGAAGGGGTGTGGCCACCTGACCAGAGAGGAGTGGCTAGCCATAATAAGAGCCAGCCAGCATAGTATGTAAAGAAAAAAAATTGTATAATATTTATAGTTTGTTTAAATTACCGTTCATACTCGAGTATAAGCCGAGTTTTTCAGCACATTTTTTGTGCTGAAAAAGCCCCCCCTCGGCTTATACTCGAGTGATGCTCCGGAGCAGAGCGTAGGGAGCTCTGGGAAGGAGGGAAGGAGGAGGAAGGAGGGGGACACGGGAGCCGCAGCAGCGCACTGTAATTGGTGCATCAACCAGTGACGCTGCTGCAGCCATCCGTCTCCCTCTTCCTGCTCGCTGAAGCACCGCCGCGCCGCCCGCCTCCTCAGCCGCTGCAGACTTGTCCTAAGGCCGGCCACCGATGCCCGCACCGCCTGCTGCTGCCCGCATTCCGCTGCCCCGTCATTCATTAACACAGAGCCCGGATCATGGTGAGTAGAGACAGGCGGCAGCAGCGGCGGTGGGGGGGAGAGAGTTTGTGGACTGGGTATATCTGGCACCATGAGGGTATATCTGGCACTATGTGTAGCACTGTGGGGGCATATCTGGCACCATGGGGAAAATCTGGCAGTATGAGGGCATACCTGGCACTGTGGGGGCATTTCTGGCACTGTGGGGGCATATGTAGCACTGTGGGGGCATATCTGGCACCATGGGGAAAATATGGCAGTATGGCAGTATGAGGGCATATCTGGCACTGTGTGGGCATATCTGGCACTGTGGGGGCATATCTGGCACTGCTGGGGCATATGTAGCACTGTGGGGGCATATCTGGCACCGTGGGGGAATATCTGGCACTGTGGGGGCATATCTGGCAGTATGAGGGCTGTGTACGGCTAGACTTGCATTTCCCACCCTAGGCTTATACTCGAGTCAATAAGTTTTCCCAGTTTTTTGGGGTAAAATTAGGTGCCTCGGCTTATATTCGGGTCGACTTATACTCGAGTATATACGGTAAGTGTCTTTTAGTACAGGTAACAGATATGGCGTAGAAATAGTACATTTAAAAGTGTAACATGTAAGTACATATAAAAAAAAAAAAAATCAAAATAAAATAAAAACAGTTTTTGGTAACACAGTCTAAAATAAATAATGTACAATGTAAAAGTACAGTATACAGGCAGTTTTGCAGCCCATAAAGATTAGTTTTGAAATGGAGAGAGCAGCATAGGTAGTGGTGACTGATGGTCCTGCTCCTAATATGTGAATGCAGAGAGTAATACTAATATGGGCACTTACACCTACCCGGCGGTGGTTAGCAGCCCAACTTCATAATGCAATAGTTCACTGGATACTTTTGTCTCTATCCATCTGCGTGGATTAGGTTTAGGTGTCGTCTCTTCCCAGAGGCAATGATGTTGTTACACAGGTGCCTATGTGCCGGGTCTCCTGCAGTGGGGTGTCGTACGATATGCCGGCGCTCTGGCTCCCGGCGCCAAGCATACCGGCGCCGGGAGCCCGACCGCCGCATACAGAAGACCACCCCTGCAGTGTAGCGATCACTGCGATAGCAATAGCAGACAAAAGTATCCAGTGAACTATTGCATTATGAAGTTGGGCTGCTAACCGCTGCCGGGTAGGTGTAAGTGCCCATATTAGTATTACTCTCTGCATTAACATATTAGGAGCAGGACCATCAGTCACCACTGACTACCTATGCTGCTCTCTCCATTTCAAAACTAATCTTTATGGGCTGCAAAACTGCCTGTATACTGTACTTTTACATTGTACATTATTTATCTGACACAGTGGTGCCAAAAACTGTTTTGACTGTTCTTTTTTTATTTTGACTTTGATTTTTATTTCTTTTAAATGTACTATTTCTATGTCATATCTGTTACCTGTACTAACAGACACTTTGTTTAAACAAACTATAAATATTATAACATTACCGTTATCC